>NC_134398.1:85661142-86261142 GCF_050003625.1 Haematobia irritans
TTTGCTAGCGGACTTTTGAGTCTTTCCACGCTTTGGAAACGGTTCACCGCTCGCTGTCCACTCAGCCGACTGTCGATTGGACTCAGGAGTGTAGTGATGGAGCCATGTTTCATCCATTGTCACATATCGACGGAAAACTCGGGTGTATTACGAGTTAATAGCTGCAAACACCGCTCAGAATCATCAACACGTTGTTATTTTTGGTCAAATGTGAGCTCGCGCGGCACCCATTTTGCACAAAGCTTCCGCATATCCAAATATTGATGAATGATATGACCAACACGTTCCTTTGATATCTTTAAGGCCTCTGCTATCTCGATCAACTTCATTTTAGGTCATTCAAAATAATTTTGTGGATTTTTTTGATGCTTTCGTCGAAAGAGGTGGTCTTTCGGGCGTCCACTGCGTTCACCGTCCTCGTATTTTTCCCCTTCAGAAAACAGTAATTTATCAAAACACGAAATTCCTTTTTTTGACACGAATCATTTGAAGGTTGGTACTATATAAAAATAATATGCATTTAATACTAGCGACGCCATCTATGTGTCAGACCGGGGACTTATCAGCCAACCTGTTATGTATGTAAATTTTATTCAATGAAAACTAAAAACAATCTTACATATCTAATTCTTTAATAGGTAAGGACTTCAGCAAGTCTGTTAGCTGGTCAGTTGTTGCAATCGATGTGTGTTTTGCAATAAAAATTGCGGAGTTTTTTTTCAGAAAGTTATACTATTCCAGCCAAAAATAATCTACCAAAAAAATTGAAGAAAATCCAACCAAGAATTATTTGTCAAAATTTTATTACTATAGGAAATTTTGTCAAAGTTTTATTTCTTTAGAAAATTTTCTCAAAATTTTATTTCTATACACAGAAAAAAATATCACCAACATATTTCCAATTAAAAAGTTAATTGAAGTTGAAAATTTTTTCAATTAATAAATTATTTGATACAATTAACTTTTTAATCATGATAGAAAATTAAGTTAATTAAGTCAATGATTGAACATTTTAAAATTTTTAATTAAAAAATTAATTGATACAATTAACTTTTTAATCAAATTCGGAAGACTAATTCAGTTAAAAAAAGTGCTGATTTTTTTTTTAATTTTTAATGAAAAATGTATTTCAACCAATCATTTGTTAATCCAAATAAAAACTTTAAGCCAATTCAGAAAGTAATTAAAAATAGTTACCTTTTTTAATTAATAAATTATTTGAGTTTTGCAATCAACATCAATTAAATTTTTAATTGAATCAATTAATAAATTAATTGAAATTTGCTGAAAAAAATCAATTAATTTTTTAATCAAGAATTTTTTCTATGCCCAATTAAAACTGTGATTGTTACTATCATTTTTGTGATTGAAGACATTTCAATTAAAAAATTAATTGGATCAATTAATTTGGTGATTGAATTAGAAATTTTTTTTTTGTGTGTAGAAAATTTTGTCAAAATTTTATTTCTATAAAAATTTTTTTAAAATTGTATTTTTATAGCAAATGCTAAAATTTTGTTTATATAGAAAATTTTGTCTAAATTTTATTTCTATAGAAAGTTTGTGAAGTACCTCTTAGTTGGAGAGGAATATGTTGCAAAATCTACCAAAGCCCATAAACGTTATTGTACTTCGCTTTTACACTTTGTATAACAAATTTAATACTGTGTTTGTGATTGAAAGTGGAAATATCCCCAAATCACGACGTTATCCCCAGCCAAATCCCCAGATCCCCAAAGTAAAAAAATATCCCCAACCTCGAGAAAAAATCGCCAGTTTGGGGAAAAATCCCCTAATCTGACAACGCTGATTCTGTGTTGCAAAGATAATTGAGAAGAAGATGCAGTCTTGTCATAGCAAAACTGAAACACCAGAGGACTCTGCCAACAAAATATCATAAAGTTTGCGTCGACGTGTCTCTCAAATGTACTGCCGTTTGCGTCGGAAAATATCATAACATTTGTGTTTTTCATAAATTTCTGAATAAAATCCCACAAAAGCAATACCAAAACGATTGTAGAAAATTAAAATAAAACGTATGTGTATATAAGCGAATATTCATTATGGTTTTATGTGAATATTGCCGTTTAAATTTATTCCTGGGCATAGCTGCTTTGGCAAAAATTGCAAATACAACAATTTTCTCATAGCCCTCTACACCTTGACATTTGTTTTCTTAATCTTGTTATACTCAATTATCTTTGGTTGTTGTCAATACTTCCCTATCTCTTTTTGTTACTGCCGTTAACCTTTCAACAACCTCTTCATGTAACTTGTTGTTAGTGTACAATATTTCAGACAATATTTCTTTCTCATTGCACTCACAAACCTTTTTGTATTTCAAGTTCAAATCAATAAAAACAGCATCTATCAGTCAATGTGAAAAGGTAACCAATATTCTCCAATATTGCCACAATACAAATTTCTCAGAGCAACACATTTTATTACAACAGGGACTTGTTATACACCTACGCTTGGACTAATAGGGTTAATGAATGAGAGAAATAGATAGCATGCCGTAAACTCTAAGGTATTTGACATTTACAACTTATTTTACCAATACGTCAAAAACGTCGTAAACCTTCTGTTATGTGAAACAATTGTGTTCTAATTTAAGTTAAATTCACGAAATCATGATCTTTATTCTATATCATAATATAGTTACAAGTCCTTATTATATGTATGGTAGATTTGTAGGATTACACATATTATAATTAAATGTATTAACCTAAATAACCCAGCAAAAAAATTGGAAGTTGGTTCCACAAACATTTCTTTTAAAGCTTATCCCAGAATCCTCCATCGAGTTTTTTTCAACTTCCGATGCAGTCCTTTTGGACAAGTCCACAAACATTTGTTCTAAAGCGCATCGTGGGAACCCCCAATAATTTTTTTCCACTTCCGCTGCAGTCCTTTTGGACAAGTGCACAAACACTTTTTCTAAAGCACATCTTGGGATCCCCCAATAACTTTTTTCTACTTCCGATGCAGTCCTTGTGGACAAGTATTAGAAAGAAACAATCAGGCTATTTTAAGTGCAAATTTTGTACAATTAAATTAAAAAAAAATAGAAAACTAATAAAAAAAAATAAAAAAATAGAAATTAATAAAAAAAGTAAAAAAAATAATAAAAAAAAATTCATCCCCGCTGGGATTTGAACCTGTGCCGTTTGACTTTTTCGCTTCCATGGAAGTTCTTTTGAGAAGGTTTTCCTAATTACGAGAATTTGTAATTTTTTTGTTGATTTTTAATGGAAAAAATATATTTATATGAAAATATATGCCGAAAATAAAAATAAAAACGATGCATGACATAAAAAATAATTTTTAGAAAAATATTTGATAAAAAAATGCCGTTGGTGAGATTTGAACCTGCGTTTCTTATTTTTTCGTTCATACTAATAAAGAACATCTCGAGAAGCAATTAGAATGTTATTCCTTGGTGTCGTATTACGATCATATCACAAACATTTGAATTGACCTTTCGACGCCTTATGTTCAATGGCGTTTGTGACTGAGTGTGCTAAGGCGTTCTGTTATGGTGCCAGCCAAGGCCGTATTCAGGGGGGGGATGAGGGGGATCAAACCCCCCCCCCCCGAAATGAATGAATATTTTTATATAAATAAATATACAGTATGTCAAGAAAGTGTTTTGACAATAGGATAAAAATTATGTTTTATTCCAAAATTAAATATAATTTAATTTTAAAAAATATTTTATTATGTATTTTGCAAAGTATACATATTTTATTTTTCTCAAAACGAATTAACAACTCGATTTTTACTTCAATTATTTCTGGAATTTTAAATATTTGGCAATGTCAAAAGACTTTCTTGACATACTGTATATTTTTAGCTGTATAGAAAAATCTTATCGAAGATGTTGAAGAAAAGCTGGAGGTTTTATTTTGAAAAACGCTTACCTATAAAACTTGCACAAATCATAGAATACTAGTTGAAAAGCCCGTAAAACGACGGTCGAAAAAAACAAATTGTTTTTGTTCATGTTTTTGGAAAATGTATTTCTGCTTTTTATGTGTGTTTGTTGTTCTTTTTGTGAACCTGACTCGCTTTGTTTGGCCATAGCAACAACAACGAAACAGCCAAACACACATGTGCAAATGAAATGGCGCAAAACCTGCGAAAAGAACCTGCCTAATTCAGCGATGGAAGCAATAACGAGATATTTCCAAACGTGCATATTCTTTTAAAAATTTTGGTCACTTTGCCAGTTACTCAGGGATGGAAAATACAATTTTTAAGAAAGTACAAAAAAGGTATTTTTGAGCGGAAAGGTACTTTTTACTAAATTTCAACAAAAATTTCACTGGAAGATTATTGTCAAGAGACTGAATTTTAAAGAAAATAAAATTTTGACAAAATTTTCTATAGAAATAAAATTTTGCAAAAATTTCCTATAGAAATAAAATTTTTACAAAATTTTCAATTGAAATAAAATTTTGACAAAATATTCTATAAAAATAAAATTTTGCAAAAATTCTATATAGAAATAAAATTTTGACATTTTCTACCGAAATAAAAAATCGATAATATAGAATCGCATTCTTTTTTCGACTAAAACTTTCTTGAAGTTCAATAAAATCCTGTTTTTGACTATGTCTTTTACTAAATCGAGATTTTCTTCCCACATGAACATGTCTGTTTTGCCATATTTGTAAAAGACTATTAGCAAATAAGGTTGATAAAGACTTTCTCAAAATATTAAAATATTTTGTCAAAGCTATTGTACCATATATCTGATATCGACTCAAAAATGTCTACACAAGAGGTACTAAATCATTCGCGGGGGTACTGACCGGGGTGAAAAAGGTTTGAAAAAAGTACTATAGTACTGCATTTTCCATCCCTGCAGTTACTACGTGCTCATTCGAACGTTCATTTTCAACAATGAAGAGATTAAAGACGTATCTTAGAAATTCGACTAGCGAGAGTAGACTCAAAGGATTGGCATTATTGTCGGTTCATCGCCCAATAAATGTGCCGACTGAAGAAGTCATTTATTTATTTGCTGCCCAAAAAGCCCGTCGGCTCAATTTAATATTATAAAACAAGTAAGGGAAGTCTAAAGTCGGGCGGGGCCGACTATATTATACCCTGCACCACTTTGTAGATCTAAATTTTCAATACCATATCACATCCGTCAAATGTGTTGGGGGCTATATAAAGGTGTGTCCCAAATACATACATTTAAATATCACTCGATCTGGACAGAATTTGATTGACTTCTACAAAATCTATAGACTCAAAATTTAAGTCGGCTAATGCACTAGGGTGGAACACAATGTTAGTAAAAAAATATGGGAAACGTTTAAATCTGAAGCAATTTTAAGAAAACTTCGAAAAAGTTTGTTTATGATTTATCGCTCGATATATATGTATTAGAAGTTTAGGAAAATTAGAGTCATTTTTACAACTTTTCGACTAAGCAGTGGCGGTTTTACAAGGAAAATTTTTGTCGAAATCAGAAAAACATATATATGGGAGCTATATCTAAATCTGAACCGATTTCAACCAAATTTGGCACGCATAGCAACAATGCTAATTCCAAATTGGGGTAAAACTCTGGCTTCTGGGACCGTATTAGTCCATATCGGGCGAAAGATATATATGGGAGCTATATCTAAATCTGAACCGATTTCAATAAAATTTGGCACACTTGACTGTAGTACTAATTGTTCTTCTTGTGCAAAATTTTAAGCAAATTAGGATAAAACTCTGGCTTCTGGGGCCATATAAGTCCATATCGGGCGAAATATATATATGGGAGCTATATCTAAATCTGAACCGATTTCTCAATAGGGATCTATTCTGAGCCAAAACACATACGTGTGCCAAATTTGAAGTCGATTGGACTAAAACTGCGACCTAGACTTTGATTACAAAAATGTGTTCACGGACAGACGGACAGACGGACATCGCTATATCGACTCAAGAGCCCACCCTGAGCATTTTTGCCAAAGACACCATGTGTCTATCTAGTCTCCTTCTGGGTGTTGCAAACATATGCACTAACTTATAATACCCTGTTCCACAGTGTGGGGCAGGGTATAAATATTGTATACATACCTATGCATAAATAAAATTTTTATATGAATATTTTTTTTTTAAGTTGAACCCCCCCCGAATTAAAATCCTGGCTACGGCCTTGGTGCCAGCAAACCCAGGTTCAACCCCTGGTCGGAGCGAACAAATTTTTCAAATTGTAAAAATTAGATAATAGGAATATAATTGTGTAATATGGATGAAAAAAAGTGAAATTGGTTGAAAAAAATTGTTTTTTTCGCTTTTTAAATTTCTTCATTCAAATTAACTTCCAGGGCACAACTTCTAAAGCAATGCAAAGGATCCAAAAAGGGAGTACTTCCGTCCTATGACAAGCTCATGTAAAATTCATTGGAGATGATCCAAGTTTGCACTACTTCCGGATCACAGATTGGGGATCCAAACTATGAACATAGTTAATTTGAATGCTTATAAGTGTACACTTAACTTATACAACATCTCCCATTCGAACATAAAATGAATACATTTATATTTAATAAATTTAATGTTATTTATATATCAAAATTACAAAATAAGTTCATCAGTTCCTTAACTATTCTGCCACTTCGAGTAATATAATTTTCGGCATTTTGCTCCTCAGATAAATTATTTTGTATAAACCTTTCTGTTTCCTGTATATTCGTAGTGTTTTCGTTATTATCTGAATTCATACCATTCTCAATATTAGCATGATTTAAACTACTCTGGAGTGGTTTTCTTTTATAATCATAACTTCTTCTAAATTTAGAGCCATTTTGATCTAATATATGACCTTTGTTCCTTGCAAAATTCTGCAACTTTTCCCGTATACCAACGACTTGGAGTATTCTTATTGAACATTACCTTGCCACCCTCATGCATTGGTTTTAAGACTTTTGATTTAGCATTATAATATTCTGTCACTATTCAGTTTTATTTATTAATTTGAATCAAACATTTTGGCAACAGAAGGAATTTCAGTACGCAAAGTTCTAGACATCAACAGTTCAGATGAACGTGGTAAATCACCCTTTGGAATTGTCCTATAATGCAACAGTGCTACATATGGATCAGGTCTGCTTTCTATCGATTTCATAAGAAGTTCCGTCATAGTCTGAACCGTACGTTCCGCTAGAAATTTCGAAAAATAGTCAATCACAGGCAAATATGTTTTATTCTGAAACTCAAAAAGATCACACCCACTTTGTACCAAGGAATATCGACGGGAGCCACCGTGGTGCAATGGTTAGCATACCCGCCTTGCATACACAAGGTCGTGGGTTCGATTCCTGCTTCGACCGAACACCAAAAAGTTTTTCAGCGGTGGATTATCCCACCTCAGTAATGCTGGTGACATTTCTGAGGGTTTCAAAGTTTCTCTAAGTGGTTTCACTGCAATGTGGAACGCCGTTCGGATTCGGCTATAAAAAGGAGGTCCCTTGTCATTGAGCTTAACATGGAATCGGACAGCACTCAGTGATAAGAGAGAAGTTCACCAATGTGGTATCACAATGGACTGAATAGCCTAAGTGAGCCTGATAAATCGGGCTGCCACCTAACATAACCTAACCTACACTGAAAAAAATATTATCGTGAGGTCAAAGATTTCATGTCTTTAAAATACGAATACAAATTTTGCTTAGCATATAAGACGCATTTCTCTAAAATAAAGTTATTTTCCTTGTCCAAAAGTCGATAAACTTTTCAATGAAGTCGTATTGTCCTTATAATTAAGTGATTTGACTTAAAAATGGGTATCTTAACATGAAAGAAAAAATTTATAGGCTAAGGTCAACTTGACTTCATAATAATAATTCAGAAAAATTCTTTAAATTTATGAAATTGTCTTTAAATTTGTTGTCTTTTTGCATCTTGACTACAAAGCAAAAAATCGTTCAAATATAGGACATGTTTTTCAAAACTCTATTTTAAAAAAGTTTTTTACTTCAAACATAGCATAATTTCTACTGGAATTCGAGTCCTAATTTGGAAAATAAAGTTGCCGTTAACTCGTTTTTAAAGGACTTTGATAGCATATGAAGAAAAAAAGCTGAGAAAGCGAAAAAATTTGCTTCCTAGAAGCAAGTGCACAAAACTTAAATTTAAAAGAGAATTGTGTCTTAAAAGTATCTTTACTTGTATTCTCCGCTTCTTTGGCTCGGAATCAATACCAAATTTTTTAAAGTAAAGACAAAATCTTTGGAACCGAGTATGCTTTTTTATCAGTGTAAGGAACATCGACTACCTCATGAGGCATTAACTCAGGTCTACTACTAGAATTCTGATACTTAACACAAATCTCACAATTCAATACCAAATCCTCAATTTCCTTATAAATTTTAGACCAGCATATAAATGAACGAGCAATATTCTGACATCTAAATACTCCATTTGTGTCTTAAAGTTTTCGGTACCAATATGTTACTATATTTCAACAATACGTCACCCAAAATTGTTTGTAAGACTTTTTAAAGTACAGTGACAAAACTAAAATTCTCTAAATTACCTGAGATTTACAGAGAACATACGGCGAGGTTATGAAATTAATATGGGGTACATGATCTGTTCATATGTGAACGGGGATATTTGGTCGGGGGAGAAAAAAACTAAAATTCTCAAGTTTTCTTGAAATTTACAAAGGTCGTGGGAGGAGGCATTTTTGGCCGCCTTTGACCGGTTTGTAGGTAGAAGAGGTTATCCATATAAAATGTTTTCCGACAATGGCACCAATTTTGTTGGCGCTAATCGGATACTTTTGAATGAGTACAAGAAGTTCTTAAGAACAGCAGAAAAGGCTTTGGTAGATAAATACAATATTCATGGATTTTCGTGGCATTTTATTCCCCCCAGGCACCTCACATGGGCGGGATATGGGAGGCGGGAGTAAAAAGTATGAAGTTGCATTTAAAGAAAGTTGCTGGGAATCTTAAATTTACGTTAGAGGAGTTTTCAACACTTTTGGTGCGTATTGAAAGTATTCTAAATTTACGACATATTACGCCTATAAGTGAAACCGCTTCGGAGATTATTGCTCTAACCCCAGGCCATTTCATAAAAGGATCTCCATTACTCGCGATACCTGAAGAATATTCGGACGACATTTCTCTTATAAATAGATGTCAACGGCTAAATGTATTACAATTACATTTTGCCAGACGTTGGAAGAATGAGTACACTCATAGTTGTCTGCTGTTATATTTTTGTACTTCAGGGCGTAATGAACAACAATTTATAAAATTTTTAGGTTATAAAATTTTCCCCAAAGCCTATTTAAGAACCAAAAGTAGTTTTTGGTATATTTTTGCACTGTAATATACTTACAAGCTCCTAAATACGATCAGCAAACATTTTGTTTGCTGTTATGCCTCAATTCGATAAATATTCAGATTTTTGGTCAAATACTATAGATATTCATAAAATATTGTGTTAATTATGTTAGGATAGCTCCTAAGTTGACATTTTTATTTGTTTTAGCCAAAATAAAACATGTTTTAGTGTAATCGAGCTTCAAAAATAGCAGGAAATGTTTGCTATTTCAGCAAACAGTGACTGCTGTCCCTTTTTCAGCAGATTTTCTGCTGTTTTAGCAGACTTTTCTGCTGTCCCTACTAACAAATTTCTTTGGGTGTATATTTCGGAATTACAGAAAAGATATAAGTGGAAGAATATTCAACAAAATTTGAACGAGCATGATCTAGTTGTCATAAAGGATGATAACCTCCATCCAACGGAGTGGAGGCTGGGGCGGGTGGTTAAGGACAGGAAACGATTCCGGGGTTCGAGTAGCTGATATACGAACTCAAGACGGAACACTTACTCGACCTCTTGTAAAATTATGCATTTTGCCAAATAATAAATAACTCACACTAAATCCCTATCTTGCATAATAATCGTAACTTATACCACTTATATAACAACCAAAAATGCAAAATTTGTCAAGAAAAACATCACTTGCGATTCTGTCGTCAATTCAACAAAATGACCGTATTGGAGAGAGTAAAGGTGGCCAAGGAAAATGGATATTGTTTCAACTGTCTGAAACCAGAGACGGAGAGACTTAAAAACACTTCTGATCCTAGTAAATCCACATCACGTGGCTCCTTAAACCATATCAAAACGTCGACTTCCAACACACCACAGAAGCGAAACAGAGTATTCTCAATAAAACATTTAGTACTAGAATCAAAATTAAATATACAGGACCGCCTCAGAGGGAAATCCAGAAAGCATGTTTTTTTTACCAACGGCTCTAGCCAGAGCCATTACTAAATCTGGTACGAACAAGACGCGTATAATTCTTAACTCCGGGACTACGGAATCTGTAATCTTAAGATCATTTGTAGTGAGACATCAACTCTAAACAACAAAGAAAGGTAGCGACGAATTTTGTACCTTAAATCTCCAGTCATTTCACGATAAAGCATTCAAAGTACAAATCCATGCAGTGGTACGTGAGAAACTTAACACAACACTGCCTGAACAAGTCAGGGACAAAATTTTGGAAAAAATCTATAGACCCACACTTCTACCATCCCGTTAATATTGAGATTATGGCCGGAAATGATGAAATGCTGAAGATTCTAAAAGCGGGGCTGATTCAAACAGCTAGCCAAATGCCAATCGCCCAAAGCACTGTTTTTGGTTGGGTTATTTCAGGCGTCGATATTATTAAGGCTGCGATATCGCAAGAGGGTTCGGCATGTTCAAATGTGTTTAACAAATACGTAGTTTTAGTTGATATTACATGGAATTTATGTTCTAGATGTAATTTGAATCATAGAATGAATTTATAAATGTATCTAAAATTACTATAAATTTCTATTATTAACCTGAATTGAATTCTTTACCCACTCTATGCTGAAAAGCTTTCGCTCAAACGGATAAAATGGTTACATGTTTGAGTTTATCTTTATTGTTACAATTATTTTGTTGCTGAATATCCATTACAATTGCTTTCCGATTCTTTTGTCATGTAATCATTACTTACTTAAGCATTGTAAATCGAAGTGGTAAGCAGCAGAAAAAGAGAAGGAAAATAAATGTGAACTCAATTTTAAAACCAAAACCTTTGCTTCCTTTTTTCTTTTCATATTTGGGAAATTTGCATTTACAAACTGTGAGTCAACAATAATACAGTCCACATTACAGAGACCTCTCACGGATTTGTGCAGGTTATGATATCAATGTGGTGTTGTTTGGGAATTTGGACGGGGAGGGAACTTTCTCCTTGCCCCACACTTGAAGGAAAGCTTCTAGATTTTCTTGGAATTTTCAGGGAAGGTTAAGGGTGCTATTCACTTCGGTGTTTGTCGATATTGTATCGTGGAAAGTGACGTCCCTTTAAAACAATAGAGCAAAATTTAACCTTCTCCGATCCACTTGAAATTTAAAGTGAACGTGGGAGGAGGCGATTAAATTAATAAATGATTTTTAAATTAGTACATGATTTTTTATATCTGGTTGGGAAGGGGGAAAGGTGAAATAAACTTTGTCGATTTACTTGGGATTATTGGGTAGTTGAAATTAATATAGGGTAGGTGATATTACGATATCAGGTGGGAGCGGAACGAAGGTGGGGAGAGAGTTCTCTTTTCTCAAATGTTTTAAAAATTCTTTTTGTTATTGTTGGGCTTAATTTTGGGTTTAATGAACTGCCTGAATTTATTCTGATAATTGGTTGATAGTTTTGCTGCAAGTAGAGGATACTGATGAGGAATGTGGTAATTCCGAAACGTGCGTCCATCCAACCATCTTGCAGTCTATAGGGCTTTGCCCAAATAAATTTGACAAACATTCTATTCCTCTGTTGGTTAAGCTACACTTGTAGTTTAGTCAATGTATGGTTTTAAGCTGTAATAAAAACAACAACAATGTTTTGAAAATTTAAAGAGGGTTGTCCGTAAATGGGAACTTGCAAAATATCAGCCAAATCGGTCCATGTTTATATATAGCTCCAATATATTTATTTCGCCCGATATGCATTTATATGGCTCCAGAGACAAGAATTTCATATTGATAAAAAAAATCAATTCATATTGAAATATTACTCCCATATATATCATTCTACCGATTTAGATTCATATGACCACGGAGGCCATACTTTCACTCCGAAAATTTTGATATTTTGCACAAGGAGTGCAACTAAAATTTTAGTAATGTGTGCCAAATTTGGTCAAAACCGGCTTAGATTTAGATTAAACCAACGTATATATGTTCTTCCGATTTGGGGAAAAAATGGCCAAAATACCCACATTTTCCTTGTAAAATCGCCACTGCTAAGTCGAAAACTCGTACAAATGTTTCAAATTTACCTATACTCTAATTCGTATGTATCGACCGGTAAATCCTAAATACAGATTTGCGAAATTTTATGCAGTGGATTTAGATTTAGGCCGATTTAAATTTTGAGTCTAGAGATTTTGTAAAAGTCTAAAAACTTTGTCCAAATCGGTTCATATTTAAATATTTGTATATGGGAATATAAACTTTTATATAGCTCGCAACAATTTGAAGGAGTTAAGATGGTATCAACAATTTTGGTACCATCTTAGACTTTACTTACTTGTTTTTACTAACATTTTGCGTTCCAGGGCATTAGCCGGTTTAAATTTTCAACCTAGAGATTTTGTGGAAGTATAAAATTTTTCCAAATCGGTTCGGTTTTAAATATATATAATTGGAATATGAATTTGTTTATATTTCTTCCTTATCGGTACTAACATTATGCATCGTGCCCGTGCATTAGCCGGTTTAAATTTTAATTCTAGAAAATTTTTAGAACACCCAACAAATTTGAACGATTTAAGATGGTATCGGTATATGGGTATAATATAATCGTCCCCGCCAGACTTTCCTTACGGGGTTTCTTTTGTGATAGACCTGTAGTAGTATGTTTTTTTGTTTTTATACCCTAAACCACATAGTGGTCAGGGTATAATAAGTTTGATCGGCCAAAAAATGTGCCTACCAGAAATATTGATTTTAGACTAAAATATATACCGATCGACTCAGAATCACCTCCTGAGTCGATCTAGCGCTTGGTGTCCGTCCGTCCGTCCGTCCGTCTGTCTGTCCATGTATTTGTTGTTCACAGGATTCCGATCGCAATTATTAACCGATTTTGGTACAGGGAGTTTTTTGGGCACAAGGACGAACGCTATTGGAAGAAATCGGATCAAATTTACATATAGCTCCCATATATATATGTATCGCCCGATTTCGACAAATGGGGTCACGTTGCGCGTTTTTTCAAACGGATCGTCACCAAATTTGGCAAAAGGTAATCTTTTCCATCGCCCTTCAAGTCTGCAAAATTTCATCCAAATCGGTTCAGATTTAGATATAGCTCTCATATATATGTATCGCCCGATTTTCCCATATTTGGCCACAAAACCTTTATTTATCAACCGATCTTACTCAAAGTTGGCTTCTATAGCACTAACTATATGTGCAAAAAATCATCGAAATCGGTTCAGATTTAGCTATAGCTCCCATATATATGTACCCCCCGATTTTTCAATTAAAAAGTTAATTGATCCAATTAAAAAATGAATTGATACTATTATTTTTGTGATTGATTTTTGTTTCAATTAAAAAAAATTGTTGAATCAATTAAATTTTTAATTGAATATTTTTTAAAACTCAATTAAAATTTTAATTGGAAAAATTTTCGTGAATTTTTTTTGTGTGCAGTTAGTTGCAATTTTCACATTTAGTGAAATAAAATTATCAGAATAACCTTTTGTTCGACATATTTCAAATTTTTTTTTTTTTAATTTCGGGTTCGATTAGGAGCCCAAATTGAAAGAGATTTCTAAGAGTTTGTCCGAGACTGGTTCCTGAGGACCTGTTTATGGGTTGCTCCTGCTAAATTGTATCAGGACGTGTCCTTTGGGATGAGTCCAAGACGCGTCCTAAAATGTAAGTTTACTCCGTCAATGACAAACCCATGTTAAAGTGGACGGTCCCTTCCATACGTTTTGATCAGAACTGGGACTGGTCCATACACACCAGGGAATAGTCCTGTACCAGTTCTGTGGTTGATCCATTTCCCGTAGGGTAGTTCCACACTTTTCCCAGCAAAAAATTGGGAGTAGTTCTAAAGGCACAACTTTCAAAAAATGTCTTCACAAAGAAGTTAACTATTTTAACTACACAGGAAGTTTTTTTACTTCATTTTTTTATATTTTAATGCGTAATTTTTTGTTTTCTTTTTTCAAATAGTTAAAAAAAGAGTAAGAATAAGTAAAATGGTACAAATTATTCAATTTTTCCCCCCAAAAATGCTAAAACCATTATAGAAAAATCGATAATATTTGAAAATATTCGAGGGAAACGTTTCAAATAAGCGTTAGAATGCATTAAAAATCATAAAAAAGTATAAATATTATTTATTTGGGAAAATATCACAAAATTTTTAATTCACATTCAAAACACTGAATTGGGATCACACCTTTCGTTCTATGACAAGTTCATATTACATTCATCGCTTCTCCGCCAATTTTGTACCACTTCCAGACCCAAAAAGAACATTTTCACTTCTTTTATGGCGACACTTTTTTGCAGCATTATTAAGATATTAATTTATGAAAGAATAGTTTTAATATCAATTACTTTTAATTCAACTAAATCATAAGTTCCACCACAGCTTTATTTCATAAATATCAGACTTCTACCACAACCCAAGTAATTCGATTGTGCATGAAAGTCTTTAGTGGAACTTTTTGCGTTGTACCAGTATATACTTGTTTAATTTTTATAAAAATGTAAAATCGTAAGTAGGTTTTCAAATTCTGGGGGGCGCTAAAATTTTTCTGGTGGGGTCTAAGCCCCCTCCCCAGAGGCCTTCCTACGCTTATGGCTCCCATATATGTATCACCCTATTTTGAAAAATTCGCCCTTAATAACCTTATGTTTGACCATACAGGCCTAATTTCTTAACTGATCTTACTCAAATCTTCCACAAAGTAACCTTTTGTGGTATTAATCAAACCCGCAAAATGTTATGCAAATTGGTTCAGATTTAGATATAGCTTCCATATATATGCATCGCTCGATTTTCCCAAATTTGACCATAGTACTCTTATTTATTAACCATTGTTACTCAAATTTCAAATTTTGATGTACTAGCCGATCGTACTCGATCGTTGCTCGATTTTTACAAATTTGTATTTATTACCCACACTAATTTAACGATTTTCTCTTTTTTAATAATGGGCTCAATATTAGTGGCATACTAACTCCGTAGGTGCAGTATCAACACAGCCAGTGTCGCTAGAAGTAGGGGAAATTCCCTATATGTATGGTTTTTCTAATATTTAGCGTCTTGTAGCGACGTAGGGCCACAATTTAGGGACATTTTCACTCCACACAATTTGTAATAATTTTTACATTTTGGTGGCTCTAGAGGAGGAAATTAGAAGCCGGCAAGGCTTGATCTTTAACAATGTGTGGTAACAACAGTTACCACTCGTGCCAAAAAAACTCTAACAAAATTTAAAGATTACTACAAATCTACCAAACAAACATTTCTATAGAATTTTTTGTCAAAACTTTATTACTGTAGAAAATTTGGCCAACATATTATTTCTATAGAAAATTTTGTCAAAATTGTATTTCTATAGATTTTTTTTTTTTTCAAAATATTGTTTCTATAAAAAATTTTCTCAAAACTTTATTTCTATATAATTTTTTCTCAAAATTTTATTTCTATAGAATTTATTGTCAAAATTTTATTCCTATAGAAAAATTTCTAGCAAAAATTTGTTTATAGAAACTTTTTCCAAAATTTTATTTTTATAGAGATTTAACAAAAAAAGTTTACTATTTTGGGTAGAATTCTACCAACTGTGGCAACCGTGTTGGTAATACAAATTTATATTCTAAGTCATATACGTTGCATATTCATGTTTTAAGATAATAAAGTACTTAGAACCATTTTTGTTTTGTAAAATTTTTTAAATTAAACGAAAAATATTGTAGGGAAAATTGTATATTGTAACTTTTTTTGTCCTTGTAGGGTAAACTGAACATTTTCCTTGGTAACATTTACTATGTTCTATACTCAGATTGAGTCAAAGCACTCATAAACATGTGCCCCTTAATTTTCTTAAATATGCAACTGCAGTTTATCTCCAGACCTATATCAATGTTACCCCACAAATGTTTATGATTACTAATTCAGTAAGGGTGGTTTAGGGTATGATATAGTCGGCCCCGCCCGACTTTCTACTTTACTTACTTGTTGAAAAATAAAAATGAATTCGCAATATAAAACAATATGTGTACTATAATTTTCTCTAAGAAGGAGCGGAGCGAAATGTTTTTTCTCGGAGCGAGCGAATATTTTTTCTCCGGAGCGGAGGGAAAAAGTGGACTGCTCCGGATCCCTGTTCGAAACCAAAAAACATGCTGTTTCTAGAAAATTTTCTTATATGAGATGTGCTTATATCCGTATAAGAAAAAACTGATATAAGAACAATTTGACTTTTTGACATTACCAATATATTTTCTATAAGAAATTTTAGATGAACTCTTTAGTATTCATTTTCAATTGCTATATAACGCATTTCTATTAATTTTTGGCAATAAGTAAAATAAAAGAACAGGAATAGGAAAAAGAGGAAGTAGTGATATGGGACATAATAAGTAAACCTATTGGAGTACTCCTGTTCGTTTTTTTTTTTCATTTATTTCATAACATTCCATTTCTGTTTTTTTCTTTACATTTATACTTATTTCTAAAGAGTATAAGAAAAATAATTTCCTTTTCTTCTTAATTATGCCAAGTGGTATTTCAACATTTACGAAGTGTGTTTAATCACATTAATAAATAGTTCGTTTTAAGTTCAGGAATCTTTGGTCTAATGACGATAGAATCAGCAACATTGATTTTATACTATCAGAGAGATAAATCAATCGTACAAAGAAAAACAAATATTTTAAATCTTGCTAAACTAATTGTATGAAAAAAGAATTTCTAATGAAAAAGAGTATCTTTTGCAAAGTGAAACAGCTTTTTAATGTTTTTATTTTATTTTCATTTAAAGGGAAAATGGAGTTATTAAATTTTATGTTTTTTATATATTGATGTTCGATTTGATATAGATTTGAAGATTTTAATTCTCTTATCATCTTATTGATGCTAACCATAGTATTGGTTTACAAGTATTTTGAATATCAATATTTAAAACCAAATATTGATATTTGTATTTTATATAATCGACTGGTGAGTTATTTTCTCTGTGACCTGAGCCATGGTGCGTATACGCAGAGAAGAAACATGGCTGTCACAATCATATTCGAAGAGCAACATAATATGATAGGAGCTATTTTTGTGGTGACCATATAACATTTTCACCTGCAACCGGTGGCTTTCCGTATTGCAATCTTACCCATAAAATGTCGGTGGCAGTGAGTAAAACACCAATTACCATGCGATCTTTTACATTGGTACAAATGCGAGAATAAAAACACCAATAGTATATAACGATGTTCGTATGCAGTGTCTTGCAATCTTAAACCAATCGACATCGTAACAACGCTCGGCAAACAAAAAACGAGGTTGGCACTTAAGTGTGATTGCACTCAACAACAACAATTACTAGCAGTTGGCATTAGCTCAAGAGAATTGAGAATTATGGTATTCGTCAAAAATGTTTTCGTCCCAGTTATGAATCGTTATGAAAAAATTTTTGTCTCGTCTAGAAAATTCTTTTCACAAAAACAAAATACATGTTTTCGCCACAATTACATGCTCCAGATAAGCTTTAAATGGATGCGGCAACCGTGTCCAAACATGTTTTTTCTGTGCGTGTACACCATTTTATGAATGTGGAGACGTGGACACGATGCCCACGCGGCGGACATGTGGGCGTTGAAGCCGTTCGTTAAAGAAAAACACCAAATAAATCAAAGGAAAACTTGATTCAGCACAACTGCAGAAATTATAGCTGAATATATATTTGGTGTTAAGAATTTTTAGAAAAATCATTCTAATCAAATTGCTCTTGTGTCAAATTTAAATTAGGAATACAGTTTTTTGCAACATTAGAAACACACAACAACATATATATTCAGTTTTATGATCTTATCTCGATCTTATGTTCAATGATAAGTCTACTCCAAGCCGGTGATATATAATTTTTAAAATCTAGCTTGAAATAGCAACCATGTTAGCAATCTATAGACTTTAGCAGCAAAACTGTTACAGCAAAATAACAGCTAAAATGGCAGTAATTCGACTGCTGAAAACTGCGATCAGTGCTGCTCAACAAATACGAATAACTGAAGCCATCCTTCATAGCAACCAGGCTCCTTATATCGATGCTTTGCACCTGCAAACTTGTGTAGCACCTGTCAATAATGAGTTAAGAACACCATAATTTTTATTCTTTGGTAAAGTGTATTTCATCGTCTTATTTACTTAAAGTCGTGTATATTGAGTAATTTTTCGAATTTTGCATGTGCCGTCCCATAAAAATAACTATATCGATTTATTTCGATTCACGTGAGAATATTGTTTTCGCTTTAAAATTGAATAAAAAACTATAGGGGTCGAGTCTATATTTTAAATGTCCTTTTATATTGCGAAATTTACAATGGTCACATACATAGGAATAAATAATAAAAATACTTATATTAGTTTAAGTCGTAGTTTAAACAACTGGGTCCAAAACCTTTCCTGCGAATATAATACTGCCAGTAGCTTCTTCTTCAATGAAAAATATAAATGGCCGATTTACAATGAACTCTTCAATGGTCGCATCTCCGCCGAATTTATTGCCAATTTCAATTACTGTTGATGCGAATGCCTCAGTACCCTTTTCATTAACTTCGATACCCGCTTTCTGAATGATGTTAGACACTTTCAATTTGCCGGCAACATTTGCCCCTCTATCAAGCCCTGGCAAAGATGCTTCGTCTGTAAAAATTTCTCGTATGCCCAAGGCGGATAGAGTGCTTTTTAGATTCTTATCAAATTGGAACTGGAATTTGGGTATGACCACCTTTATTTTAACTTCTTCCATCATAAATTGCATGCGTTTGACCTGGTCATTTTGCAAAACATGTGTTAAATCCTCGACACCACCCTTGGTCTTTGGTAGTAATATGAACATAGAAAATTTTTTGCCTTTATATGGCAATCTTAAAATCTTAGCGTCCAAGGAGCTGTGATCATAATAGTAAAAATATTCTGTTTGTTCCATATACTGTACACGGCTTTGCTTTTCAGGTGTTGTAAAAAAGACTCCATCAAAAGTCTCATTGAATTGACGCCGCCACATTCCACTAAAATATATAGCATTGGCCAAAATCATTACACTATTCTTGATGCTATCTTTGGTGACAAGATTTTGTATATGTCCATTGGTCACATTTTTACACCATCTGTTAATGAGATTTGCCGATGCCTCGGTATCCATGAAGTTAAGACGTTCAATCTCAGTACCATAAAAAGTCGCCAACATAGCAGCGTATCTCTGCTTGGGTTCAACGAACTCATCTGTGAACATCTTTGTCTCCAAATTTAATACGTTGTAGGGATTTTCCTTTTTTAATGACGTCAACATCTTTTTATAAAAACCACGCAAATTGTCCGGAGATTTGATGACTTCCAAGGTTTTCACCAGTTCATGTTGTGTCTGTGTGTTGTTACCAGCAGCTTCAGCCAGCAAGGCTAAAAGTAATTTCACCGAAAACGGTGAGATGATCACATTTGTCTTTTCTTCTTTCAGTACGTTTCTCAGTAACTCCCATGAGAAATGATCATGGGCATCGCTACTGAATGGCACATAATCATCTATATCGTCATACGCAAAATAGCCTGCCTCAAATGTTTGGGGAATTACATTGAAAATTCCCGTTGGAGTCACAGCATTAGTTGCGCTGGTTGTTGTTGTTGGTATAACCTCTGGTGCCGGTGCTAAATTGGCCTTTGTCGCTTGAACATTTGTTTTAAGAATTAATAATACAATACCAATTATTAAAAGTTTTATATGCATTGTGATTTCTAAACCGTATTTATTATCTATAGTATGTCTATTTTTTTACTATCACTTCAATCAATTTTTGAATTCTTTCAATCTATTTAAATGGCGCTGATTGTTATGCGCTGTGAACCTCGACACGTCTTCTCCTCTCCACGTTTCAATTCTTAATGTATTGATCCATATTGAGAATTCGCATTTAAAACCAGTTTTCGTCGAACATATAAGAGAATATGGTTTATTACTACATATATGTGTATACGTACGTTTGTATGAACAAAAAGTACTCATGTTTTTATTTATTTTGTGGAGAATCCCGCTACTTTTGAAGAAGTCTCTCATTTGAAGACACATACACACATTTATGATTATTATAAAATAGAGAGTGTTGCAATTTGTATATGAGTGTGTACTCAATTTTACAATGATATATAAATCAGCAAATCTTATATTTATTCGAAGATGTGTTTTCAGAATCCATAAATAAGTCATAACGCAAGAAGGCTGTGTACAAAACATTAACGCGGTGTTACAATTATTCACATTGTCCGTTTATATACAAAATATTAGTTTCATTCTGAAGGCCGTTGATGATATTTAACAGCTTCGCATTGAAAGTATCCATCGAAGTACTAAAAATCAAGACTTTTTAACTTTTTTTTTTCCAAAAAAAAATCTCTTTGCTGTAAATTGTAGGTGATGGTATAAATGAAGTAAGCAGATTAGTAGTTCAAAAATTATAATAATTGCAATTTGTTACCTTTGGGCTAATCGTTAATATATTGAATATTTTTGTGGTCTATTTTTTTCTAATATTTAATTGCCATCGCTCGAAGATTCAAAATCGATTGTATGCAGGAAAGCTTTTAATTTTATATAGACAAATATCATGCTTCAAATTTACGACTTCAATAGGAGCAAAATGTATGGCGTAGAAGTATCCACAGATGTAGTATTTTACCGCCAATTTATTTCTGGTCCTACCAGAAATATTGGTTATATAAAACGTATCACCTAATGAACAATTGGGTACAATGCATATGAATTGGGTATGAATCCGATCTTCAAAGTTAATTCAACTGGTATTAAAAAGTGCTTGCCTTCAACACATTCTCTAATATGTTGAGAAATTTATTTCAATTTAAAAAGTCATTGCCAATTTTTTTAATTTTACTACTGAGTGTTAGGTTAGGTTATAGAGGACGACTGTAATCCGTAGAAAAGAAATTGGTTTAAACTTAGACCATATTGGTCCATTGTGATTCATCATACTGCATACATACTACTGAGTAGGGCTGTGGAGCCGGTGTCGGAGTCTGAAGATTTTGCTGGAGTTTGAGTCTTAACAATTTTGCTCGACTCCGGCTACACCAGAAATTTAAAAATACTTCATATTTTTGTAACTAAACAAATATTTACGCAAGTTTGCTTACAATGAGTTCTTCAATCGATCAATAAACGGCATGGCTGCAACTTCCATTGATAGAGATTATGGTATGTTTTCTAGAAGATGGGCTAAATCGGTCCATGGGCATTAAGCCACCACCATAACATTTTATTTAAAATTTTTTCGAAACATTGGTTTTTATTATTTACTTTAATTTGTTTCAATTTTATTTATATCAGCAGGGTTAACGCTCGAAGATAGTTCACACCGGACAATTTTTGTACCATTCAGCAATGCTGTGGAACAGTTTGTGCATTTGTATGTAACGCCAAGAAAGAAGCCAAGACAACGTCTGGCTGCTGTTCATGTATTTTTGTGAGCAAAATACAGCTCTCAGTTTAAGTTCGAACGTCCTCAAACTAGGCATAGGGTTTTTTCGGCTCATAAACAAATCCTGTTGATTTTGGAAAAAATCGGTTTATATTTAGATATAGCTGTCATATATATTTATCACCAATTTGGTCACAATTACAGTGTTTATGAACTGTTTTTTTTTTAAAATTTCGTATATCTGAGTCTCGTAATACCTCCGTAGAATTACCATTTTAATAATGTGTGCGGAATTTAGTTAAAATCGGTTATGCCTTAGATATAGCTGCCATATATATGTACCCGATTTGGGGAAGCATGTTAGAATATTTAATTTTGTACACGCTTTTTCAAAGGGATTTTACTCGAATTGGCTTTTACACAGAGAATAGATTTGGTATTCTATTAAGTGTGTCGAATTTGATCAAAATCGGTTCAGATTTAGATAAAGCCTCCAAACTGAAAAACAGTGAACCCACCAGGAAGAAAACTTTCGTTTAATTTTAGAAAATTTGGATATTTGTAGAAAATTTTAACTAAACAGTATTACAAACGTTGGCATCACGCCGATGTCATAAAAATAAGTAAATATTTTTCGACAAATTCAAGAAAATTTATTAGGCATAACGAAGTTTTTTCACTTGTTAAAGAACATTTTGTAGTTTGAAGGAAAAAATTGGAGTTCAAAATTGCAAGAATGTCTTTAGTGACATACGAAGTTCATGATGGACGCATTTTTGGTAAAATTTACAAATTTAAAGTCTTTGATGCTTGCAGGGAGACGATTTCAAAGCCTAGAAATACGAATAGCAAATGAGCGTTCAAAAATTGCTCTATTGAAATGCTCTATTAAACAACTCGAACTAATGAAATCATCAAACGAGCATCCCAGAAACTCCTTACCGTAATGCTCATAGTCATTCCTACAGCGATTACCATAGACAAAGCGCAATACACTGTACTATTAATAGTTATTTATAAGGCAAATGACAGTTGAAATCTAGTGAAAGTGGATTTTGGAACTGTAATGTGAATGAGATATTACATGATAGTGAAATCGAAATAAGTTTCTTTCATTTCCAAACAGTTTTTTTTAATGTTACAAAAAAATCCCACTATATTAATAGTGTTCTTCCGAAAACTATACCGAAAGAAACCATTGTAAAAATTTTTTGTATTACTAAATGTTTTGTATTTTAGTATGATTTATGGCTCATGTAAGATATCAACATTATATATTGTCAGTTGTCCAGACAGCGCCTTATAACCGTAACTTTAGACGATTTCTAATTTATTCAACTGTCTAAATGTATGCCACATCAAAGTTGGTTTCCCTTTGACCGGGATCCCGGGAAATTCGAAAAAAATTCCCGCTTTCCCGGGAATGGAAAAAGTCCGGGAAAAAAGAAAACTCTACTGCTCATATTGTGAAGGGGCATCTGCATAGAATTATTTCATAATTAAATTTATTAAGCATAGGAACCAATTGGCCTTGAGTTCTTTTGGCGTCAAATGTTAAATTTAGAGCCCTTTTGTACCCATACGTAAATAAGCTAATTTGTATAGGTCAATTTTTAGTAAAGGGTGATTCTTTTGAGGTTAGGATTTTCAT
Organism: Haematobia irritans; assembly: GCF_050003625.1. NCBI lineage: Eukaryota > Metazoa > Arthropoda > Insecta > Diptera > Muscidae > Haematobia > Haematobia irritans. The sequence goes on from NC_134398.1 coordinate 85,684,541, forward strand.
GCATTAGTATTTGACAGATCACGTGGGATTTCAGACATGGTGTCAAAGAGAAAGATGCTCAGTATGCTTTGACATTTCATCATGAATAGACGAACGATCTGCCACAACGTCGAATTTTCAGTGAATGGGCCCTAGAAAAGTTGGCAGAAAATCCGCTTTTTTATCGACAAATTTTGTTCAGCGATGAGGCTCATTTCTGGTTGAATGGCTACGTAAATAAGCAAACTTGCCGCATTTGGAGTGAAGAGCAACCAGAAGCCGTTCAAGAACTGCCCATGCATCCCGAAAAATGCACTGTTTGGTGTGGTTTGTACGCTGGTGGAATCATTGGACCGTATTTTTTCAAAGATGCTGTTGGACGCAACGTTACGGTGAATGGCGATCGCTATCGTTCGATGCTAACAAACTTTTTGTTGCCAAAAATGGAAGAACTGAACTTGGTTGACATGTGGTTTCAACAAGATGGCGCTACATGCCACACAGCTCGCGATTCTATGGCCATTTTGAGGGAAAACTTCGGAGAACAATTCATCTCAAGAAATGGACCGGTAAGTTGGCCACCAAGATCATGCGATTTGACGCCTTTAGACTATTTTTTGTGGGGCTACGTCAAGTCTAAAGTCTACAGAAATAAGCCAGCAACTATTCCAGCTTTGGAAGACAACATTTCCGAAGAAATTCGGGCTATTCCGGCCGAAATGCTCGAAAAAGTTGCCCAAAATTGGACTTTCCGAATGGACCACCTAAGACGCAGCCGCGGTCAACATTTAAATGAAATTATCTTCAAAAAGTAAATGTCATGGACCAATCTAACGTTTCAAATAAAGAACCGATGAGATTTTGCAAATTTTATGCGTTTTTTAAAAAAAAAAAGTTATCAAGCTCTTAACAAATCACCCTTTACCTTCCACAACAGAATTACAAATGGGTGTTATTAAAATGAGATTTAATTATATTACTCGGAGTCAGAGTCGAGCTGATGAAAAATTCTGGAGTCAGAGTCGAGCAAAATTGGCTCGACTCCACAGCCCTGTTACTGATGGTTATGTCTGTTTTTTTAGAATGCGATTTATTTTTTCTATTTATTTTCTCTAAAATTTCTCATATAAGGCATGTATTAAGATCGAGTTCAATTTTTTCGCGATTACTTTTCTCTAATAATCCATTATAAAGAATATAAACATTGTGAAAAGTTGCTTTGTGTTATTCCCCATCAAGTTTTAATAGAATTTTATGCTGTTTTTACTGATTTATTTTCGATTTTAGCGGCTAAACTCGATCTGAATTTTTGAAAGCACGTTGAATATCAACAAGTGTTATGACCCAGCAAAAAAAGCGTCGCCAAAAAGTTCTGAAAATGTTCTTTTTGGATCCGGAAGTGGTGCAAAATTGACGTAGAAGCGAAGAATTTAACACGGGATGTCCTCCATTTCAACAGCCATTGCACTGAATTTGCATCACTTCTTTAGGTGTGATCCGAGTTCAATGTTTTGGATGTAAATTAAAAAATTCTGTGATATTTTGTCAAATAAATAATTTTTATAATTTTTAATGGATTCTAACGCTTGTCGTTAACGCTTGAAACGTTTGACATCAAATATTTTTAAAAATTCACAATTTTTCAGATTGGATTTAGCATTTTTTTCGACAAAATTTAAATGATTTGTACCATTTTATGAATTCTTACTCTGTTTTTAACCTATTTGAAACAAAAAAAGTTAAAATTACCCATTAAAAGTATGAAAAAACCAAGTTATAAAAAATTGAATTAAAAGAACTTCCTGGTAGTTAAAATAAAGAACATCATTGGGAGTGCATCTTCTGCAAGTGATTTTAAAGTTGTGCCAGTGGAAGAACTTTCAATTTTTTTTTGCTGGGAAGCTTGTATGATGATTATAAAACAATATGGAGTCGTAGTTGGAATTTCACTCATAAGCTACGAAAATGCAATTATCACATACACAGTCTATCAATAGTTTACATACGATTAAAGAATTTGTATTTTCTTTAAATTATAAAATATAATAAATTATTTACTTTAGTTTTAGTAAATTTATTTGAAAAACAATGTATCTGTTAATTTTCAAGATGATTTTTTCGGCGTGGTTGATAAACAACAACAAGAAACTTGTTTAGTTAAAAGGTAAAAAATCAGGGGTATGTAAAATTGTGTAAGACCTATTGTGTAAGACCTACACCAGGTATACAAAGGACACAAAGAAAAGAATCATAATAAACTAAGTTTACTAGTACGGTCTGTAACGAATATAAGCCCATTTGTTTATTCTCGATGGAGGCAGCGCGTCTGGAAAAATATCTGAAAAAAAATCACTTTATTCCATTTGGAAAGTCAAAAATTGTTCACCAATATACCCTTCACAATTTTAAGCATAGTAACAATGTTTTCAGCACTTCATTTCCCTTTTCATTTAAATAAGTAATAAATTACGAAAAAAAATAAGACAGGTACATAGGTACAACAAGACATAGGTACAACAAAGGTATATAAGGTGAAAATGTTGCAATATTTTAGAAGTGTTAGGGCGTTTTCGTTTCGCAAAAACTATGTTGCCTTGGTGTTACACTACTTTTCCTTCATTGTAAATTTCGTGCGATGTTTTATAAAAATAGGTCTTATATCACAATATTTTTATTCGATGTGTTACTAACATCAAAAACTCTCAATTACCCACTAATCATGTAGGTAATCCTACTAAAAAGTAATAACCACTTATCAATAGGCATCGCTCTGTATTACATTTGGATATGCATCTCCTAGGAGGAAAGTCCTTCCCCCAGACATACCTTCGTAGTATATTTAAAGCATACCCAGTATTTAATCACTTATTCGTATATGTACCAAAGTGTTGACAAATATTTACTTAATGCCTGGTTATGCATCTTAAAATGTACCGTAGCCGTAACATAACGTATTATTTTTTGGTCATTAGACTAATTGAAAAAACGTACCAACAATCTATCAAATCCTCACAGTCCAAATTTACCATAAAAAAATCGTCAAAATGACGAAAAATCGTCAGAGTTGGCACCGCTGGGTAGAAAAAATGTTGATTTTTTACACTTAGGTGGGTACTAAGTTCGAGTTTAGCCACTAAAATCGCTAAAGTGAAAACTAAATAAGTAAGAAAAAGGCATAAAAGTATACATATTTGTTGCAAATTTTTTATAACTTCACACAGAAAACCAATTCGTTGCCTCAACCGAATTATTTGCCAACCGAAAGCAGGTGGTTCCATCAACTATCAATGATATCTGTCAGCACAACTAACATTTGGCAATTGTAACTGCATGGTAATATGTTGGATCAACTTTGCATTGTTTGTCGCAATTTCATATTAATTGTTTTGTTTGTTGGTGCAACCGCCCTCGATTTTCTTTATTATTATCCTAACCAAATTCCAATATCAAATGAAAGGGCAGATTATATTGAGATTTTATTAATTTATTACAAGATTTACAATCATAATAAACTACGAAAATAAATACAAAAGGTGCTAACAAGAAAGGCTTTTGATCTACATATATGTGAGATCAATTTACATTACAATTTACAATTTTTTATAGGTAATGTTTGTATACCAATGACAGATGGTTATTAGGTTGCAATTATGTGGTCAAACTACAGAACCTAATTCAATATATACTTGCCAGAAATTTCTTCCTTAATCCTCTAGATATAAATACAGATCGACTTAGACTCTTCCTGTATTCTTAATACAATAAAAAAGTTCGCCGTAAAAATTATTTGTGTTTGTTGGTGTATGAAGCCTGCAATTTTTATGGAAACTTTTGTAATATTCCTTTTTTATAAATCGGTGCGATACTTACCTGAAGGCAACTTCTTTTCTATGGGATAAACTTTATTCAATGTATTGCGGACTATTATCAAGTAAATGCTGTTCCCCGTTTTGCAAATTTTGTAGCGTCATACCATTTACCATGTCGATGTTGATATAAATATTTATTTGTTGCAACAACTACCTTACGCCCGTCCTATAATTGAACTAAGATTCTATTAGTATACTCAACTTTAGGTTGTACCAACCATTTGTTGATTCCCATGATGTAGGTCTCACTATGCTGGTGGTTAGCTCAACAATTTTATGCATCATAAAACCAAATTTATCGGCATTGGTTATTGTAACCAATTGAATGGTTATGGGAATTTCTTTTTGATCCTGTGAATTTTTTTATGGTCGTGTTGAATATATAATGGGGAAAATAATCAAAACATTGTTCTTGTAACAAAAAATAAGTTACTGACATCATTTCCTCATTGTAATTATCGAATTGCAACCAACCATTTCTCTGGGTGTTGATGGGGAAAAGCCCAAAGCAAATTTTCACAAAGTTAGTATTCCTTAAAATGGATTATTAAAGAAAAGTAATCGTGGAAAAATGACGATTTTAGCGTCTAATGCTTAGTACTAAGTTCGTTTCTGCGAAAAACGAACATCTTCATATATCTCCGCAAATAGGGTCTCAATCCCAGATATGTTAACTTATTTATGCGAAAAAATATACCTGCCTATTTTTTCGTGCGAAAAATCCAGGGTTGCATAAATATGTGTTTGAAAATTCTCAATACAAAGATTTCGCATTTATTTCGCACAAAGGTTTTTTTATATGGAGTATAACAGTTTTTCGTGCGAAAACGTCATCTTAGTACTAGGCTTAAACTCGAACTTAAAGGGTGATACGGTCAATATAAACTTGACGTATTTCTTTCAATTTTGCATTTAAAAACCCTGAACACCCCTCATTTTGAAGGTGTGTGTGTGTAGAATGTTGCTCCTATTTTGATTTTGGAATTCACTCTTCAGTTGTCAAAATGCCGTCCAAGCAAGAAGAGCAGCGTATCAAAATTTTGCTCGCGCATCGCGAAAATCCGAGCTACTCGCACGCAAAGCTGGCAAAATCGCTAAAAGTTGCCAAATCAACCGTTACAAATGTAATTAAAGGGTTTGGGGAACGTTTGTCGACAGCCAGGAAGTCTGGATCGGGGGGAAATCGAAAACCGGAAGCCGCTGAGACGACAAAGAGAGTTGCCGGTAGTTTCAAGCGAAACCCTAACCTCTCTCTCCGAGATGCCGCAAATAAGCTGGGTGTATCGTCTACAACCGTGCATCGAGCCAAAAAACGAGCCGGACTATCGACTTACAAGAAGGTAGTGACTCCAAATCGCGATGATAAACAAAATACGACGGCCAAAGCGCGATCCCGGAGGCTCTACACGACGATGCTGACGAAGTTTGACTGCGTGGTAATGGACGACGAAACCTACGTCAAAGCCGACTACAAGCAGCTTCCGGGACAGGAGTTTTATACGGCAAAAGGAAGGGGAAAGGTAGCAGATATTTTCAAGCACATAAAACTGTCAAAGTTCGCAAAGAAATATCTGGTTTGGCAAGCCATCTGTACCTGTGGCTTGAAAAGCGGCATTTTCATAGCTTCCGGGACTGTCAACCAAGAAATTTACGTGAAAGGTGTTTGAATAAACGTCTGCTGCCTTTCCTGAAGAAACACGGTTGTTCCGTACTGTTTTGGCCGGACTTGGCATCTTGCCATTACGGTAAAAAGGCCATGGAGTGGTACGCCGCCAACAACGTGCAGGTGGTTCCCAAGGACAAGAACCCTCCCAACACGCCAGAGCTCCGCCCAATTGAGAAATATTGGGCTATTGTCAAGCGGAACCTAAAGAAGACCAAAAAACTGCTAAGGACGAGCAGCAGTTCAAGGCAAACAGGCTTTCTGCGGCGAAAAAGGTGGACAAGGTGGCTGTACAAATCTGGTGGCAGGTGTCAAGCGTGAGGCCCGGCAATTCGGATTTGGAAAAGCGAAAGCCTAACTGAATATTTTTCCTGAATTTTATACTAATTGAACTTGAAAAAGAAATTTAATTTGATTTTTTAAATAAACGATTTTACCGATTTACACGCGTTTTCCCTTCACCAAATTTTGACCGTATCACCCTTTAATACCCACCTTTAAATTTAATTTCACGAAAAATATTAATTTTTCATCGTTCATTTTAACCAAAAACAACGCAATAGTATACTTTTAATGAAATATATTTTCACAATAATCGCATTTTTCTTCTTTCAATCGATGACGTTTGTTTTTGATCAGCTAATACGAAAACGACACGTCCCTGCCAACATTTTTTGAATTTGGGGGCGCTTCAGAGAATCCCCACTATGTCGAAAACAGTCGTATACGATATCCAAAACTCCTCCGAAAAGCGCCGCCACTATTGAGAAGTTGGTTAAATTTCAAGGGCCGATGTTGATTTTGAATAAAACACAAACTATTTAGGAAACTATTGTAATTTTATTTTATGATGATATATTGGTATTTCTCAATTATGTATGGTCCAAAATATCGGCCAAATGGGCGCCGCAATCTCGGTTGCACACCTTCATCCGATGGTCCAAATTTTCGATGACGCTGAGGCATAATGGAGGTTCTATGCCGTTAATGTGCCGAATTATCTCATCCTTTAGCTCTTGAATTGTTGCTGGCTTATCGACGTACACCTTTTCTTTCAAATAACCCCAAAGAAAAAAGTCCAACGGTGTCAAATCACATGATCTTGGCGGCCAATTGACATCGCCATTACGTGAGATAACACGGCCATTGAATTTGTTGCGCAAAAGAGCCATTGTTTCGTTAGCTGTGTGGCAAGTGGCACCGTCCTGCTGAAACCACATATCTTCCACATCCATATCTTCCAATTCGGACCATAAAAAGTTCGTTATCATCTCACGATAGCGAATACTATTCACAGTAACTGCCTGACCGGCCTCATTTTGGAAAAAATACGGCCCGATGATGCCGCCAGCCCATAAACCGCACCAAACAGTCGCTCTTTGTGGGTGCATTGGTTTCTCGACAATCACTCTTGGATTCTCATTCGCCCAAATGCGGCAATTCTGTTTATTGACGAATCCACGAGGTGAAAATGTGCCTTATCACTGAAGATGATTTTCATCGAAAATTGATCATCCACTGTTGCCATTTCTTGGAACCATTCTGCCCATTCACGACGTTTGGAATGGTCAATAGGCTTTAGTTCTTGAGCCAATTGCACCTTGTAAGCGTGTAAATGCAACTCTTTATGCATAATGTTCATCAACGACGAGCGTGAGAGGTGCAATTGTTGGGCCCGACGACGAGTTGAGGTGGACGGCTCTTCAGCCACACTATCGCGAACAGCAGCAATATTTTCTGCAGTACGAGCTGTACGAGCATGCACTGGTGTTCTCACATCTTCTACAGACCCGGTTTGCTCGAATTTTCCCACGATTTTTGCGATTGTACGCACATTTGGACGATCAAATTGACCAAAAAAATCACGAAGTGCACGATATGCATTTTGATTTGAACGCCCATTTTCGTAATAAGTCTGGATAACTTTAACACGTTGTTGGATTGTGTATCTCTCTATGGTTCAAATTGAGTAAATCTGAAATAGAGAAATGTCAAATAAAATTCGGAAAAAAACTTGGCGTTTAGGTGTGGTTCACATTCAACATCGGCCCTTACAATTTAACCACCCTTTACCACGCCAAGTTACTACAAAAAAGTATCGCATGAGAGCAATTATTAGGTGCCCTTCTGGATACATTTAGAAGGACGCCAAACAATCAGAGAAAGTGCATTTTAAGATAGTTGTAAAAGAATCATTGTGGTCAAGTAAAACACGATTGTTTAGATGTTTATTAATTTTATTAAACATTTATAAATTCTCATACATATAACATTTATACGACCATCACATCACATTTAACATATTTTTATGCATTAATAGTTATTTCGCTTAAAATTGTGAAAAGTATATTGGTGAACAATTGTTCACTTTCCAAATGGAATAAAGTGATAGTTTTTCAAATATTTTTCCAGACACACTGCCTACTTTGGGAATAAAAGTATTGGCTGTTAGACGCTACAACATGTAACTTGCAACTTGTAACTCAACATCAATCTTTTATTAATGCATAAAAATATGTTAAATGTGATGTACGACTATCACATCACATTTAACATATTTTAAAATGTCATAAATGTTATATTTATGAGAATTTATAAATGTTTAATAAAATTAATACACATCTAAACAATCGTGTTTTACTTGACCACAATGATTCTTTTAAAACTATCTTAAAATGCACTTTCTCTGATTGTTTGAAGGGCTCTTATTGGTGTCCTTCTAAAAGTATGCAGAAGGACACCTAATAATTGCACTAATGCGATACTTTTTTGTAGTAACTTGGTGTGGTACAACTTCTTAATAGTGACGGCGCTTTTCCGAGGAGTTTTGGATATCGTATACGACTGTTTTCGACATAGTGGGGATTCTCAGAAGCGCCCCCAAATTCAAAAAATGTTGGCAGGGACATAATGCCTTAAATACGAATTATGTTTATAAGTTGAAATTCTGCTATATTTGGCTAATGCTCCAGTATTTATTATTTTAAGCGTTTTCATGTTGTCACCACTTCATTTTCATTTTTTTAATAAATTATAACAAGCTACAGTGACTCACACGTCTAACCGGACGCTACCAACGTTGGGTTTAATTTTATCAAATCTCTGAGAAAAATATAGATTTATGGGCAAAATTATACACCATAATAAAAAAAGTTTTGTTTATTATTCTATTATAAAGCAAAAAGGCACAAAACGGCCACTTTTAATATATAAATTTAAAAAATGTAATAAAACATATGAAATTCATTCCACACATCTAACCGGATTATTCAAAAAGCGTATTATTATTATTATTTTGTCGCATATCCTTTAGCAGATATTACAGCTTGTAGCTTCTTTGGTATTGAAGACACAACATTTTTGCAAATTTGAGGATCCATATTGATCCATGCTTCCAAAATAGATGACTTGAGCTCCTGAGCGCTTGGTGTATCACAAAATATAAAATGGCAGTTGTGACAATAGTGATGGCATAATACTTTCATGTACGTTTTGTACATTTTGTTACGCTTCCCCCATCACAGTTGGCGATTGTGGTAGTATCACTTACGAGTCTCTGGTAACGATGAGGATGAAATGGAACTTTGAAATGCTGGCAGGGGTGCGGCATTGGGTATTAATAAAATAAAATGTCAATACCAGTAGACACTGGTGTGATTGTTAACAAATTAATAAAACATGTATTTTAGTTACGAAAATGTGGACCTGTGTACCGTCTGTAAAACTGATGTAAGCATTGTCCACAAGCATGAAAAAAATTTCAATAAAAACATTCGATGTATCAATATAATTAAATTACATTTTTATCCTGTTGTAGAGTTGTGCATAAATTATTGTACTATATTTTATTGTTAACTAAAATATAGTACGCATTTTTCCTATTTTCTACAAAGATCACATCGTTCAAACAAATAAAAATTTCTTTGGCACGAATTCAACTTTATTTAAAATTAATTAACTTAAAGAATGGGGATCACTTTATTTTGAGTGTATGTTGTGTAGCGATATCATTGTACGATAAAATACGTGTGGCATTATACGTTGCTAGTAATCGAAGCGTATGTCGCAGGCGCTACCGTAGTCATTTAGTTGCATTGGTATACAAATTGTAAATCATATGGTCTGGCGGTATCCACTGTTTTTAGTTATTTAACATTCACAACTATATCATGCAAATTCGTCGTCCTCGAGGTGTTACAACCCAACAGTTAATGGTCGTAACTGCCGTTGGATTTCTGGGAGGGGTATACATTTGGAAACCGCTTATTTTGAAGTGGAAAAACGAAAGTAGTTCATCAAATAATACTAGTACCGTGGAAACAACAACTACGCCAAAGTTAGTATGGATTTACAATTCTATATTTTTTATACGATCTCGCACGTTCACAATACTTATATATACAAAAAAGCATCGTAATTTCCATTTAGAAGAATTGCAGTCACTTTCATTGTAATACAACAGTGGCAAATGTATAGTAATTTTTTTTTTTTTATTTTCAGATGACTATCATTAGCAATTTAAAGCAGTACTCTACTTCCTCTATTGGCCTCATGACTATTGGCATATTCTCAACTCTAGTAATTGCAGTTGGTTATAAAGTATTTTTAAAACCAGAATTTGAGAGGAAACATCGACAAGAAGCAGAAGCAGTGGCGGATTATATCTTCCAACGTGAACTCCAACATACTTCAAAGGAAAATGAAATATATTAACAAGATAGAACCTGACCATAGTTTAATCATTTCATCATGGCCTTTTATGCGCTTTGTACTTTCTAAAGCAGAGGATAGAAGCAGTTATATGAATTCATAACGTTCTTTTATCATTAACAATATAGAGTGCTACCTTACAAACTCAAACTTCTTACTAAATTTTAAGTTAATTTCACCAGAATGGAAGAAAAAGTAATGAACTATAAAATGTTTGTCTGCAGGGAATTAATTAACCTGAATGCAACTGTTTCAACTGGATCTGAATGAGTTCTTTTTCAACAGTTGGAGTAGTTTCGGTTTAATTTCATTTTTAAAATTTCAATGAATATGAAATTTTTGTTTTTATTATTTTATTTTGTTAAGTTGGATATAAGTAATCTGTCGGAATCATAAAAAAGAATGTATATTATTGAATTTTAGTTTGAAATAAAAACAGAATAAAATGCCACCAAATTCACATGTCTTCAAGTTCAAAGTACGCTTTTATAAGATCAAGCGACAGTTTGAAAACTAATTAAAATTACCTCAATTATTAAACATTGGGAAGAAATATTGAATTATATAGGCGTTTTTAGAGACTCATTTTAATGCAATTCATTTGGAGGGTTGCAATAATTAATTTGTATTGGAAGAAATAAAATTCAAAGAGATCGGAAACAGTGTACTGTTTTAGATACATTTTCAACGAATGCATAATTTCTAGAATAATTTCAACACTTTCCCTTTATAATTGTCGTCCGATATCGACTAATGGATCCATACTTCTTTATATTTTCCCAACGTTTTAACTCGTAGGATGATGTAAATATAAAATCAATACGCGACAAATATGGGATACGAGTAACCCATTATCTTTGTGCAAGTGCGTGGACTAAATTCGTTCTCGCCTGTGTACTATGTTGTCCTGCGCCTGTTTTGATCCCCGTTCATTCGAGATATATTTGTCGTAAATATTTGTAATAGCAATTTAACAACTATCAAAGCTACAGGTTAAATACTTTACTCTGGCGAAAAAAAAAATATCAAATGCTTTACAACAATGATTCGAAATATTCAAAATTGAACATTCCGCAAAGATGACACCCCTCAAAGTGATAAGATATATTATCGCAAATATGGGCAAAATATTCGTGCCCGTTCTGGTACACATATGTATCGCTTTAGGGAGGTGTCATACTTAAGGAGTGTTCTGTACTACAGTTTACACCGTCACAGACCTGCAAAATGTACACGAACTATTTATCTGTGTGGTCCAGCTATCGAATGCACACCCTGCCTACATTTTTTGAAATTGACGGCTCTTGTGAGAATCCCTTTATACTGTTAGACAATGTGTATTTTAAGGTACACCCAAAGAAATTTGTTAGTGGGGACAGCAGAAAAGTCTGCTAAAACAGCAGAAAATCTGCTGAAAAAGGGACAGCAGTCATTGTTTGCTGAAATAGCAAACATTTCCTGCTATTTTTGAAGCTCGATTACACTAAACCATGTTTTATTTTGGCTAAAACAAATAAAAATGTCAACTTAGGAGCTATCCTAACATAATTAACACAATATTTTATTAATATCTATAGTATTTGACTAAAAATCTGAATATTTATCGAATTGAGGCATAACAGCAAACAAAATGTTTGCTGATCGTATTTAGGAGCTTGAAGTAAAAAAAATATAACAGCAGACATCGACTGCTGTTTTTAGCAGACTTTTCTATGAGTGTAGTTGTAAAAGAATCATTGTGGTCAAGTAAAAAACAATCGTTTAGTAATTATAAGAAAAATGTATAAATTCTTTAATGTATAACATGTTTACGACTAAAGACCAATTAAATTGACATTAATTTTCTTTAATAACGCAGGGGAACAAAATTGAACTTTTTTTGTGTTGATTTGAAATTTATACCAAATTTTTAGTAATTTGAGGCCGCTGAATCCAAATCTGCACTTGCTTGTTTTCTATCAGCTCGACTTTTAGAGATATACCGCTATGTTCAAAATTAAGGCACTTCCGCTACATATATTGGAATAACTTGAAAACTGTTCACCATATTAAATTTTACAAAAATTCGAAAATCCCAAACACTATTCTTTTTAAGCCGTGCTTACATTGTTTTTTTTTTTTATTTTCCAAGTAGTTTTAGAGCTAAGGTCATTTGGATCATGCTACTCTTATCAGGGCTGTGGAGTCGGAGTCTGAAGATTTTGCTGGAGTCGAAGTCGGAGTCGTAAAAATTTTGCTCGACTCCGACTCCGGCGAATCAAAATTTGAAAAACACTTCATATCTTTGTAACTAAAGAAATATTTCGACAAATTAGATTCCATTAGGAACAACGAAAAACGAAGTACTGGATTTCAAGCCATTCAAAGTGTATTTATATGGGTGAAATTTCACGATGATATAAATAGTAGGTTTTACTGGAATATGGGGTGAATTGATCAATTGTATTGTCCATTTTTAACATATTTAACTACAGATTTATGACCCTATATATACTCTTGATAAAGGTACAATTTTAATGCAATATAGCAGTGGAACCTAACGTTCTGTTTTTGGCTGGCATGGCCAGATTTTGTATATGGAGATAATTACTTGAGAAATCTCCATACACTCATAGAAAAAATCTTGCACGGCGAGCTCATTTAAAAACGATTCGTTCATGAAAGTGAATCAACAAGCATGTGGTGTCGAACGGAGAACAGACGGTGTCAATCTGACAACGATAAAGTGACACCATGCGTTGTCGAAATAACAACCAGCGTTCACGATCTGAAAACGTTATGGTTACGAATTTATAAACAGAATTAAAAAGATTTCCGCTACCGTGACTCCAACCTGTGTTTTCTGCACCATACGCATTAACAGTCGCCTTAGCACATTGCACCACTGAGGGAGTTGCCATAATAACGTCTAACGATTATTTTAAGACTTTTCATGGCCAAAGAAAAACGAATGCCCTTCATGAAATCCTGAACCCCCGTGGACGAAATTGTGAACATGCCTTTTTGATTTTTTGTGAACGTTTCCGTTTAATTTTGTCACCGTCTGTTCATGACTATGGAACGTAATTTTTTCTATGTCCGATGTCCTTGGCAGCTATAATTTTAAATTAAACCTCTGTCAAACTGCCATCTGAGCCGGTCTTTTGGGAGAAAGTTCGTTTCATCAAAGCCACTCGAAATTCTTTACATTAAATTGATGGACTCTAATGTCCATAACTGATAGACCATTTATAAATCGATGTTTCACCACTTTACTTCTATAGAAACAATATTCGTAACTGTCATCTGTTGTATGGTAGTGGTTATTTAAAATTCCGCCCGTCCTAATTTATGGCAGTTTATCGTTAGCTTAATGTGTAAAAGTCAAAAAAGTCAAATTTGTGAAATTTTACAGGAGAGGCAAAAAACTTAATAAATTGTGAAATAAACCTATTTTCGAAAAATTGTAAATGTAGTTACCATAAATGCTTTTAATACAAACAGTATACTTTCCGCAAAATCGCACACAAACAATTGCTATTAAAATTTTTTAGCAAAGCCTACTCAACCTAAAATTTGATTTACCACGTGTATTTTTACAGGTGCTGACTTAGCACTTTTACATATCATTACCAAACAGAGATAAAAACAGATATTTAATATATTTTTTTATGGTAAACTATGTATTTTTGATTTATCTGTCGATCTGCATCTTAATCCATTTTGTTGTAAAAGGTTGACTTAGCGCCTCTACACATTAAGCTAACGTTATGTTTGTTTCATATATCCGACACATTATATTTTTTAACATCTAAACTTTCTATCTGATTAGCCCGACATTTTGATGTTTGTGTATCTTTCTTTTTATACAGATTTATTTTTTTATAAAATGACTAAATAGACCAATACCAGGATTTTACTTCTTAAACTTCTGGAAGCTTGATTTTTTTTTGAAATTTTTTGTTTTTATAACTTCATATTCTCGAGATTGTTGTTATCTACCCATATTTTGATGTGGTCTCTATATAGCCTTGTGTCGTATTTTAATTTATTGGCCCGAAATTAAAATGTAGAGTTATTTACACTCCTAAAATGCTGAGATTTGTCGTCGAGTCGTATCAAAAATTCGAGTTCTTTTTGACATTTAAACACATATGGCAAAATAGAAAACTTTAAATTACAATTGGAATACTGTTAAAATGAGATTTAGGTACACCACCTGGAGTCGACTCCGGAGTCGAGGATAATAAGAAAAGCAAAATTGACTCGACTCCACAGCCCCGCCTCTTATTATCCCATCGCTGTTACTAAACCACGAACATCTGAACAATAAACAAATTCATCGTCTTCGGAAAAGAATGAAAGTAAGTTTTTTTTTCATAGAGGAACAATAAAATTTATAGGCGTTATGAGTAATAAACATAAAAAATAAACAATAAACAATAAACATAAAATAATATGTTTTTATTACTTAATTTGTTTAATTCTTAGAATCATGTTTAAGTTCAAATGCCGTTTTATTAGTTTTGCTCAATGATATAATCATTTTTAAGTGTATTCCCACCGTTAGGATTTGTCTACACCTTCTCTGCCTTTCGGTACGAAAATAAGGACATTTTCCACAGCCCTGATAAGAGTAGTATGATCCAAATGACGATAGCTCTAAAACTACTTGGAAAATTGAAAAACAATGTAAAGACGGCTTAAAGAGAATATTGTATGGGATTTCGGATTTTTTAAATTTAATATGATAAACCGTTTTCAAGTTATTCCAATAGATGTAGCGGAAGTGCCTTAATTTGGAGCATAACGGTATATCTCGGAAGATCGATCTGATAGAAAAAAAAACCAAGTACAGATTTGGGTTCAGCGTCCCAAATAATCTTAAAAACGATATTCAGTTCTTAAGATTGAGTTACATACTAGAGCATTGCATCGGTCATATATTGTTGTGTTCGAGAACATCTCGAAGCCCAACTAGAAAGGTAGAGATTTGTAGACGTTCCCGTTTGAAACGATTTTTGTACGTTCGAATACAACCATAACTCGTTCTCGTTTGTGTTGTATTGAACGGTCAATCAAACAACTTCAGTGTTCGGGATCAAGCACAACGAGTCAAATTGTTTTCGAAAACAGAGTGAAGGAAAGAAACAACTTAACATCATCTGCGTACATCAAAATCTTCGATGATACGATAACCGACGGAAGATCGTTCAAATATAGATTAAACAGTACAGGTCCTAGGTTAGGTTAGGTTAAAGTGGCAGTCCGATTAAATTTCAGGCTCACTTAGACTATTCAGTCCATTGTGATACCACATTAACTAAAAGTACCTATTACATATGGGCACTTCTAGTCTTAACCACTGAACCTTCTCTATTATATACTTTTGTGGAACCAACCAGATTGCTCCAAAAACATTAACAAACTGCTTAAGTTAACGTTTTCCAGGTCAGCCAGTAATCTAAAGCTATATGCTCCTAAAATTCGCTTACGCCTTAAGGTAGGTACTATGTTCGGTTTCCGCAGCGAAATCCCATACAAAACCAAAAATGCGAAAAACTACCGAAATATTTTTTCATTTGTGGTACTTTGTTTTTTTCGAGTTGAAAAACTGATGTAAAGCGCACAGTCCCTAATTAGATCGTGTTAAATCCTTCCATATGTTGAGATTAGTTAGTTTCAAAACATGGCGCCATTTGCAATGTGAATTAAGAAATAATTTATTTATTCAAATGATTTGTGTGAAATTACAATACAAATGTGGTTCGCATTGTTATTTAAAAATGCAATAAGATCGATTGACAAAATAAAAATAACTTGGAGTGGTATTTTCGTAATAAAGCCACCATCTAGCGGCTCCCTACTACATGATAGAATAGAAATAATGTACATAACATGAAATTTATAGAAAAGTGTTAACAAAATAAAGTTCTATTTACAATCGTTTCTTTTTACTGGGTATAGGGATAATAAACACAAATGCTGGCCGTGCATCGTAATTATAAATAAGGCAGTGCGATTGATGTTGCAGTACTATGGTAGCTACGAATGGAATCACAAGAATAAATTGCTATGTTCCAAAAATAAAATGCAAAAATTAATTATGCATATATCTTGCATTTTATCGATTCAAAACACTGGTTGAATTTTATAACGTGACTGAAATAGTTATAAAATTATACATTGGGAGAGTATAACAAGAAACATTCTTCAGTAAACCAGCCACTTTGCATCTCAATGTATTAATTCCAGTCAACGAAGAGTTCCTGGTATAGAACACTAACATCCCTTTGTGACGAATTATCTTGCGAAATATAAATCGGGAACAGTGACTTTTGCTTAGGAACTACCCTTGAACGTGAGTTATAGGCTTATGTTGATTGGACAAAAAGTTTCACTTTGACTATAGCTATTGTATGGTGTACGTGTTTTAACTGGTCGCCCCATGATGTTGTTCCCCCCGAGGTAACAACATTGGCAAATGAAATGGCGTTATTATCCTTTGTGGGAACCGTGGTGGTGACCACTGTATTTGAAATTGCTAGCGAGGCGGCAACAGCATGGGCATAAGTACACTCTTGTCCGCTAGTATTGCAATGCGATTGTGTAGATATTGTGGACACCAACGAATTTTGTTGATGAATGAGTCCATTGCTGCGCATGATGTAGAAGTTAGCATAACACCGGAATTATATGTTTGTTATATGGGCGTTACAAATTGACGGTATCCATTTGGAAAAGCTGAAGGTGATGACAATATACCACATATCGTTAAAGCTGTTACCGAATGTGGTAAGACACCAGGAGTAGAGCGGCTAGCGTTTTATTCTTAACAATTATTAGTGTCCAGTGCTGTGTGAGGTTTGGTTGCAAAACAATTTAAAAACTGGTAGAAAAAACTTTTCAAAACAATTATCATGAATGCGTGTGTGTAAACAATCTAATCAGCTGCTGCGTATACATATGTAATAAATTTATGACGTTTGGCGATGTTGTCAATTAAATTGCTGTGAAATAAACGCAGAATAGTTCCAAAATAGCTGTTTTCTTCGTTCGAAATCTATTGTCAACACCCTCATTTTTCAACGCGAAAGAATGGTTGAAGGCCGGTATGCACCTCTAGCGAAATTTTCGGTAGCAAAAATTTATTTAAGTCTACAACAAAAAAACAGGGCTGTGTACACAAATTTTAAACCAGCTAATCGCTTTTAAAAATTGTTAATATATGTTCCAAATATTCCTCAAATAAATTGTTTATCATTTACAGGCCTTTTAAAACTTTTACGCACACAATGATTGTAATAAATTAAATGTTTGCTGCCAAAATATGCTTTCGACAACCCTGTTATTTTCATTAGAGGTGCGTACCAGCTTACGAAATTGACCGCTACCGAAAATTTCGTTAGCATAAATAGCAATGCATTTCTTATGGGAATGAAATTTTTCGCTAGAGATGCATACCGGCCTTAAAGGCAGCAAACCGGCCTTAAGGCCGGTATGCACCTCTAGCGAAATTTTCGGTAGCAAAAATTTATTTAAGTCTACAACAAAAAAAACAGGGCTGTGTACACAAATTTTAAACCAGCTAATCGCTTTTAAAAATTGTTAATAAATATTCCAAATATTCCTCAAATAAATTGTTTATTATTTACAGACCTTTTAAAACTTTTACGCACACAATGATTGTAATAAATTAAATGTTTGCTGCCAAAATATGCTTTTGACAACCCTGTTATTTTCAATAGAGGTGCGTACCAGCTTACGAAATTGAACGCTACCGAAAATTTCGTTAGCATAAATCGCAATGCATTTCTTATGGGAATGAAATTTTCGCTAGAGGTGCATACCGGCCTTTAAGTGAAGTTTTTTTCGTGCCAACAAACATAGTACCCACATTTACACAAAAAGCAGGACACTCACACAAGAGGTGTTTAATTGATTCCTTTTCCTCCACATCATGACAGCTTATACAATAGTCATTATACTTCGCACCTATAGTTTTTGCAAATTCGCCTATCAGGCAGCGACCCGTTATAGCAGATATCAGGAGTGCTATCTGACGCCTTGAGAACACTAGCATATCTAGTGTGCGGTTTAAGTTAAAATGGGGCCATATTTGCTTGGTGTCGTTACAACCCTTGCAATTTTCCCGTCGAATATTGGCCATAATAACAGCCTTCTCACGCAGTAAGAGCTTGCAGGTGGCAGAGGCATACCAACAGATTCTAGTTCCCCTGGAATATGTAAGGTAGTTCCTAGCCTTGCTAACACATCTGCTTCGCAGTCCCCCGGTATGTTCCTATGGCCAGGCACCCATATTAGGTGAATATTGTACTGCTCAGCCATCTCGTTGAGAGATTTGCGGCAGTCTATGGCCGTTTTCGAGTTAAGGAACACAGAGTCCAAGGATTTTATTTCAGGTTGACTGTCTGAGTATATATTAATGCCAATATTTGTTGGAACATTACTTCTCAGCCTATTCACCACCTCTCTTATTGCCAATATTTCAGCCTGAAAAACACTACAGTGATCAGGTAATCTTTTCGCTATTCGAATTTCCAGATCTTTAGAATATACTCCGAATCCCACTTGTCCATTCAATTTGGAGCCATCAGTATAGAAATCTATATATCTTTTATTCCCCGGGGTCGGTGTACACCACGCCTCACTGCTGGGAATTAGAGTTTCAAACTTTTTGTCGAAAAGTGGTTTTGCCAGGGTGTAATCCACTATGTTAGGCACATCTGGCATTACTTTGAGGACCGAACTATGACCGTACATTTTTTCCGACCACAGCGATAGCTCGCGCAACCGCACAGCCGTTGTTGCAGCTGACTGTTTGGCCAAAATGTCTAAAGGCAATAGATGTAGCATGACATTTAGGGAGTCTGTTCCTGTCTTACTAAATGCTCGCCATACGCCGAACTTTATCTAAACCAGTCGGTTTCTGAAGTGCCGGCCACCAGACTACAACACCATATAGCATTATAGGTCTAACTACTGCCGTGTCCCTGCCAACATTTTTTGAATTTGGGGACTCTTTTGAGAATCCCCACTACGTCGAAAACAATCATATACGACATCAAAAACTCGTCGGAAAAGCGCCGTCACTATTGAGAAGTTGTACCACGCCAAGTTACTACAAAAATGTTTCGCATGAGTGCAATTATTAGGTGCCTTTATAGATCAATTTAGAACGACGCCAATAAGGGACCCTCCAAACAATCAGAAAAAGTGCATTTTAAGATAGTTGTAAAAGAATCATTGTGGTCGAGTAAAACACGTTTGTTTAGATATTTATTAATTTGATTAAACATTTACAAATTCTTAAAAATATAACATTTATACCACTATCACATTACATTTAACATAATTTTTGGCATTAATGATGATGTTGAGTTACAAGTAGCGAGTTACATGTTGCTGCGTCTATCAACCAGTGTTTTTATTCCATGGAGGCAGCGTGTCTGTAAAATATCTGAAAAACAATCACTTTATTCCATTTGGAAAATCACCAAATTGTTCACCAATATACCTTTCACAATTTTAAGCGTATAATCTATGTTTTCAGAACTTTATTTTCGTTTTTATTTAATTAAAATATTACAAGCTGGTTGCGCTTGGCGTTTCACAAAAAAAAAATGGCCTTTTTAACAGTAGGGATGGCAAATTACTTGCATGTACTTTTTGATGTACCTTTTCATGATGGTTGAAGTGACATTTAAGAGTCTGTGGTAACGATGAGGTTGAAATGGATCTTTGAAATGCTGGCAGGGGTATAGCCAATGCACAATTTTTGGTCTTAGTCCCCACTTTTTCCCTATTGCCTTTTTGCACGAGTACAAAGCTACCGTGGCCGTCGCCCTCTCTTCAATATTAAGCCTAAAATTCAGTTTCCTGTCCAAAATAACGCCAAGGTATTTTGCACACTCACCAAAGGGAATTTCAGTACCCCCTAAGGAAATGGGCCTAACCGTGGGAGTTTTGCGATCTTTGCAGTACATAACTAGTTTTGTCTTTGCTGGATTTACACTAAGACCATTATCTTTCGCCCATTTCTCAGTCATCCGCAGAGCTCTCTGTATAATATCTCTGATTGTGGATGGGAATTTTCCCCTGACTGCTAGCGCCACATCATCTGCGTATGCCACCACTTTTATCCTCTCTTTTTCTAGGGAAACCAGAAGGTTGTTCATAGCAACATTCCAAAGAAGAGGTGATAGAACTCCTCCTTGGGGAGTGCCTCTGTTCACATACCTTTGTATGTTTGCTTGCCCTAGTGTGGCTGAAATACGTCTCTTTATTAGAAGTTCGTCTAACAGCCTAAGTATACCTGGATCAACATTCAGAGTTGTCAGTCCATTTAATATCGTGCTCGGATGGACATTATTGAACGCCCCTTCGATGTCTAGAAACGCCACGATTGTGTATTCTTTGACAGATAGTGAGCTTTCAATATAGCTGACTAGTTCATGCAATGTGGTCTCAGTAGACCTGCCCTTCGAGTATGCATTAGTGTTGTAAATTTTGATTACTTTTGACTACTCGTTACTACTCGTTACTTTTCAATTGAGTACTCGTTACTACTCGTTACTTTTGTAAAATAATTAAAAAAGACATTGTGGGCACTTTTTAATAATATCTTCCTCTTTTTTAAATTTAAAAACAGTATAGAAAAGCAAATTACATTATCCAGTTTTATTCTAGTGTTATAAAATGTGTTGTAGATATATGGGTCTCGTTAGAAAAAGATTTTCACCAATCATTCAAATATTTAGAGCCAATTTCGTATTCACTATTTGGAATTTTTTTCGTCAGGGTTCTCTGAAAACAATTGGATTGAACCAGCTGAAGTCAACGACATTATTATTCATACTATTCGCATGAGACGTGATCCATGTGATGCTTTAAATTATAGCTCCCACCTACACCCAATGCAAATTTTTTCAAATGCAAACGTTTTTAAGAAATCAGATAAATTTTTCACTTTGTTCAAAGGTGAAGCCATATATCCTTTTCGTGTTATTTTAACTGATAAAACGATTTTCGAAAACTTCAATTAATATTTTCCAAGAAGTCAAGAATTTTACTTCCAAACCGCCAACTTACTTACCGTCAGAAGAAAAAAACTGGCATTGAAGATATTGAGTACTCTTTTACTAGTAACGAGTACTCAAAAAATTAGTCAGTAACGAGTACTTGTAATCAAATACTCGTTACTTTCCCAACACTAGTATGCATGCTGTCGTTTCGAGAGCAAACTTGAATCCATGCTAGTTCTAAGATACATGTCTATCATCCTCTCCAGGGTCTTAAGTAGGAATGAGGATAAGCTGATTGGTCGGAAATCCTTCGCACTCGAGTGAGAGGCTTTTCCTGCGTTAGGTATGAAGACGACTTTTGTTTCCCTCCACTTTTCTGGAATATATGCTAAGTTTACACATCGTTTATATATCACCGTCAACCAGGGGATAATTCTTTCAGCCACTGCCTGTAACTCCGCCGGAGTAATTCCATCAGGTCCGGGGGATTTGAATGGTCCAAAGCTATTTAAAGTCCATTTTATTCTAGATTCCGACACAATTTCCTCGATAGGAAATGATCGCTGAGCCTCTGTTACACCGCCGGAACATGGTTCAACCGTCTGATTTCCAGGGAAGTGTGTGTCCATAAGTACCTCCAACGTCTCCTCACTGGACGTTGTCCAATTTCCCTCCGATGTTTTAATGAAACCTGGAGCGGTGTTAGTGGATGCTAGTACCTTCCGTAGTCTGGAAGCCTCTGACGTATTCTCAATACTGCTACAGTAATCATCCCAAGAGTTTTGTTGAGACCTTCTCAGTTCTCGTTTATATTCTCTCAGATTCATCTTGTAAGTGTCCCAATCCTCCGGAGCTCTTGTGGACTTTGCTTTGGTAAAGAGCTTCCTGCAGGATTTCCTCATATGACTTAACTCCGTAGTCCACCATGGCGGCCGATTTTTCCCCTTGGCTTTCCTCTAGGGCAAGCAGCTTTCAGTGAAATGTTGAAGGCCTTAGTAATCCGCTCCACTGCGTGTTCGATATCTTGCACAGTGCTCATATTTGTCTCCGGCATTTCCGGTATCATCAAATTGAACGATTCCCTATACCTATTCCAATCAGCTTTCCTAACATTTGGCGGAAATATGGTCTTTGAAGTACGAACAGCCAATTTGAAACTGATGTAGCGATGATCTGAGAAGCTATGTTCCCTCAAAACTTGCCACTCAGATATCTTATCATTCAGTTCCGGAGAGGTCAACGTTACGTCCAAAACCTCTTGTCTGCTCCTGGTGACGAAGGTTGGTGCATCTCCCTTATTGCAAACTACCACGTTAGTACGCAAAATAAACTCTCTTAGCGACTCTCCCCTTGCATTAGTATCACTACTTCCCCAAATACAATGATGCGCATTTGCATCGCATCCCATAATGAGTTTTGTCCTTGTTTTTAGTGACTCCTCAACTAAGGTCTCAACGGCACAGGGTGGCATCTCCCTATCATGTCCCATGTAGACCGAAGATACCCAATATTTGCATGTGGATATCTCTAGACTGGCTACGACAGTGTCTGCATTGCTCAATGAAGGAAGCAGAAACAAGTTTAGTTCGTTTTTAGCAATTATACATGCTCGATGTATATCGTTACCGGTATTATGCAAAAGTTTGAAACCCGGAGTGCTTAATTCACAGATCTTGTTCTTATATATGTATGGTTCTTGAATAAGAACTATATCTATGTCTCCTTTCATCAGGAGAACTTTTAAGGCAGCACAAGCGGCCTTACAATGGTGAAGATTTATCTGGAGGAACCGTAGAACCATCCAAATTTTCAACCACCGTCACATCAGCCGCTTCAATTGAGTCATCAAGGGCTTCCTCTTCACAGATCTCGGTGACTCTCGCAACAATCCGCGGTTCAGCTTTGGTGAGGCTTGAGCCTGTAGAAACTTCCCGCATATGATTTTCGCCATAGTCTGCAGGTTTTATATCTCCTTCGGCTTCGCTAGGAGATTTTTTCACTGCTGACTCTACCGGAGGCTTGTCCGTTTCGGAATCCTTTGGCTGATCGCTTTTGTATACCTTCATATGGATATCATGAAAGCCATAACTTACGCGTCCTTGGGTCTGGGCTAGATGTGGCAGCGACTCTATGTTTAATATAAACACCGCATGTCGTCTTGGTCCATCCACCTCACCCAAACGACCAACCTTCCAATCGGCGGTTGGAAGATCTGGGTTACATTCTTTTAGTCTCTCTAGTATTGACTCAGGATCAGGAGGGTTTGCCGGTATCCATGCATGTGCTCTAGGTTTAGCCGGTATGTCTTTTTTATCGACTAACTCCAAAGCGGCTCCTTCCCAAACTTCACCAATTAGCATCAATGCAGCTTTAAAGCAATCCATAGACCTCTGGTCTGCAAAAGCTATTAAATTATATCGTCCTTGATACCATCCAGCATCTTGCCGTCGAGGACTTGGCCCGGGAAACTTTTTTCGCACCTCTGAGTAGACACCAGACATCGCGTTCTCATTTCCCCCCATTTTTGCCTTGGAATCATACCGTCCAATGCTCCTTTATTAATAATAGCCATCACAAGGCTGTCTTTTGCAACTGAGGCAAACGATCTTTGATCCCGTTTAGAGGATGGCAGCTCATCCGGTGATCGTTCCCTTTTTCCAGCTTCAAGAATTGCTTGAGCCCATTTTAAGGAATCGCTTTGCTTAGCCGACAACGTGCTTGGGTCGACTGATCCTAATTTCTTTAGGATAAACAAAACATTTCTTCGTTCCTTGAATCTCTTTCGAGAGGGATTGCCTCCTCTTGATGTCGTCACCTTAGAAAAGGTTCGACTTGCCAAAGTGTCACCGCCAGTCGACCCGTCTACAGGTCGACTAATTGGGCCTGACTCTTGCTCGTTGCCCAAATTTATAACTTTAGTCGTTACCCGTCCACTGGGCCCTGAAGTTAGCAACCCAGTGGATGACTTTGAATTTCGCTGCATGGTGGTTTATTATTTCCACCACACGTGAAATTCGTAATAAGTACTTATTACGATGAAATACTCCGCTATTAGAAAACACGTCCGTTCAGTTCGGCGGTTGAATAGCAACTGTATCTATAATGCTATATGGTGTTGTAATCTGGTGGCCGGCACGTCACCAGCCAACAAGTTTAGACAAAGATCAGCGTATGGCGTGTTTGTGTATCTCAGGCGCATTCAGCAAGACAGGAACAAATTCCCTTAATATCATGCTGCATCTATTGCCTTTAGACATTTTGGCCAAACAGTCAGCTGCAACAACGGCTGTGCGGTTGCGCAAGCTATCGCTGTGGTCGGAAAAAAGTTACGGTCACAGTTCGGTCCTCAAAATAATGCCAGATGTGCCTAACGTAGTGGATTACACTTTGGCGAGTCCACTTTTCGACAAAAAGTTTGAGACTCTAATGTGAGGCGTGGTGCACACAGACCCCGGGGAATAAAGAATATATAGATTTCTACACTGATGGCTCCAAATTGGATGGACAATTGGGTTTCGGAGTATATTCTAATGATCTGGAACTTCGAATAGCGAAAAGATTACCTAATCACTGTAGTGTTTTTCAGGCTGAAATATTAGCAATAAGGTGGCGAATTGGCTGAGAAGTAATGTTCCAAAAAATGTGGGCATTAATATATACTCAGACAGTCAACCTGCAATAAAATCCTTGGACTCTGTGTTCCTCAACTCGAAAAACGGCCATCGACTGCCGCAAATCTCTCAATGAGTTGGCTGAGCAGTACAATATTCACCTAATATGGGTGCCTGGCCATAGGAACATACCGGGGAACTGCGAAGCGGGGGAGTTGGCAAAGCTAGGGATCTGGAAAACGTTAACTTAAGCAGTCTGCTAATGTTTTTGGAACAATCTGGTTGGTTCAACAAAGAAAAATAATCATGAAGGTTCAGCGGTTAAAACTAGAAGTGCCCATATGTAATAGGTACTTTTAGTTAATGCTGAATCTTAATCGGGCTGCCACTTTAACCTAACCTAATGGCTGTATTTGTCATATTTTAAATTTGGTATCATGCGCAGCATTTAAATTTGCAATTCCAAATGATATTGAAAAATTTATGACTGAATTAAATTTTTATTTTTGCAACAGCGCACAACGTAAAGCAGACTTTATTAAATTTCAAGAATATTTCGGAACCGATACTCATAATATTATTAAATACTCTTCAACACGGTGGCTATCTCGACAAGATGTTATTAATCGAATTCTTGAACAATGGGGGCCCTTGAAGAATTCGGGTATGTTCTGGGTTTCACATGAAAGACTTGCGGGGAATTGTTCCCGTAGGAGTTGTTCTGCATGCAACTTTTCACCTCACAGATGGGAGTACTTTGCACGGACATTTTTTTAGTGGAATCTTTTATATTTGCAAAACGAAGGATTTAAAACCAAAGCGAATCATTTATTTTCAATTTTTCATATGTTTTCTACATACTTCATAAATATTGGGTGATAAAATAACATGAAAGCCATTTAAAAACCCGATTTAAAAATATACCACAAATTATTCAAGATTCCCCTTTCACATGTTGCAAAAAAATGGTGGTTGCTTAAAAGCAGCTGATTTAATGCATGTTCGAAACGACAGTGTTGCAAGATTTTGAGAGAACGCATTGAAACTTTTGTAATTGAAAATATGTGTGTTAATGCTTTTTAGATTACAACGAAGTATGTATGAATATGATAATGCTTAAATTTTAAATAGAAAACAAACACATTTTTGAACCAGATAAGACAAATTAAAACAATATTTTTGATCACAGATTTGCTATAAACGATTGGGCAACATAACTTCTGCAAAGTGCCGCACGCAAGAGTCAGTCAATTATAATAAACTGCGTTAGGAGTTGTCGCCGTCGAGAGAAAAAATGTATGCTTCACAAAATTATTTGTTTTTATTTATTTATAGAAGCATAAAATACAAAATAATACCCATTTTGCGAATTTAAAGGACGATGAAAATTCATAAATTACATTTGCAATAGATTTTAGTGCGAATATAAATATTATTTCCAAAGGCGTTAAATGTTTTGCGTGCAGTCCTAGTTCCTCAAATTTGGAGCTTGACTCTGAACTCTTACAATAGTAAACAAAAGATAATTGGCCAAAAATGTAAGAACGATTTAATAATTTTTATAAGTATTTTACAATCCAGTAGTTTTTCTTTAGATTGCAGAACATGAGTTTCTTCGTATTTCCTTAACATTTTACCACAAACCTAGAAATAAAAGAATTGTGCCACATATTTGATTATATGTTTACATTTTTCTCTGCAAATCATATGATTTTTCGGCAAGCGATTTCGTGTTTCACGGGAAGCCAAGAACAACCAAAAATTTTTGGGGGGAAATCAAAGTGGAAGGTGAAAACTTTTTGAAGGGAAATCCAGAACATACCCGATTATTTTGCGTTGTGCGATTTTGAATTGGAGTCGAAGAAAGAAAAAGTTAATTTTTTATTATCGGTTCTGTCGAATAAATTTTATAAAATGCACTTTCTATTTCTCCAATACGTACTTAAGATTATAAATACTATTAATTTGGAAATGCAATCACGCACGCATGCACATATTTTTGCCAAGAATGCAATTTCTCTTTAAGCAGTTGGCACGAAATTTTTTGACCAAATCAGTTCTAGATAACACCCCCAATTTCGAAAATAAATTTAAACGCTAATCATGTAAATATAGAAGACAGAAGTAGATCTATTTATATCCTCAGATAATGTTGATAGCGATAAAGAAAATGCCAAAAAATTTTACATAAAATTTTGTGAAGACATCTGACACATCTGTTTAACTTGTCTTTGAGGGCTGGCAGTTTCCCAGACATATGGAAGGTTAGTCATATCATTCTCTTGTTCAAGAAAGGTAGAAGAACGGACATTGAGAATTATAGATGTATAGCTAAGTTGAGTGTGATACCTAAACTGTTTGAGCTTTTGGTAACTAGGAGAATTTCGTGCTCCATTTCCAATATTTCGTAATCCCAACATGTTTTTATGAGCAGTAGGTCTACTGTGACCAATTTACTGGAATTTGTTGGTCATGTCTTCGAATCATTCTCTCGGAGACGTCAATTGGATGTGATCTATACGGATTTCAGCAAGGCGTTTAACAAGTTGAATCATAGGTTGCTACTTTACAAATTGGATGTTTTGGGATTTCCACCTACACAGAAAAAAAGTGTCTCGTAAATTTAAGAAGATTTTTACAATAATTTATTACAAGAATTTTCCAGAATTGTAGTTCCTTTTTCGTATCTTCAACGAAAATTAACTACTCGAAAGGAAATTTTACAAATTCTAAGTAGCAATCGTTTAGTTCATGGCCTACAAAATACGATGGAAATTTCCTTAAAAAATTTCTTAACTGGTAGTTAAAAATTCGTTTGTTATGCTATAAAACTACTTGTGAAATGTAAAGTACTTTCTAAATAATGAGTGCAATTTACTATAAGATTTTTTTGTATGAGAAAATATTTTTTTACGAAAAATGAACTTGAAAGTGGATAGCAATTTCTTACTGACAACTCCTGTAGTTAATAATTGTTGGTAAAAAATTACCCAATGAAATATTTTTAGTTCACATGTAATTAAATTTATAGACATTTTCGTCAAAAATGGTAGATAACATTTCATGAAAATTTTGCAAATTTTAAGTTAAACGTTTCATCGTTCATAAACTGGTATGCCTTTACGAATATTATTCTTAGAGTAAATTGTCAGCAGATGCGATGAACTGATGCATAGTACAGAGATCTTTATCGGCATAGTGAAATGTGATTAATGTAAAGATGATGTTACTTGAGTTTTGTTGTGTATACATGAGCGTGGGGTTGTTTTCATTTTTGTTTGTTTGTATGTGTGTGTTGTTGTTGCTGGATGAGGTGTTGTTTTCAATAAAGGCACATGTGTTTTTGTTGTTGTAGGAATGTTTTGGCTTTGCTTGGTTTTGTCTGGCATGCTCAAAGACCATTAATAAAGAAGACGTGAGATAAGCTTGCTCTTCCTTTTTTCTTGAAAAAACAGAGATTAATATCATACATGTTCCATGAGACGTTGCAACTTTTTTTCGGGTTCTCTTTTCATTTTGCATTCGTAACAAAACTTAATTCGCTTATTTTAGCAATTTTTTTAACTCTTAAACGAACAAAAACACTTTGTGGAACATTTTATTAATAATTTAGTGCAACCGACACAGAAATTTGCGTGAAATGTTGGAGAAAATAAAGGGTGATTTGTTAAGAGCTTGATAACTTTAAAAAAAAAAAAACGCATAAAATTTGCAAAATCTCATCGGTTCTTTATTTGAAACGTTAGATTGGTCCATGACATTTACTTTTTGAAGATAATTTCATTTAAATGTTGACCGCGGCTGCGTCTTAGGTGGTCCATTCGGAAAGTCCAATTTTGGGCAACTTTTTCGAGCATTTCGGCCGGAATAGCCCGAATTTCTTCGGAAATGTTGTCTTCCAAAGCTGGAATAGTTGCTGGCTTATTTCTGTAGACTTTAGACTTGACGTAGCCCCACAAAAAATAGTCTAAAGGCGTCAAATCGCATGATCTTGGTGGCCAACTTACCGGTCCATTTCTTCCCTCAAAATGGCCATAGAATCGCGAGCTGTGTGGCATGTAGCGCCATCTTGTTGAAACCACATGTCAACCAAGTTCAGTTCTTCCATTTTTGGCAACAAAAAGCTTGTTAGCATCGAACGATAGCGATCGCCATTCACCGTAACGTTGCGTCCAACAGCATCTTTGAAAAAATACGGTCCAATGATTCCACCAGCGTACAAACCACACCAAACAGTGCATTTTTCGGGATGCATGGGCAGTTCTTGAACGGCTTCTGGTTGCTCTTCACTCCAAATGCGGCAATTTTGCTTATTTACGTAGCCATTCAACCAGAAATGAGCCTCATCGCTGAACAAAATTTGTCGATAAAAAAGCGGATTTTCTGCCAACTTTTCTAGGGCCCATTCACTGAAAATTCGACGTTGTGGCAGATCGTTCGGCTTCAGTTCTTGCACGAGCTGTATTTTATACGGTTTTACACCAAGATCTTTGCGTAAAATCTTCCATGTGGTCGAATAACACAAACCCAATTGCTGCGAACGGCGACGAATCGACATTTCACGGTCTTCAGCAACACTCTCAGAAACAGACGCAATATTCTCTTCTGTACGCACTGTACGCATTCGTGTGGTTGGTTTAATGTCCAATAAAGTAAACTGAGTGCGAAACTTGGTCACAATCGCATTAATTGTTTGCTCACTTGGTCGATTATGTAGACCATAAATCGGACGTAAAGCGCGAAACACATTTCGAACCGAACACTGATTTTGGTAATAAAATTCAATGATTTGCAAGCGTTGCTCGTTAGTAAGTCTATTCATGATGAAATGTCAAAGCATACTGAGCATCTTTCTCTTTGACACCATGTCTGAAATCCCACGTGATCTGTCAAATACTAATGCATGAAAATCCTAACCTCAAAAGAATCACCCTTTAGCTAAATAAAAATTGTCTGCATCAAACCATTAAGTTCGGAGCGCTTTTCCAACAAGTATGATATTAATCTCCGTTTTCTATTACTAACACTATCAAAGCCCAATTCACGTCTTCTTTATTAATGGTCTTTGGGCATGCTTCAGTTGTATAGTTGGCGTTGGCGTGGGCTGTTGCATCTTTTAAGTAGGTATACAACAAGGGAATATAAAGGCATGGAATATTTTGGATTTTTGAGACATATATTGGTGTTTGTTTATTAAACCTTTTAAATGAAAGTTATTAATATTTTATCGGTAGTTTAGAAAAAAGTTATTAAGAATATTAAGGAAAATATGTTGAAATTGAAAGTGTATTGAATGTTTTTCTGTTGTAAAAACAATATTTAATTTCAGAGCAACTCCAGATGGATTCGAATAAATTTAAAAAATAGATAATTGGTAAGTTTTCTTTTAAAAACTGGCTTTATTTCAACTAGATATTTACGTTTTTGTGACCTTTTTATCATCAAAATTACAGGTTTTTAATACCTTATTTCTTTAATCAAATTTTTTGGAAACCAATGTAATATTTTTAATGTAAAAACAAATATTTAATTTCAGAAAAACCCCTTAAAAATTTGGACAAATTTTTAGTACTCCTTTGCCTGTAATTTAATAGTGAATTGGTAAGGATTTTTTAACTTTCTTTTAACCCTCGACAGTCATCCTTATTTTTTGTACATTAACGTCATCCTTCGTCATTTTGTCTACGGCTGATTTCAAGACGCTATAATTTTCATCGTGACAAAAAGTGAACCAAACTTGAATTTATTTTCTTATTCAATTTGGTTTTAAGTAGTATAAAACAAAAATTCATAAAACGGTCCAATTAGTATAACTTAAATTTTCCATTTCCCAATAGACTAAATGCATTTTAAATCGAAAATGAAATTACGTGTCGTCATTTTGACGAATGATGACTGTCTAAGGTTATCAAGAATATTTGGTTTTTTAAGCATATTATTATTTTTTTCATTAGATTTTTTGAAAACTTATTCAATAATTTTATTTAATGTAAAAAAATAAATATTTTATTTCAGAGTAACCCAAATAAATTTGGACAACTTTTATATTTCCCCCCAGCGTACAATTTAATAGAGAATTGGTATGTTTTATATTAAAACTTTGGCCTTCTTTCAAATAGAATATTTATTTTATTATATCCTTCACATCGATAACAACACAATTTTATGAG
Organism: Haematobia irritans; assembly: GCF_050003625.1. Classification (NCBI taxonomy): domain Eukaryota; kingdom Metazoa; phylum Arthropoda; class Insecta; order Diptera; family Muscidae; genus Haematobia; species Haematobia irritans. Next base: position 85,715,567 of record NC_134398.1, read on the forward strand.
TTTATTTAGAATACTTCATTATTTCTCTAATTGTTTCAGGTACAAATTTTATGAGATACGTTTTCCAAAGAAAAGTTGAATTCCTTACACCATTTGACAAAATGCCCTCAAATATGGTAAGTTACAAGCTAAAATGAAGAATTAAAAATTATATTTCATTACATGGTGTTCATTTCATTATTGTTTCCATTTTTTCCAACAAGATATGTGAAAATATTACCTACGATGAATAAAAATAGGATAAGTCAAAATGTCCAAACAGCGGGTTCAAATGAACTACTCTCTGTTCCACGTGGTCATAATTTGTATTCACAAAAAACATTGTATTAAGAACTTTCATCATAAGTTTTTATAATAAAGTACTTTTGCTTAAAGAATGATTGATCTGTACTGTAGAATGATTGATTTAAAAATAGTTTAGTCGTCGACATTTTAAAGAGACTGTTAACCAATTTTTAGTATCGGGTTTCCCAAAAAATAAGCAAGTAAACCAAAATCATACTGACTTTTTAACTTGGTAGGGGTATATAAATCTTATGGTGTCGTAAAAATGAACTAAAATACAATGTTATATATGAACTAACATTTAAGAGATTTATAAACTTAAGGGCTAAATCATGGTCAATATTACTACAGTTTAGTTCATTTTGCAATGGAAATGGGTTCACTGTTTTTTCAGTATATCCTTCTCCGCAGGATCGATTCCTACTTACATGGTAGAACTCAGAGAGTTGCATTTAACAATTGCTTATCTACGCTTATAAATGTGACACCTGGCGTGCCTCAAGGTAGCCACTTAGGACATTATACATTATAGATCTAACCACTGCCGTGTATAGACAATGCACAATTTTTGGTTTTAGTCCCCACTTTTTTCCTATTGCCTTTTTGCACGAGTACAAAGCTACCGTTGCTTTTCTCGCCCTTTCTTCAATATTAAGCTTAAAGTTCAGCTTCCTGTCCAAAATAACGCCAAGGTATTTTGTACACTCACCAAAGGGTATTTCAATACCCCCTAAGGAAATGGGCCTAACCGTGGGAGTTTTGCGATCTTTGCAGTACATGACTAGTTCTGTCTTTGTTGGATTTGCCCCAAGACCATTGTCTTTCGCCCATTTCTCAGTCATCCGGAGGGCCCTCTGAATAATATCTCTGATTGTGAATGGATAACCAGAAGGTTATTTATAGCAACATTCCAAAGAAGAGGTGATAGAACTCCTCCTTGGGGAGTGCCTCTGTTCACATACCTTTGGTTGTATGCTTGTCCTAGTGTGGCTGAAATACGTCTCTTCATTAGAAGTTCGTCTAACAGCCTAAGTATACGTGAATCAACATTCAGAGTTGTCAGTCCATTTAATATCGAGCTCGGATGGACATTATTGAACGCTGTCGTTTCGAGAACAAACTTGAATCAATGCTAGTTCTAAGATAAATATCTATCATCCTCTCTCGAGTCTTAAGTAGGAATGAGGATAAGATGATTGGTCGGAAATCCTTCGCCCTCGAGTGAGAGGCTTTTCCCGCTTTAGGTATGAAACCGCCAGAACCTGGTTCAACCTGATTCCAGGAAAATGTGTGTCCAATAGTACCTCCAGCGTCTCCTCACTGGACGTTGTCCAATTGCCCTCCGATGTTTTAATGAAACCTGGAGCGGAGTTGGTGGATGCTAGAACCTTCCGTAGTCTGGAACCCTCGGACGTATTCTCAATACTGCTGCAGTAATCATTCCAAGAGTTATGCTGAGCATTTCTCAGTTCTCGCTTGTATCCTCTCAGATTCTTCTTGTAAGCGTCCCAATCGTCAGGGGCTCTAGTGGACTTTGCCTTGTTAAAGAGCTTCCTGCAGGATTTCCTTATATTACTTAATTCCGTAGACCACCATGGTGGTCGATTTTCCCCCTTGGCTTCCCTCTAGGGCATGCAGCTTTCAGTGAGATGTTGAAGGCCTTAGTAATACGCTCCACTGAGTGTTCGATAACTTGCACATTTCTCATATTTGTCTCTGTTATTTCCGGTATCATCATATTGAACGATTCCCTATACCTATTCCAGTCAGCTTTCCTAAGATTTGGAGGAAATATGGTCTTGGTGGTATGAACATCAAATTTGAAACTGATGTAGCGATGATCTGAGAAGCTGTGTTCACTTAAAACCTGCCACTCAGATATCATTTCATTCAGTTCTTGCTAGGCCAAGGTGATGTCCAAAACCTCTTGCCTGTCTTTAGTGGGGCATCTCCCTTGTTGCAAACTACCAGATTAATACGCAAAATAAACTCTATTAGCGACTCTCACCTTGCATTAGTATCACTACTTCCCCATATACTATGATGCGCATTCGCATCGCATCCCATAATGAGTTTCGTCTTTGTCTTCAGTGACTCCTCAACTAAGGTCTTAACGGCACATGGAGGCATCTCCCTGTCATGTCCCATGTAGACCGAAGATACCCAACATTTGCATTTGGCTATTTTCAAATTGGCAACGACAGTGTCTGCATTGCACATTGAAGGAAGCAGAAAGAAGTTAAGCTCGTTTTAAGCAATACTGCAATAGTTTGAACCCCGGAGTACTTAATTCACATATTTTGTTTCTATAAACATATGGTTCTTGAATAAGAACTATATCTATGTCCCCTTTCATCAGGAGAACTTTTAAGGCAGCACATGCAGCCTTACAATGATGAAGATTTATCTGGAGGATCCGTAGGACCATCGAGATTTTCAACAACCGTCACATCAGCCGCTTTAATCGAGTCATCAAGAATGTCCTCTTCAGAGATCTCGGTGACTCTCGCAATAACCATAGGTTCAACTTTGGTGAGTTCTGAGGCAGTAGAAACCTCCTCACGCATACGGTATCTATCCATGTCTTCAACTTTGGTATCTCCCTCGACTTCGCAAGAGGATCCGCTTACTTCTGATTCAGACAGAGGCTTGTCCATTTCTGAATCCTTTAGGTGATTGTTTTTATACACCTTCATTTGGATATAATGAAACCCATAACATACACGGCCCTAAGACTTTGCTAGATGTGGCAAAGACTGAGTGTTCAATATAAACACTGCATGCCGTCTTGGTCAATCCACTTCATCCAAACGGCCAACCTTCCAATAAGCTGTTGAAAGATCTGGATTGCATCGTTTCAGTCTATTTAAAATGGATTCAGGGTCAGAAGGGTTTGCAGGTATCCACGCATGTGCTCTAGGTCTAGCCGGTATGTCTTTCTTCTCGACTAACTCTAGAGCAGCTCCTTCCCTAACTTCACCAATTAGTATCACAGCAGCTTTAAAACATTCTATAGACCTCTGGTCCTCAAATGCGACTAGCTTAAATCGTCCTTGATACCAACCAGCCTCTTGGTGTCGAGGATCTGGGCCGGGAAACTTTTCCAGCACCTGTGAGTAGACGACAGACAGAGCATTCTCATTTTCCCCCCATTTTTGCTTTGGAACCATACCGTCCAATGCTCCTTTATTAATGATAGCCATCACAAGGCTGTCTTTAGTAACTGAGGCAAACGATCTTTGATCGCTTTTGGAGGATGGCAGCTCATCCGGCGATCGTTCCCTTTTTCTAGTCTCAAGAATTCCTTGAGCCCATTTTAAGGAATCGCTTTGTTTAGCCGACAGCGTGCTTGGGTCGACTGATCCTAACTTCTTTAGGATAAACAAAACATTTCTGCGTTCCTTGAATCTCTTTCGTGAGGGATTACCTCCTTTTGATGTCGTTACCTTAGAAAAAGTTCGACTTGTCATAGTGTCGCCACCTGTCGACCCGTTTACAGGTCGACTAATTGGGCCTAACTCTTGGTCATTGCCCAGATTTATAACTCCAGTCGATACCCGTCCACTGGGCCCTGAAGTTAGCAACCCAGTGGATGACTTGGAATTTCGCTGCATGGTGGCTTAATATCCCACCACACTTGAAATTCTTAGTAGGTACCTATTACGATAAGTTTATCCGCTATTGGAAAACACGTCCGTTCCGTTCGACGTTGAATAGATAATTGACCCCCCCGGACCATGGTACTGTTCAGTCTGCCGAAACCTGATCCAACACCGTTCGGTTTCGGTGCTTGGAGTGGGTGCGCTACCGGTACTGCTCCGGCCTAACATCGCTGCGGGAGTATAGTCATACTGACTACGTGGCAGGATGCTGTGCCAACGACAGCGGCAGTGGGTCGTCAGACTATGCGACCCCCCGACATCTCCCGCACAACAATATTCTCCGCCGCAGCATCTTACACATAAGCGTAGGAAGGCCTCTGGGGAGGGGGCTTAGACCCCCCCCAGAAAAATTTTAGCCCCCCCCCCAGAATTTGAAAACCCATTTACGATTTTACATTTTTCTAAAAATTAAACAAGTATATACAACCGTACAAAGTTCCGCTAAAGACTTTCATGCACAATCGAATTACTTTGGTTGTGGTAGCAGTTGCCGATGGCAATGTTTGAAATCTGATATTTATAAAATAAATCTGTGGTTGAACTTTTGATTTAGTTGAATAACTAAAGCTCCTTTATTATTTTGTTTAGTCTGGTTTAGTCAATTTAATTTAAAAAAAAAATAGTAATTGAGACTATTCTTTCATAAATTAATATCTTAATAATGCTGCAAAAAAGCATAGCCAAAAAGAAGTGAAAATGTTCTTTTTGGGTCCGGAAGTGGTGCAAAATTGGCGGAGAAGCGATGAATGTAATATGAAATTGTCATAGAACGAATGTCGACCGTTTCAACAGCCGTTGCAATGAATTTGCATCACTTCTTAAGTTGTGATCCAAATTCAATTCAGTGTTTTGAATGTGAATTAAAAAATTTTGTTATATTTTCCCAAATAATTAATTTTTATATTTTTTATGATTTTTAATGCATTCTAACGCTTGTTTGAAACGTTTTCCCTCGAATATTTGCAAAAATTCTATAAAAATTTCTATAATGAATTTAGCATTTTTGTGGCAAAATTTGAATAATTTGTACCATTTTATTTATTCTTACTTTTTTTTTAAAGTAAACAAAAAATTACGCATTAAAATATGAAAAAATGAAATAAAACAAGTATATACGACCGTAAGTTCGGCCAGGCCGAATCTTATGTACCCTCCACCATGGATTGCGTAGAAACTTCTACGAAAGACTGTCATCCACAATCGAATTACTGGGGTTGTGGTATCATATACTATCACCACGTACCAAATTTCAAGCAGATCGGATGAATTTTGCTTCCCCAAAAGGCACCGGAGGTCAAATCTGGGGATCGGTTTATATGGGAACTATATATAATTATGGACTGATAGGAACCAATTCCTGCATGGTTGTTGGATACCATATACTAATATCATGTACCAAATTTCAACCGAATGGGAAGAATTTTGCTCTTCCAACGGGCTCTGGAGGTCAAATCTGGGGATCGGTTTATATGGGGCCTATATATAATTATGGACCGATACCGACCAATTTTTCCATGGGAGTTTGAGGCCATATATTAACACCACGTACCAAATTTCAACTGAATCAGATGAATTTTGGTCTTCCAAGAGGCTCCGGAGGTCAAATCTGGTGATCGGTTTATATGGGGGCTATATATAATTATGGACCGATGTGGACCAATTTTTGCATGGGTATTAGAGACCATATACTAACACCATGTACCAAATTTCAGCCGGATCGGATGAAATTTGCTTCTCTTAGAGGCCTCGCAAGCCAAATTTGGGGGTCCGTTTATATGGGGGCTATACGTAAAAGTGGACCGATATGGCCCATTTTCAATACCATCCGACCTACATCAACAACAACTACTTGTGCCAAGTTTCAAGTCGATAACTTGTTTCGTTCGGAAGTTTGCGTGATTTCAACAGACGGACGGACATGCTCAGATCGACTCAGAATTTCACCACGACCCAGAATATATCTATATATATATATATATATATATATATATATATATATATATATATATATATATATATATATATATATATATATATATATATATATATATATATATATATATATATATATATATATATATATATATATATATATATATATATATATATATATATATATATATATATATATATATATATATATACATATATATATATATATATATATATATATATATATATATATATATATATATATATATATATATATATATATACTTTATGGGGTCTTAGAGCAATATTTCGATGTGTTACAAACGGAATGACAAAGTTAATATACCCCCCATCCTATGGTGGAGGGTATAAAAACTTTCTGTGTACACCCTCACAAAAAATCGCTTCTGTAACATATACTCCCAAACATATTTTGCTTCAAGCATATACATTTTTGGGTATTGCCCAAACATTTATATGTTTGATCTCTTCCAATATATAGTATGTTTGAAAGCATATTGGTCTAAACAATATATGTTTGGGTTGTCTAAGTTCCAAACATTTTGTATTTTTGCATCAAAATTCAATAATGTTGTCTTCCAAAAAACAATATGTTATTATGTGAACATATAATATGTTTGGAAGCATTTTGCACCCCAAAATATTATATGCTTAAAAAAAATTCTCCCAAACAATATTGTGCTCAAAAATTTATTTATTTATTTATTTATTTACAATCATAATTAATTATGAAAATAAACAGGTAATATAGGTGCTAACAACATAGGTTTTCGACCTGAATGCTCAAAATGTTGTTTCTGCCTAATTGTATATTCCCCCACATCTTTCTCACTTCCACGAGATTTTTTAGTTCTTAGCACCTTTTTCTGTAATACAAACATTGTTGAAGAAATTATTCAATTGTATGATTTTTTTTATTTTAATTTTACCTTTTGCCGGACGAGGATTCGAACAGCGGACCACACAGTTTGTAAGGATCAAGGAAGTAGCTGATCAATTGCCCAAGGAAAAATAAAATGTTAATTTTGTAATAACAAGCAACAACCACCAACTTAATTCAATATCGCTCTCTGTTAAATAGCGCTCCAAGCTACTAAACACATATATGTTTATAGGCTATTTCTAAATTAATATATGTTTGCATCCAAGCATATTGTATTTACAAACATTTTATGTCCCAAACATAATATGTTCTAACATATTAACATATATGTCCCAAACATGTTATGCTAGTTTATGAACATTATATGCTTGCACTCAAAAATATTGTGTTTAAAAATTTGTGTTCCAAACATATAATGTTTATAGCCAAACATATGAAAAACAGTCTTTTTCATCCGTGTGTAGTTGATATTGCACCTACGGGGTTAGTATGCCACTAATATTGAGCCCATTAATAAAAAAGAGAAAATCGCTCAAATTTGTAAAAATCGAGCAATATTCTTATGTAAAAGCTACAAGTAGGTATAAATACGATCGGCTAGTACATCAAAATTTGAAATTTGAGTAACATTGGTTAATAAATTATGGCCAAATTAGGGAAAATCGAACGATGCATATATACGGAAGCTATATGTAAATCTGAACCAATTTGCATAATATTCTGCGGGTTTGATTAATACGACAAAAGGTTACCTTGTGCAAAATTTGATCAGTTAAGAAATGAGGCCTCTATGGTCAAACATAAGGTTATTAGAGGCAATTTTTCAAAATCGGGCGATACATATATGGGAGCTATACCTACATCTGAGCCGATTTCGATGAAATTTTGCACATACCGTTAGTACTATAGAGGACTGGATCTAGCCAACTTTGAGTAAGATCGGTTAATAAATAAGGGTTTTATGGCCAAATTTGGGAAAATCGGGCATACATATATATGGGAGCTATATCTCAATCTGAACCGATTTCGATGATATTTTGCACATACAGTTAGTGCTATAGAAGATTACATTTGGCCAGCTTTGAGTAAGATCGGTTGATAAATAAGGGTTTTGTGGCCAAATTTAGAAAAATCGGGCGGTACATATATATGGGAGCTATAGCTAAATCTGAACCGATTTCGATGATTTTGTCCACATATAGCTAGTGCTATAGAAGATTACATTTAGCCAACTTTGAGTAAGATCGATTGATAAATAAGGGTTTTACGGCCAAATTTGGCAAAAAATACATGGACAGACGGACGGACGGACACCAAGCGCTAGATCGACTCAGGAGGTGATTCTGAGTCGTTCGGTATATGTTTTATGGGGTCTAAATCAATATTTCTGGTGGGCACATTTTTTGGCAGATCAAACTTATTATACCCTGACCACTATGTGGTTTTGGGTATAAACAGTGAACATACCAGGAAAGAAAATTTTAGTCAATTTTAGAAAAAATAGATTAATTTTAGAAAATTTTAACTAAACAGTATTACAAACGCTGACATCACGCGGATTTCACAAAAATAAGTAAATATTTTTCGACAAATTTAAGAAAATGTGTTAAACATAATTAATTTTTTTAACGTGTTAAGGCCGGTACTCTGTTCGGTTTTCGCGTTGAAACTCCATGCAAAACCAAAAAATGCGAAAAATTTGCGAAATTTTTTCCATTTGTGATACTTTGTTTTTTTCGTGTTGAAAAACTGACGTTTATAGCACGGCGCCATTTGCAATGTGAATTAAGAAATAATTTATTTATTAGAAACTATTTGTGCGGGTTTATAAATCAAACACGGACCATATTTTTGTTCCGAAACTATACAAAGGATCAAAGGAATAGCAGATCAATTGCCCAAGGAAAAATAAAATGTTATTTTGTAAAAACAAGCAACAACCACAAACTTAATCCAATATCGCTCCCTGTAAAATAACGCTCCAAGCTACCTAAAAAACGCCGCTTTCTATGTGCGAAATAATGGTTTCCATAAAAATTTTTCGCAAGAATGAACATAGTACCGGCCTTTAAAGAAAATTTTGTAACTGGAAGGAAAAAATTGGAGTGCAATTGCAAGAATGTCTTTAGTGCCATACGAAGTTCAGCATGGGCGCATTTGTAGTAAAATTTACAAATTTAAAGAAATAATGAAACTAGTAAATCTTAATACTTCATTTGTGTATAATTTTTCCCGTTTTTTAGTTAATTTAACTAACGTACGCAAAAAATTATTAGATTAAATGAAACTTTCTCCAAACATAATAATTCATAATAAAATAAAGTTAAATTGGCTTTAGTGAAATAGAGGGTTCACTTTTTTTGAGTGTATTGTTAACTGTGCCTTCATTACTGGTTCTGCCCTTGCCTCTTGTTTGGATTTCAGAGAATGCCTGATCATAGACATCAGCCAGTATGTCAAAACGATTCGAAAAGCAGTCGAATAATTCAACTTAGCTTCACTAAAGGACAAATTTTCAATTGTCATAGTCATTTTCAACTGATACGCCTTCTCCCTAGCCGGACATGTTTTTTTTCCAGCGGTGAGTGTGCACCGCCACAATTCATACACTTTCTCTACTGGACATACCTCCTCTATAGAATGCAACATGAAGCACATTTTACATTGTGAAATCTTTTTTTTTGCAATGCTCAGAAAAATGATTAAACTTAAGGCAACTTTAGCATCGATATATAGTGCTTAACCGATCTCTAGAGTATTGGTAGAACTTCACAAACTTAGGAATTTCTATTCATTTGAAAATAATCTTAATTCTCATGGTAGTTTTTCGCCCTTCTCCGATCGAAATATTCTTGTTATCTTTAGAATTTCCCTTTCTGCCGATATATTCCCATTAGTTCCTCTTCTGATATTTCTGCAGGTACACCAAAAATCATACCAATTTTGGACACAAAATATGCAAAAACTTTTGATAACCAGCCCCCACCAATCTCACATCGTTCGCAAAAGCATTAACCGCCAGACCTCTGCTACACAATACCTCGGCTCGACTATATCTTTTATAAATTGGCTACGATTTTTAGTTTATGTAGTTATCGACAATTCAATTTAGTACGATAAATTGATTCATGTTAGCCTTAAGCCATCTCTAACTACTTTGAATAAAACAGTCTCACAATAGCTCTCTAAGCGTTCGTTTCAATTACTCAAACATAACCGTTGGCGACGAGATAAAAAAAGTATTTTTTTCGTGCGTGTGTGGTAGCAATTTGTATAAAAGTTCAAAATGTAGTTATCGGTAATTCAATTTAGTACGATAAATTGATTCATGTTAGCCTTAAGCCATCTCTAACTACTTTGAATAAAACAGTCTCACAATAGCTCTCCAATCGTGCGTTTCAATGATACAAACATAACAATATCCAATTTTAGTGACCGCTGTCACACCATATATTTTTAGTTGCTCCAGCAACCGCGATAAAGCAATAAATAAAATAGTCTCACAATAGCTCTCCAAGCGTGCGTTTCAATGACACAAACATAACAATATCCAATTTTAGTGACCGCTGTCACACCATACATTTTTAGTTGCTCCAGCAAACGCGATAAAGCAATAACATTGATTGGACTTCTGACGCGCATCACCGATGTTTTCCACGTATACCATGAAAGGCCTCTTATCAGTGCTGCCGCTACTACTTCAATCGAAGTATTTTGCTTCATTTTCACAAAATTTACTTCGTCACTCCTTCTTCCAAAAATCTGCTTCAAATTTTTTCCCCATATTACCTAATTGTTTTTCGTATTCCTTTAATTACTATGAACATAGCGGTTTTAATCATTGAATTATTTACCGATGTGGGACCAATTTTTGCATAGTTGTTAGAGACCATATACTTACACCATGTACCAATTTCAGCCGGATCGAATGAAATTTGGTTCTCTTAGGGGCTCCGCAAACCAAATCGGGGAATCAGTTTATATTTGGGGCTATATATAATTATGGACCGATGTGGACCAATTTTTGCATGGTTGTTAGAGATCATATGCTGAAACCATGTACCAAATTTCACCTGGATCGGATGAAATTTGCTTCTCTTAGAGTCCCCGCAAGCCAAATTTGGGGGTCCGTTTATATGGGGGCTATACGTAAAAGTGGACCGATATGGCCCATTTGCAATACCATCCGACCTACATCAATAACAACTACTTGTGCCAAGTTTCAAGTCGATAGCTTCTTTCGTTCGGAAGTTAGCGTGATTTCAACAGACGGACGGACATGCTCAGATCGACTCAGAATTTCACCACGACCCAGAATATATATACTTTATGGGGTCTTAGAGCAATATTTCGATGTGTTACAAACGGAATGCTCCGACTCCTGTCTCGGCTGACCTTAAACCTGCCTTCCGGGGGCGGGCTCTCCCTATCCCCCATGTCGGTCACCTTTCACAAATGTCACTTTACTCCTTCAGCTCGAAAAGTTCAGAAAAAAAAACGCTTTAAGCCGAAGAAAATATAAAAATTTCCAAAAAACTCGCGCTCAAAAAGTAACCAACGACACACACGAATAAAGGAGTGCAAATTGATTATGTAAGAAGCAATTTGCGTTTGTAAGAAGCAAAATTGCGCTGGTATCAATAGTGATGGGAAAATACTTGCATGTACATTTCATACTTTTTGGTGCTTTTCCCAATCACAGTAGGCGTTTGTTGTGGTGCAACTTACGAATCTGTGGTAGCGATAGAGATGAAATCGAACTTTTAAATGCTGGCAGGGCAGTTAGAAGATTTTTTAACATAAATAATTAACAAATTTTGAAACTTTAATTTAATTTTTGTAAACGAAATACGATTAAAAGAAGAAAACATCTAAATTTTGAACAAAATTTTTTTCTGACTGGTTCCAACATTTTTTGAATTTGACGGCGCTTCTAAGAATCCCCACCATGTCGAAAACAGTCGTATACGATATCCAAAACTAGTCGTAAAAGTGCCGTCACCATTGAGAAGTTGTACCACGCCAAGTTACTACAAAATAGCATCGCATGAGTGCAACTATTAGGTGCCTTTTTAGATACATTTAGAACGACGCCAGTAAGAGCCTCTTAAAACTGTTAGACAAAGTGCATTTTAAGATAGTTGTAAAAGAATCAATGTGCCCAAGTAAAATACGATTGTATAGATGTTTATTAATTTAAATAAAGACTTATAAATGATTCCAGTTATAACATTTATACGAATAAAAACGCATTCAATATTGTCTTAAAAAAGGAATTATGTTGATTTATAAGTTGCAATTCTGCTATATTCGGTTGATGCTCCAGCCCTGCTAACATTTTTTGAATTTGACGGCACTTCTGAGAATCATACCACGTCGAAAACAATCGTATACGACGTCCAAAACTCGTCGGAAAAGCGCCGTCACTATTGAGAAGTTGTACCACGCCAAGTTACCAAAAAAGTTTAGCATGAGTGCAATTATTAAGTGCCTTTTTAGATGCATTTACAATGACGCCAATAAGAGCCACTTCAAACAATCAGAAAAAGAGCACTTTAAGATAGTTGTAAAAGAATCATTGTGGTCAAGAAAAACACGATTGTTTAGATGTTTATTTTTTTGATTAAACATTTATAAATTCTCATAAATATAACATTTATACGACTTCACATTTAACATATTTTTTTGCATTAATAAAAGAATGATGTTGAGTTACAAGTAGTAAGTTACATGTTGCAGCGTCTATCAACCAGTGTTTTTATTCTCCATGGAGGCATCGTATCTGGAAAAATATATGAAAAACAATCACTTTATCCCAAAATTGTTCACCAATATACCTTTCACAATTTTAAGCAGAGTAACAATGTTTTCAGCACTTCATTTCCCTTATTATTTAAATAAATTATAATAAGCTAGTAGCGCCTGGCGTTTCACAAAATATAAAATGGCTCTTCTAAGAATAGTGATAGCAAAATACTTTCATGTACATTTTGTACTTTTTGATATGCTTCCCCCATCACAGTTGGCGATTGTTGCAGTGTCATTTACGAGTCTGTGGTAGCGATGAGGATGAAATGGAACTTTGAAATGCTGGCAGGGAGCGTCTATCACTTTGTTCCATTTGGAAAATCGACAAATGTTCACCAATATACCTTTTAAGCGTAATAACTATGTTTTTGGCAATTCATTTTCGTTTTTTTTTCATTTCATTTCATTACATTTATTAAGACATCAATACAAAGGAACCCACTATTTAAAAAAATTATAATAAAGGCCGGTATGCACCTCTAGCGAAATTTTCGGTAGCAAAAGTCTACAACAACAATAAAAAAACAGGGTTGTGTACACACATTATAAACCAGCTAATCGCTTTTAAAAATTGTTAATATATGTTCCAAATATTCCTCAAATACATTGTTGATTACTTATAGACCTTTTAAAACTTTTACGGACACAATGATTGTAATAAATTAAATGTTTGCTCCCAAAATATGCTTTTGACAACCCTGTTATTTTCATTAGAAGTGCGTACCAGCTTACGAAATTGAACGCTACCGAAAATTTCGTTAGCATAAATAGCAATGCATTTCTTATGGGAATAAAATTTTTCACTAGAGGTGCGTACCGGCCTTAAGCTAGTAGCGCCAATTAACAATTTGAGGTGTGTAGTGCCGTTTATGCGCCGTCCAGATTATAAGTTTATCTGGACGACAGTGCTCGTTTCGAACATATCCCAGATATTGGCCACATTATAAAGAGGACCTTATACGTTCGGAAAACCCTTCAACACAACACGTTGCGGCGACAAATCCGCTAGTATAAGGTCATGTTAGCGTATTACGGGGACGTGTTGGCATTAAATCAAAACAACTTTGATTTTGTCTGGTTGGGAGGCACAAATCATTAGGCATAAGGGGATGTTCGCCAAACATTATCAAAAACCAATTGGTTTTCACAATAAAAACAGGCATTTCTGCAAATAAATTAGTGATGGGTAGTGAATGCTGGTTGGAAATTTAAGAAATATATGAATCTAATCCAGAAACGTAAAAAATCCACTTCAATTCAATGGAAAACCAGTATATTGAAATTCATGAAGTAATTTGTAATTTATTAAATGTGCCCTACCACATTTTTTGAATTTGACGGCGCATCTGATAATCCCCACCACGTCGAAAACAGACGCATACGATATCCAAAACTCGTCGGAAAAACGCCGTCACTATTGAGAAGTTGTACCACGCCAAGTTACTACAAAAAAGTATCGCATGAGTGCAATTATTAGGTGCCTTTTTAGATAAATTTAGAACGACGCCAATAAGAGTCCCTTCAAACAATGGGAAAACGTACATTTTAAGATAGTTAAGATAACTTGATATTTAACATAATTTTTTGCATTAATAAAAGAATGGGTTACAAGTAGCAAGTTACATGTTGCAGCGTCTATCAGCCAGTTAGTTTATTCTCGATGGAGGGAGTGTGTCTGAAAAACTATCATTTTATTCCATTTGGAAATTCGGAAATTGTACTCCAATATACGTTTCACAATTTTAAGCGTAATAACAATGTTTGCAGCACTTCATTTTCGCTTTTATTTAAATAAATTATAATAAGATAGTTGCGCTTGGCGTTTCACAAAATATAAATGGCTTTTGTAACAATAGTGATGGCAAAATACTTTCATGTACATTTTGTACTTCTGATACGCTTCCCCATATCACAGTTGGCGATTGTTGTAGTGTCACTTACGAGTCTGTGGTAGCGATGAGGATGAAATAAAACTTTGAAATGCTGGCAGGGTATAGACCGACCTCCAGATTTCACTCCTAGGGCTTCTAGAAACAGTAGCTTTTATACGACCTTCATGAAATTGTAAATCTCGAGGTTTTATGGCACACAAAATCCTGTATCGGAATGTTTAAGACTCATGTAAACCCAAACAAAACTATTTTTTATAAATTCAATATCTTCAAATTGAGAATCTTGTAGTCTCAATACGTAGAAACTTTAAATTTAACTTCGGGAAGTGTATCATTTGAATCGGTGTTCTTGAGGTAGTATGTTTTAATTGATATGTTCAAAATTGGTTTACAAGATTAGTTAAAAAAAAAAATAAAAATATTGACTAATTTCATATGAAATAATATGTAATGAAAAATATTAAAAATACGAAGGTTTTCTTTAATATAAAGATAAATACTCTGAAATAAAACAATAATAAAAAACATTGCATATTCTTTTTTGTAACAGTTTTGAAATTGTTAATATTAAGACTGTTTTTAGTAGCAACATCCCTTAAATGAAAACCGGCTTCAAAATTAATCTAGTAATTCAATAGAGATTTTCATAAAATTAATTTGTCCTTGCATGGTAACATCAACAACAAGAACGCTTCGGTCTGAGGGAAATAACACAAAAGAAAGCAGCTCATATTATCAATTTAGAATCTTGAAATATTAACTAATAAGCCAAAAGAAATCTCATTGGAGACTTCAGTGGGAACACATCTAAAACCCTAGTTAAAATTTACATATATGAACGAACGAACACGTAACATCGAGACTGAAAAATGTTTATTTTATAACAAATTTAAAACAAGTTTTACACATTGTTATTACCCTGCCAGTATTTCAAAGTTCCATTTCATCCTCATGCTACCACAGACTCGTAAGTGACACTGCAACAATCGCCAACTGTGACGGGGAAAAAAAGTATGAAATGTACATGAAAGTATTTTGCCATCACTATTGTTACAAGAGCCATTTTATATTTTGTGAAAAACCAAGCGCAACTAGCTCCTTATAATTTATTCATATAAAAACGATAATGAAGTGCTGAAAACGTAGTTATTTCGCTTAAAATTGTAAAAGGCATATTGGTGAACAATTTTTGACTTTCCAAATGGAATAAAGTGATAATTTTTCAAATATTTTTCCAGACACGCTGCCTCCATAGATAATTAACACACTGGCTGATAGACGCTGCAACATGTAACTTGCAACTTGTAACTCAACATCATTCTTTTATTAATGCAAAAAATTATGTTATATATGATATGATAGTCGTACAAATGTAATATTTATAAGAAATTATAAATGTTTAATCAACTTAATAAACATCTAAACAATCGTGTTTACTTTTCCACAGTGATTCTTTTCAACTACCTTAATATTCACTTTTTCTAATAGTTTGAAGGCAGTGGTGCCAACTGTTTTGGGCTGAAAATCGTCAATTTTAAAAATATTTTTCGTCAAAATCGTCAATTCATCCCAAAGAATTCGTCAAAAAATCGTCACACATAAAACAGTTGAAAAAAAATTAAGGAACAAAATAAAAATTTTATTCAAACATCTGAGGCATCCATATATTGTATACACAATAAAGCTGTTATTAAAAAAGGTGGTTATTCATTTTAGTTACATTTAAATCTCTAAGTAAGTCATATAGTTTCCAGTTTTTTAAACGACGATTAATTGAAATAAATTTTTAATTAATTTAAATTACTGTATATCTGATTGTGACCATATGTACTACATTGTTTAACAAAATTTTCTTGACAGAAAAATTTCCTATTCTCCAAGCGAATTTAAATCCTTATTACTTGCTCATGTATAAATTTTTTTTATTATTACTATTATCGGTAATGAATAAATAAATAAATTGAATTTAACTAAACTGGCTCCATAGCAATCAAAATTATTTCGCTTTAAATAGTTTATAGACAAAAGAATACCTTGCAATGTTTATGTTTCAAAGGGATTTCGAATTTTAGGTTTATTTATATTGATTGCTTTGAAATTTCTTTCTACATTGGAGACGGCTGGGAGCAAGCTACATATAAATTGTCATATTATTGAGATCCAAAATAACATGTTTACATTACAACTTATGAAAATCATCAACTTATAACTACATCTCTTTGAAAAATCGTCAAAAACCCTTAAAAGGAAACACTTGAGTCGAGCATTTAAAAAAATCGTCATCTCATAACTAAGTTGTTTAAAATCGTCGTCAAATCGTCAGAGGCCAAATTTACCATCAAAAATCGTCAAAATGACGAAAAATCGTCAGAGTTGGCACCGCCGTTTGAAGGGGTTCTTATTGGCGTCGTTCTAAATTTATTAAAAAGGCACCTAATAATTGCACTCATGCAATACTTTTTTGTAGTAACTTGGCGTGGTATAACTTCTCAATAGTGACGGCGCCTTTCCGACGAGTTTTGGTTGTCGTATACGATTGTTTTCGACGTGGTAGGGATTCTCAGAAGCGCCGCCAAATTCAAAAAATTTTTGGCAGGGTATATTGAAATATAGTTAATACCATTTAATTCAATATTCATTTAGATTTATTTCGATAGAAGTTTTTTTTTTTCTTTTGTTTTATTTATTATTATTTTATACCCACTTATTATTTTCTACTTTTCACACTGCAACAATCAACTGCTTACTTGTTCTCTCTTTTGAAGCCTTTCTTAATGTGTTGTTACTACCATGCAATATCAAATATTTACTTATCCTCTTGCCTTATTTGTTTTTTACACTTTTCTTACGCAAGTAAAATTCTCCCGTTACACTGTTAAGGCCGACACACAATGAACACGTCGCTTAATTCTTCGCTATATGCTTTGCTTTAAAAAAAAAGTTGAAGCACACGTAATTATATGAGCCTGCACATAATAAATGTAAACTTGGCGCCGAAACTTCAAAACACTTTAAAATATTTTAACCAAAGACAATTAAAGAAGAAGACATGATAGTGTTAGTGCTAAGAACCAGAGATTAGCCCCATACTTGTAGGAAAAGCGCTTCGAACTTACTGGTTTGATACAGACAATTTTTATTTTGCTATTTTCTCAATAGTTCCTGCAAATTTCTGTGTCGTTTGCACTAAATTATTAATTAAATGTTTCATGAAGTGTTTTCGTTCTTTTAAAAGTTAAAAAAATTGCTAAAATAAGAGAATTAAGTTTTGTTACGAATGCAAAATGAAAAGAGAAACCGAAAAAAAGTTGCAACTTCTCATCGAACATGTATGGGGCTAATCTCTGGTTCTTGAGAAAAAAGAATAACAACATGCCCAATTCATGTCTTCTTCTTTAATTGTCTTTGATTTTAACTTTTTGGGCATTGGTAGGCAAAGATTATAGATTACAGAAGATGGGAGATTGGCTACTGAGCACATCAAACCATTTACCACATTAGTTTAATACTCGAACCAAACGCGTATACGACAAGTATTGACATAGCATTAAAATGCAAATAAAAAGAAATTAAGTGCACGAAATAAATTTCCTTAAACGGGAAAATGTAATTTTTTTGTTGTTGCCTTAAATTTAACATTGTTTCATGAAGAATATTAAGTTTTTCATTTAAAAAATAAAAACGAAAAAGAAATAAAAAAATTACAAACATGTATGGAACTGTGGTGCAATGGTTAGCATGCCCGCCTTGCATACATACACAAGGTCGTGGGTTCGATTCCTGCTTCTACCGAACACCAAAAAAGTTTTTCAGCGGTGGATTATCCCACCTCAGTAATGTTGGTGACATTTCTGAGGGTTTCAAAGCTTCTCTAAGTGGTTTCACTGCAATGTGGAACGCCGTTCGCTCTCGCCTATAAAATGGAGGTCCCTTGTTATTGAGCTAAACCTGGAATCGGGCAGCACTCAGTGATAAGAGAGAAGTTCACCAATGTGGTATCACAATGGACTGAATAGTCTAAGTGAGCCTGATACATCGGGCTGCCACCTAACCTAACCTAACCTAACCATGTATGGAACTAACATGGTAAATGCAACATTTGGTATGACGCAAGCCAATTTCCTATCTTTCTCAAGTTTATTATCTTTGTTGGTAGGCTGTTTTGTTTTTGACGTTAAAAACATTTGTTGCTTCCAAGTTTGTAATTGAAATATAAATTTGTTTATGTTTATGAAGCGAGCATTGCGCTTTTCTATGTGTGTTGGAAAAAAGCCGCTTTAAAACAAAGAAAAAAGCTAAAGCATCCACCTGCTTTTTTTCATTGTGTTTCGGCCTTTACTCGGTTACTTCAGTCCATTGTGGTACGACATATGGTGAACTTCTATACTTCAAATAGGGCTGATCACCATCATGCGAGTAATAGATGTGTTAAGTATCCAGTGTTCAGTCGCCTGCCAACATTTTTTGATTTGATGGCGCTTCGGAGAATTCCCACCACGTCGAAAACAGTCGTATACGATATCCAAAACTAATAATTGCACTCATGCGAGTGCAATTATGTAAGATCCCATTCAAATTGTTAGACAAAGGTAATTTTAAGATAGTTGTAAAAGAATCGTGGTCAAGTAAAATACGATTGTTTGGATTTTTATTAATTTAAGTAAATTTACTAAATGTTACTACAAAAAAGTAACGCATGAGTGCAATTATTAGAAAAAGAAATTGTTAGAATGGCAATTGTTAGAAAAAGTGAATTTTAAGATAGTTGAAAAAAAATCATTGTGGTTCAGTAAAATACGGTTGTTAATATATTTATTAATTTGAATAAAATTTTATAAATTATTCCAGGTATAACAAATAAAAACACACTGAACATTGTCTTATAAAAAGAATGATGTTGATTTAGAAGTTGCAATTCTGCTATATTCGGCGGATGCTCCAGCGTCTATGAGTGTTTAGTCTTGATGGAGGCAGTGTGCCTGGAAAATATCTGAAAAACTATCATTTTTCCCCATTTGGAAAGTCGAAAATTGTTCACCAAATATATGCAACTCAAGCTGGAACTGTATAAATAAAATCCGTGACATCATAACTTGTAACAAGAACAAATTAAAAATCTTCTGGAAACCAGGACATGACGGAAACATACTTGCTGACTCCGCGGCTGAACTTGCTTGTTTCTCACCAATATTAACTGACACTTTGATCGAAAAAGAAGACATTAAAAAATTTATAATCACAACACAAACAAAATACATTGTCTAATCTCACACGGATGAAAAAGACTGTTTTTCATATGTTTGGCTATAAACATTATATGTTTGGAACACAAATTTTTAAACACAATATTTTTGAGTGCAAGCATATAATGTTCATAAACTAGCATAACATGTTTGGGACATATATTTTAATATGTTAGAACATATTATGTTTGGGACATAAAATGTTTGTAAATATAATATGCTTGGATGCAAACATATATTAATTTAGAAATAGTCTATAAACATATATGTGTTTAGTAGCTTGGAGCGCTATTTAACAGGGAGCGATATTGAATTAAGTTGGTGGTTGTTGCTTGTTATTACAAAATTTACATTTTATTTTTCCTTGGGCAATTGTTCAGCTACTTCTTTGATCCTTACAAACTGTGTGGTCCGCTGTTCGAATCCCCGTCCGGCAAAAGGTAAAATTAAAATAAAAAAAATTGAATAATTTCTTCTACAATGTTTGTATTACAGAAAAACGTGCTAAGAACTAAAAAATGTCGTGGAAGTGAGAAAGATGTGGGGGAATATACAATTAGGCAGAAACAAAATTTTGAGCATTCACGTCGAAAACCTATGTTGTTAGCACCTATATTACCTGTTTATTTTCATAATTCATTATGATTGTAAATATATAAATAAATTTTGAGCACCATATTGTGTGGGAGAATTTTTTTAAACATATAATATCTTTGGGTGCAAAATGCTTCCAAACACATTATATGTTCACAAAATAACATATTGTTTTTTGGAAGACAACATTATTGAATTTGGATGCAAAAATACAAAATGTTTGGAACTTAGACTACCCAAACATATATTGTTTAGACCAATATGCTTTCAAACATATTATATATTGGAAGAGATCAAACATATAAATGTTTGGGCAATACCCAAAAATGTATATGCTTGAAGCAAAATATGTTTGGGAGTATATGTTACAGAAGCGATTTTTTATGAGGGTGCAGAAACTACCATCACCAGCACTATACATATATTAACCCGGCTTATGCCACACCTCAATCAAAGATTATAGATTACAGAAGATGGGAGATTGGCTACTGAGCACATCAAACCATTTACCACATTAGTTTAATACTCGAACCAAACGCGTATACGACAAGTATTGACATAGCATTAAAATGCAAATAAAAAGAAATTAAGTGCACGAAATAAATTTCCTTAAACGGGAAAATGTAATTTTTTTGTTGTTGCCTTAAATTTAACATTGTTTCATGAAGAATATTAAGTTTTTCATTTAAAAAATAAAAACGAAAAAGAAATAAAAAAATTACAAACATGTATGGAACTGTGGTGCAATGGTTAGCATGCCCGCCTTGCATACATACACAAGGTCGTGGGTTCGATTCCTGCTTCTACCGAACACCAAAAAAGTTTTTCAGCGGTGGATTATCCCACCTCAGTAATGTTGGTGACATTTCTGAGGGTTTCAAAGCTTCTCTAAGTGGTTTCACTGCAATGTGGAACGCCGTTCGCTCTCGCCTATAAAATGGAGGTCCCTTGTTATTGAGCTAAACCTGGAATCGGGCAGCACTCAGTGATAAGAGAGAAGTTCACCAATGTGGTATCACAATGGACTGAATAGTCTAAGTGAGCCTGATACATCGGGCTGCCACCTAACCTAACCTAACCTAACCATGTATGGAACTAACATGGTAAATGCAACATTTGGTATGACGCAAGCCAATTTCCTATCTTTCTCAAGTTTATTATCTTTGTTCATCAACACCTACTTAACGAAAATACAAAGAATGAATGCTGCAAATGTAAAAATACAACCTCCATTAAACATCTTCTTGAAACGTGGTCCTTTCTTACATATCAAGACAAAGTGGTGCTCCAACGTAAAGGAATAAACAATTTTAAAATATATTCTTTAGGTAACAGAAATAGAGTATATAATTTCATTTCTCGTACCAACCAAAGATAATATACCTAGGAAGATGGGAAATTGGCATGCGTCACAACAAATGTTGCATAGTTCCACACATGTTTGTATTTTGTTGTTGTTTTTCGTTATTATTTAATTGAAAAACTTAATTCAATTAAATAACAATTGTCCAGGGAAAAATAAAATGTTAAAAACTGACGTAAATCGCGCAGGCAGTGTTTTCTTACCATGGCGCCAATGTGAATTAAGAAATAATTTATTTATTAAACTGATTTTTGTAAATTTATAATACAAAATGGATCGGATTATAACTAAAAAAATGCAATCTGATCGATTGATAAAACAAAGTATAACATGGAGTTGTATTTCCGTAATAAACTAGCAACCAACATATAGCCGCTCGATACTATATGGTAGAATATAAATAATGTATATAGCATGAAATTTAAACACAAATGTTAACAAAATAAAAGCTTTATTTGGTGAATTACATTTTAAAATCGTTTCATTTGTACTGGGCATCGGGATAATAAACACAAAACACAGGAGCACAGGAATTGATATTGCAAAACAAGCATTAGCACTTCAACTATACCGTGATAGCAAAATGCTGCTAGCCTTGAATCGTAATTATAAAGGAGGCAGTACGATTGATGTTGCAGTACTATGGTAGCAACGAATGGAATCACAAGAATTAATTGCTACGTTCCAAAAAATAAAATGCAGCATTGTAAAATTAGTTTTTTTAAATCCAAAGTTATTTGTAAAATAACTTCTTCTGTTTCTTCTTTTTCAAATTAATTATTATGTATGCGTGTGTGTGTAAATCGAGCCACTAGTTGCGTACATACCCGCTGGTACAAGGAGCTAGTTTTGTTCCAGAATGTAGCCATACATCGAGTAAAGTGTAGTACACACAAAGAAAATTTCATTAAAAGTGAGCCAACGAAAAATGTTCATTGATATAACGAAACATTTTCATTAATACAATGAAAATATTCGTTAATAGTACGAAATGTTACGTTGTATTCGATGTATTAACGAATTTGTTTCGTTGGCTGACTTTTAACGACACATTTCGTTAATATAACGAAACTTTTTCTATTAGTGTAGTTCTACTTCTGATCACGTTCAATGGGTAAGTGGCGAATTTAACATGGGCATGTCCTACGCGAGTATGAATTGCCTCCATTTCGCCGTATCAGAACTAGTTGTTTAGTTATTTGAGTTGTGGTAGTAGAACGAAACCATTGAGCAATGGTTCCTAAACGATTACATTGTAATCATATATGGTCAAATGTTTAAATAACTTCAAAAGTTCAGAAAAATATTTTTTTTTTAAATTAAGTTTTTATTTATTTAATAAAAATAATTAGTATAAAATATAAATCTTGAAAAAAAAATGAATACAAAAAGTTTAGCTTAAATAAATAATAAATTTGAGTCGTTCCGCTCCAATTTTAAGTTACCCTTTTTCTGAAATTGGATTGCATTGCTGATTGGGAAACTTCGGTCACTGGAATGAAGTCTAAAATTTAGAAAAATAGTATAATTTCTTAATATAACTAATAATTGACGTACTTACCAAATATATGAAACAAAAACGATCCGAACACCACCAAATTAGAGAAAGACTGACAAATACGTTTTGTTTTTTATTTTTCAACGTTGAATTCGGTACTCTCAGAATTCTTAAATGGTATTTTTTATAGATTACTTCGTGGCATTCCAGAGTTTATAGGAAACCTTCCGTTTACTTTGTATGCAGAAAGGAGTTAGTATACCAAATTATTGGTGAAGAACCAACTACATTGTGCAGAATGATACCTCCAACACCACAGGGTAGATAACTAACTAATAGATGACCTGTCGCTCTCCAGAAAATGTTGAAGAAGCCCAAATGGGTTTTCTGACATTTCGTTTTGTGTTTTTCCCTATGCCTAGTAAAAAGAAACGAAACAAAACGCAGGACACTCACACAAGAGGTGTTTAACTGTTCTATTTTCCTCCGCATCATGACAGATCATACAGTAGTCATTATACTTGCAAACACACAAAAAATTTTTTTCTGATTCAATCACGAAATTAATTGATCCAATTAATTTTTTAATTGAAATGTCTTCAATCACAGAAATGATAGTATCAATTAAAAAATTAATTGACAGTCAATTAAATAATTAATTGGTCTAATTAAAAAATTAATTGATACTACTAATTTGTGTGATTGATTTTTATTTCAATTAAAAAATTTGTTGAATCAATTAAATTTTTAATTGAATATTTTTTAAAACTCAATTAAGATTTTAATTGGAGAAATTTTCGTGAATTGTTTTTCTGTGAACTTGCCCATCTAGCATATCTATAGATATTGACCGCACTAGTGTGAGGTTTAAGTTTAAATGGGACCATATTTGCTTGGTGTCGTTACAATCCTTGTAATTCTTCCATCCTACATTTGAAAATTTGTGGAATGAATGTTTTGGATAATAGAATTCATAGATTTAGCAACAAAGCAATATTATACCCTGCACCACTTTGTTCATCCACATTTTCGATAGCATATCAAATTCGTCCAATCTGTTGGGTGCTATACAGTGTTGCCAGTATTTTCATGGCTTTTGTGCCCAAAATGGAACGCTTTCATCCCCAAAAATCTCCAACTTGGACGAATTTGCTGTGGAAAATTCGACAAAAAGTAAAATGTGCAATTTGCGAGTTACAAAAAGATTAAGATTTCAAAACACAAAACTAGGAGGAGGATGCTCAAAATATCATCCGATACAAGCCCTCATCAGAGTTAATTATTGGTATAAAGAGATAAAATTATGCAAATCATCTTCTAAATGCTCGAGAAATAAAAATTCGGTTCGGTCAACATGTGTATTTATGAATCAAAACTTAGTTATATATAGTCAATAAATATAATTGGGTGATCAATCAAAAGGCGTTGTTGTCCCGATATGAACTCTATTCTATATGTATAATACAAATAAGTGCTGTACGCAGATGAGTCCTTACGAAATAATTTCATATTAGGGCCTGTTCGAAACCGAAACATTTTACTAGCATTGGTAAAAATTTGACGTAAATCGAGGTGGGTACAATTTCACTAGCCCAGGGGGCTAGTACGAAATTTGACATTTGTTGAAAATTCTTGACATTTACGACATCACTGGGCTTGGCATGTTTTGATTATATCAAAATGAAAAAAATGTAGTTTTATTTGTTAAAGAAATGAGTACAACAAATTATCAATTGTTTTTCACCATAGTAAATCGATATCTCACCATAGTAAAAAGTTTTGGTTTCGAACAGGCCCTTAGTAAAACATTTCTTAGCCAACACAGTGAATTGAAAAGTAGCGTTTGGGCCCCAAAATAAATGCCGTGGAATAAAGAGGAGGAACGTTTTTTTTCATATTTTGGAGATTTTCAATAAGCATTTAGAAGTAAAGAACTTCATATGAACCACATATGATTTATTATACTGAATAGATTTCGAAAATTCCCCACAAAAATCCCCAAATTTGTGGAAATTCCCCAACAAATCCCCAAGTCCCCAACTCAAAAATTTTGCCCCCATCCACTAAAAATATCCCCAATTCCCAATACTGGCAACTATATATAAAACTGGTGCTATATATAAAAGATTATGTTCCCACACTCATAGAAAAATTATTCCCATACGGGTTCAAATCGATACCGTACGTTATTGATAGTTAGCCAACCCCGTATGGTACAATATCAATACCGAACGGTGCAGGCGGTACGCAAAGCATGAAAGTACCATACGGTATTATGAAAATACCAATATGGAATTAAAAATAATACTTAAGCAGTATTAATATTTATACCATAAAGGTATTGATGTATGAACAGTGCGGTATTACCATATAATACCAAAAGAGTAATGAGTTTAGTACAAATCCGAATTTATTAATTAATTTTAGTTTAATAAAACACATAAAGACTTTTTCCTTTAATGTATGTATTTAATACATAAAATACAGTTTTTCATGCAAAGTTATTCTCTAAATTCTACACTGGTGGAAAAAAGGCGGTACGTGGCCATTACCGTTTGGTATTGATTGGTTCACGTTACCTTCAAATTTTAATACCACTTTCTATCGAATCATTTACATCCGGTATTATTATGGTATTAACTATCACATACCCGTAGCATATGATATGTCTAACTAAGTTGTCGCCTTGGTAGTTTAGTTTGTTCACATAAAGTAAACAGAAGCGTTAATTGCAATATTTCTTGGAAAACATGATGACTGAAAATACTAAATTTGTGGATATAGCGAAGTATTTGTAAGTATAAAATGTTTTGGTATTATTAATGTTTACTAATTCGGAAGAGATTAGATACATAAAAGACATACAAAAGCTTTCCAAATCTCACAACAGACAGCTTGAGGCATACAGAGCAGAGAACGGCTGCGATCTACCGCAACCGACCAGTGTATTTAGTAAACACCAACATTTGCAATCTTAAAACACCAATTGGTCGGTGTTTGTTAGTATGAGTGTTGGTCTCTCGAAAACACCATAGTAAAGCAATCACACAAATTGGTTACCCATATCTCAGCAGTTTGGTATTCTCTTATTTGGTACTCTCTCATTTCTCTTGAGCTAATGCCAACTGCTAGTAATTGTTGTTGTTGAGTGCAATCACACCTAAGTGCCAACCTCATTTTTTGTTTACCGAGCGTTGTTACGATGTCGATTGGTTTAAGATTGCAAGACACTGCATACGAACATTGTTATATACTAGTGGTGTTTTTATTCTCGCATTTGTATCAATGTAAAAGATCGCATGATAATTGTTGTCTTACTCACTGCCACCGACATTTTGTGGGTAAGATTGCAATACGAAAAAAGCCACCGGTTGCAGTTCTCTGATACAGAGCCTGTGATGGGATATAAAATTCAAACAATAATTTTGCATGAAAAAAGTGGTGAAGTGTATGTACTATGTATTTTATAAATGTATTAAAGGAAAAGTCATTGTTACGTGTGTTTTATTGAACTAATATGTATTATAAGAATAAATACCGGGTTTGTACTAAACCCAATACCGTTTTGGTATTATTTGGAAATACCACACTGTTTATACATCAATAACTTAATGGTATAAATATTAATAACGCTTAGGTATTATTTTTAATACCATTTTGGTATTTTCATAATACCGTATGGTACTTTCATGCTTTGTGTACCGCCTGTACCGTTCGGTATTGATATTGTACCATACGGGGTTGGCTAACTATCAATAACGTACGGTATTGATTTGAGCCCGTATGGTAACAATTTTTCTATGGGTGTATGTTCCATCGCAGGCACTGAGGCATGCAGTAAAGTTGATTGTAGTGAGATTTGGAAAGCTTATGTATGTCTCGCACGCATCTAATGAGAGGAGGATTCTGAATTAGCAAACATTAATAATGCTAAAACATATTATACTTACCGATGCTTCGCTATGTTCACAAATTTACGTTTATGTAGATTTCCCAGAAATGTTGTAATTTACTAGCCTAGTTGCTTTATGTGCAGAAAATAAACTACAAAGGTGACCAATTAGATTTTATCAACGGCGATATACCATATGTTACCGGGATGTGATAGTTAATACCATAATAATACCGGATGTAAATCATTTAATATAAAGTGGTATTAAAATTAATAGGTATCGTGAACCAGTCTATCAATACCAAACGGTAATGGCCACGTACCGCCATTTTTCTACCAGTGCATATATATATTTAAATCTGGCCCGATCCTGACAAAATTTGTTAGAGTTCTACAAAAAGAATATTAAACAAGGATTAAAGTTAGCTAAAAATCAAATCGATTGGCCTTAGCAAAAATGGCGTAATATTCTGTGGCCCGATGAAACAAAAGTAAACTTGTTTTCTTGTGATAGAGTTGTCCACCACGTAAGAAGACATAGATGAGTTCTGGATGCGTGGAACGAAATACCGCTATATTTTTCCAAAATTTGGGCGATTCAATGCCTAGAAGATGTTCTGGATAACAAAGGGTCCGCAAATAAAGGTAGAATTACATACCATGCGTTCAATGCGCCCAATGATTGAAGAGTTGAAATTTCTCTTTGAAATCAAAAGCTCGAATAGTCTGCCGCAAACAGAAAAAAATCAACCCTTCCATCAACGGACGGATTGACGCATGGTGTGTAATCCAACCTTAAGTACTAATGTAACACTACGGCTTTGTGGTAATAGGTTTAAATTTTTTTCACACGTATATCAGTCAGTTATACACCCTCAAAAAAATCGCTTCTGTAACATATACCCCAAACAAATTCAGCTTCAAGCATAAATATATTTTCAGGATTGGTCCAAACAAAATATTGCTTGTATTTTTTTTTATTTTTTTTATTTGAAGTCTATAGATATATACATACTTACAGACTAATATATACATTATTTCTTATCTATTTAAATGTAAAATAATATTTATTTTTTATGAATCTCGATTTGCAGACAGGTTTATAATACCATAAAGTTGAATAAATTGTAGATATAATCGACGAAAAGGATCATAATTACCATAATTAGTAGTATGAAATACGTAAAAGTTCAAAATTTCTACTCGGCCTGATCGGAACGTTGATCAGAATTCTACTAAGGAGAAATTCTGATTCAATTTTTCCCTGAATAATATTCATCACAAAAGTTACATTTAACATAGTCCTCCTACTTGACAATAAGGGTAATTTTATAATATTTAGTCTACGTTCGTATGACGGAAGTGAGCTGTGGTTCCACCCACGTCCGCGAAGACAAAATAAAAGGAATTGCTTCTGAACAGATTCAATCATATTCTTAAAAATGGCATAATAGGGGTCCCAAACCACAGAACCGTATTCCAGGTTTGGTCTCACTAATGACGTGTATAAATTCTTCGTGACCAAGGGGTCATTGAATTCTTTGCTCCACCGTTTCATGAAACCAAGGGCAGTGTAAGCTTTGTACCATTAGAATATGCTTACGAAAGTTCAGACGTTGGTCCATAAGTATACCTAAATCTTTAGAGGAATCTACAGCTTCTAGCTCGTTAGATTCAAAAAATAGTTAGTATTGAGAGGAGTTCCTCTTGAAAATCGCATTAATTTACACTTAGATATGTTTAACTCCATCAAATTAACATTACACCATTCATAATCAAGACGTTAGAATGCCTTATTACCGTTGGCAAATCATTAATAACAAGTATATACGGCCGTAAGTTCGGCCAGGCCGAATCTTATGTACCCTCCACCATGGATTGCGTAGGAACTTCTACTAAAGGCTGTCATCCACAATCGAATTACTTGGGTTGCGATAACACTTGCCGATGGCAAGGTATCGTAAAACTTTTTAACACTGTCTTCTAAATTGTAAGTTAGTCCATAAGGGGTATATATTAAACAAAAAAAGGCCGATTAAATACGTATATAATTCAGTTAGACAAAATTTTCTATAGAAATAAAATTTTGACAAAATTTTCTATAGAAATAAACACTTGACAAAATTTTCTATAGAAATAAAATGTTGACAAAATTTTCTATGGAAGTAAAATGTTGACAAAATTTTCTATAGCAATAAAATTTTGACAAAATTTTCTATAGAAATAAAATGTTGACAAAATTTTCTATAGAAATAAAATGTTGACAAAATGTTCTATAGAAATAAAATGTTGACAAAATTTTCTACAGAAATAAATTTTTTACAAAATTTTCTATAGAAATAAAATTTTGACAAAATTTTCTATGGAAATAAAATGTTGGCAAACATTGCTATAGAAATAAACTTTTTACAAAACTTTCTATAGAAATGAAATTTTGACAAAACTTTCTATAGTAATAAAATTTGACAATTTTTACATGGCTGTTAGAGGCCATATACTAACGAAATATACCAAATTTCAACAGCATCGGATGACTTTTGCTCCTCCAAGAGGCTCCGGAGGTCAAATCTGGGGATCGGTTTATATGGGAGCTATATATAATTATGGACCGATATGGACCAATTTTTGCATGCTTGTTAGATACCGTATACTAACATCAGGTACCCAATTTCAAACGGATCGGATGAATTTTGCCCCTCCAAGAGGCTCCGGAGGTCAAATCTGGGGATCGGTTTATATGGGAGCTATATATAATTATGGACCGATATGGACCAATTTTTGCATGGTTGTTAGAGACCATATACTAACACCACGTACTAAATTTCAATTGGATCGGATGAATTTTGCTCATCCAAGAGGCTCCAGAGTTCAAATCTGGGGATCGGTTTATATGGGAGCTATATATAATTATGGACCGATATGGACCAATTTTTGCATGCTTATTAGAGACCGTATACTAACATCAGGTACCCAATTTCAAACGCATCGGATGAATTTTGCCCCTCCAAGAGGCTCCGGAGGTCAAATCTGGGGATCGGTTTATATGGGAGCTATATATAATTATGGACCGATATAGACCAGTTTTTGCATGGTTGTTAGAGACCATATACTAACACCACGTACCAAATTTCAATCGGGTAGGATGAAGTTTGCTCCTCCAAGAGACTCCGGAGGTCAAATCTGGGGATCGGTTTATATGGGAGCTATATATATTTATGGACCGATATGGACCAATTTTTTCATGGTTGTTAGAGACCGTATACTAACATCAGGTACCAAATTTCAACCGGATCGGATTAATTTGGCCCTCCAAGAGGCTCCGGAGGTCAAATCTGGGGATCGGTTTATATGGGGGCTATATATAATTATGGACCGATATGGACCAATTTTTGCATGGTTGTTAAAGACCGTATACTTAGACCACGTACCAAATTTCAACCGGATCGGATGAATTTTGCTGCTCCGGAAGGCTCCGCAAGCCAAATTTGGGGATCGGTTTATATGGGGGCTATACGTAAACGTGGGCCGATATGGCCCATTTTCAATACCATCCGACCTACATCAATAACAACTACTTGTGCCAAGTTTCAAGTCGATAGCTAGTTTCGTTCGGAAGTTAGCGTGATTTCCACAGACGGACGGACAGCCGGACAGACGGACGGACGGACGGACATGCTTAGATCGACTCAGAATTTCACCACGACCCAGAATATATATACTTTATGGGGTCTTAGAGCAATATTTCGATGTGTTACAAACGGAATGACAAAGTTAATATACCCCCATCCTATGGTGGAGGGTATAAAAAGACAAAACAATATGGGACCTAGATGACTCCCCTGAGGAACCCCCGAAGAGACATATACAGGTCTAGAAATAGCCGAACCAAATTTCACTCTCTGTGTTCTACCAACTAAATAGGATTTTAATCATTTTAATAATAGATTTCCAAAACCGCTTGAATCAAGTTTCATCAATAGAATGGAATGATTGACCTTGTCGAATGCCTTACTGAAGTCTGTATATATTGTATCGGTCTGGTTACGACCTCTGAAGGCGTCATTTATCAGACATGTAAACTCTAAAATGTTAAAAATCGTAACTCGAGATTTCATAAATCCGTGTTGACAAGTGCAGAGTATAGACGATACCTGGTGAGAAATCGATTCAGTCAATATTTTTTCCATAAGTTTAGGAATAGCGCAAAGATTTGTAATTACAAGCTACATTTCTACTGCCTGATTTAAACAAAGGTATTATAAAAGACTCTTTCCATATCCGTGGTAAATATCCAGAAATTAAAGAATTATTAAACAGTATTGATAGGGGATAAGAAAGTTTGTCAGCACACTCTTTCAATACACATGGACCCGCATTATATGATGACTTGACTGTTCTCAAATTTCTTAAAACCGTATTTTCATCTATAAAAGAAACGTCAATCAGGTTGGAATTACTTATAACAGGTTGGCTGATAAGCCCCGGGTCTAACAAAGAAAAACACATTTATTTTGTAAAAATTCGTTTTTATTATTCAACATAGTTCCCTTCAAGAGCGATACAACAATTACAACGACCTTTCAATTTTTTGATACCATTTTGGTAGTATTCCTACGGTTTTGCCTCAAAATAGGCCTCAGTTTCGGCGATCACTTCTTCATTGCAGCCAAATTTTTTCCCTGCGAGCATCCTTTTGGGGTCTGAGAACAAGAAAAAGTCGCTGGAGGCCAGATCTGGAGGATACGGTGGGTGGGGAAGCAATTCGAAGCCCAATTCATGACTTTTTGGCATCGTTCTCAATGGCTTGTGGCACGGTGCGTTGTCTTGGTGGAACAACACTTTTTTCTTCTTCAAATGGGCCGTTTTGCCGCGATTTCGACCTTCAAACGCTCCAATAACGCCATATAATAGTCACTGTTGATGGTTTTTCCCTTCTCAAGATAATCGATAAAAATTATTCCATGCGCATCCCAAAAAACAGAGGTCATTACTTTGCCAGCGGACTTTTGAGTCTTTCCACGCTTCGGAGACGTTTCAGCGGTCGCTGTCCACTCAGCCGACTGTCGATTGTATTCAGGAGTGTAGTGATGGAGCCATGTTTCATCCATTGTCACATATCGATGGAAAAACTCGGGTGTATTACGAGTTAACAGCTGCAAACACCGCTCAGAATCATCAACACCTTGTTGTTTTTGGTCAAATGTGAGCTCGCGCGTCACCCATTTTGCACAGAGCTTCCGCATATCCAAATATCGATGAATGATATGACCAACACGTTCCTTTGATATCTTTAAGGCCTCTGCTATCTCGATCAACTTCATTTTACGGTCATTCAAAATCATTTTGTGGAGTTTTTTGATGTTTTCCTCGTTCGGGCGTCCACTGCGTTCACCGTCCTCCGTGCTCATTTCACCACGCTTGAATTTTGCATACCAATCAATTATTGTTGATTTCCCTGGGGCAGAGTCCGGAAACTCATTATCAAGCCAAGTTTTTGCTTCCACCATATTTTTTCCCTTCAGAAAACAGTATTTTATCGAAACACGAAATTCCTTCTTTTCCATTTTTTTCACAATAACAAAAGTTGCTTCACAAAAGACGCTGGTTGGTACTACATAAAAATAATATGAATTTAATACTAGCGACGCCATCTATGTGTCAGACCGGGGACTTATCAGCCAACCAATTATCGTAGGGATAATCACATTTTGGTTAAAGGATTTGTCAGAGTAGGTGGTCGCAAAGAAATCTGCGAAAATATTAGATAACATATATCAACATCATTATCAGCTGACATAGAACCATATTTTATATAACTCAGTATATAATTTGAACGACGTTTAGAATTTACAAATCTATAGACGGATTTAGGATTAACTTTCAACTGATCCCTCATCCTATTTAAATAATTATTGTGAGCCAGCTTATTTTCCAAATTGTATTGTGACCTAGCAAATGAATATTTTGTAAATCTTGAGTAGATCCTGATCTTTTACATTTTTTATATAATTTATTCTTCTTATTCTTCAACTGTGAAAGGTTTCTGGTACTCCAAGGTGGACCGGAAGTACGATCAACTGTACATTTAGGAACTGATTTAGAGATACAATCTAATACAATTGAGTAAAAGCAAGAAGACAACTCGTCTATCGAATTCGAAAATAATACGTTATCCCAATTTATTCTGAGAGCAATGATCTAAGTCTAGTAAAGTTTGCCTTCGCAAAACAATATTCTTTTCTCACCGTCACGTTTTTTAGTGGTTCGGAGTAGATATATTTACACTCAGGGTAGGATGAAATGTATCTGCCGGAAAGGTTATTGGTTCGCATGATTCAATATAAGTATCCGATGTTTGATTGACAAACACTAGATCAAGTAGTTTGCCATGGGAATTAAATATATTATTTATTTGAAAAAGCCCGAAATTGAACAAGAAATGAAGAAAATAGTTAGAAAACCCATTAGGAGTTATTGGTAGAAGACTGTTATAGTCTGAAGAAAATATCCATGATACTGATGATAAGTTGAAGTCACCCAAGACGGCTAAAATATCGGACGGTAAAGAAGAGTTAAAGGCAGACTTAATGGCCGAAAGGTATTGTGAATAGATTTCATTATCAGATGAAGGAGGAACATATGAACAGGATATATATAATGAAAAGTTGGCCAAATTTACCTTTAGAATAACAATTTCAATGTTATCTACAACAAGGATCTGTTCTGAAGGATAATCAGTGGAGACTGCGATTAATACCCCGCCTCCAGTCTTCTTAACTGTACTTTTGCGATCACCCCTGTAAATTTTGTATTTGGAACACAATATTTCCATATCGTAAATCTTACTTTGGAGCCATGTTTCTGTAAAAGCTAAAATTTGAAAATCTTAACCAAAACTGTCTGAATAATGAGTTGCTAATTTCGTATTTAAGCCTCTAACATTTTGATATACGATAGATATTAGATCGGTAGAAGAAGTTATTAGTTTTTTGGAACATTAACGGATGGCCATTAACGGTGGCCAAAAATTTGGATTAACAATTGTTTCATAGATTTCCATTGGTACAATAATTTTGAAGGATGATTTGCTTCGCCTTTCACGATTTTTAATTTGAAAATGCTTATTTCAAAATCTCTATTCAATTTTGATTTAATATAATAGGATATGTCTTCTATCGTAGTTTGAGCTGCAAATCTTGCAGCAAAAATTTTTTGGTGTAACCACTTCTAAAGGTTTTGGAGGAACAGCTGACAAAGGTGAGGTTAATGGTGTGTGGTATCTGTTAGATCCAGAAGGTGTAGCCGTAAGTAATGTATGTACATTTGGAATAGATGTCGCTGCAGTTTGTTGAGTAGATGTAGTGGAAGTAGATGGAGTAATTTTTAGTGGTGAACTGATATTACACTGTGAAATTATTTGTATTGGATCAAAGGAAACGATACAGCACTGTTTAATTGATTGCTTGGTTCAGTAGACATATTCGAGTTAATTGCTACATTATTGGAATGATCGGTGTCTTCTGTACGAATTGTTGGCTTTTTACGCATGCGAATTGCGTCAATGGGAGACTGTAAAAATTTTTCTAAACAAGAAGCATTTTCAAAGCTTCTTCAGGGATGGTATCTTTATTGAATCTGGCAATTTAATCTTTAGTCAGGTTATTTTCTATTGCACTTTTAAAGTTTTCTTATTCGCTAACATATAACATGAGACAAACACAAAAATTTAAACATTTGCTGAAAATAATCAGATTTAAAACTACATATCACAGAGCTTTCCTAAATATTATCTAGATCACAGTTGAATATCGACTTAACGATAAAGATACCATCACTGAAGAAGCTGGAATCACCCAGCGAAACGTTGGATGAAAAAAATGGAATAAACTAATCTATTCGCATAAAAATACCTGACCTTAAAAGCCCAAAAGCAACAACAGATGTCTAAAAATAAATTTGATGTATTTTGAGTGTTGAAACTTGCCAATAAACAGCAACAGTAGGCCGCAGCAATTAAATTCAACGGTTCCCCAACTTGTCGATCAGCAAGAAAGATAGCTCAGTTTGGATAAATCGGTGTTTAACTTTAGTTTTTTAAATGTTTTATCGAAGCGAAAATAAACGCGTCTGTACTCTAGTAACGTTTCAGTAACAATTGTTCAAACACATTACGTTTCACCTTAGGCATACACTGGTAGAAAAAAATTTTAATGAAATTTTCTTTATGTATATATATTTTTAATGTGTCAATTGGTTACTTCCATTCGTTTACTTGCAGCATACTCTCTAGGTCTCTCCTTCTAAACACATTTATGTTTATATGCTATTTCTAAATTAATATATGTTTGTAGCGAAGCATATTATATTTACAAACATTTTATGTCCCAAATATAATATATTCTAACATATTAACATAT
Organism: Haematobia irritans; assembly: GCF_050003625.1. Lineage (NCBI taxonomy): Eukaryota > Metazoa > Arthropoda > Insecta > Diptera > Muscidae > Haematobia > Haematobia irritans. Next base: position 85,751,057 of record NC_134398.1, read on the forward strand.
ATGTCCCAAACATGTTATGCTAGTTTATGAACTTTGTATACTTGCACTTAAAAATATTGTGTTAAAAAATTTGAGTTCCAAACATATTTATAATTTTTACACCCAAACAAAAATGTTGTACATAATTTTGTCTCTACCTTTTAAGAAAACATAAATCGTTTAAACAAGAAAGAATTTTCGATTTTTTCGATTTTTAATGTTATCCAAATGTGGGTAGGCACTGTCCTTGTATTTTTCACATATTTTTAGTTTCTCCACATCGTCGAAGTGTGCATACTGCTAAAAACATTTTCCATTTTGCCTTTAGTGTCACTGATGGCTTTGTGATGAAGTTTCTCCATGTTGAATTTATTAATAGTTTTGCTGCTTCTTACCTTTTTACTACGTGTTTTGCTAATTATAGTTTTGGAATTAGTATTGGTCCCATGTACTTGTGCTCACTTACTACTCTTAGCATTTCCCCTATGTGAGTCCACTCCCAGTCTTACACCTTTTCTAAATATCATTATTTCAGATTTTGTCTGGTTGACTTCCATTCCCCACGTCTGACAGTATGATTCGAGATTGGGCTATGGGATATTATTACAATATCGTCCGCATACATTAGCAGACGTATGTTAAATTCATCTACATTGATGAAATTAAAAATTATATATTTTTTACAGTTTGAAAAACTTTTTCTCTCCTACCGGGGGTTAAACCTGGGTTTGTTGGCAACATAACAGAACGCATTAGCACCCTCGGCCACAAGTACCATTGACCACGAAGCGTCGAAACGTCAATTCAAATGTTTGTGATATGATCGTTATATTTACAACGCTTTTATTTTGTTAGTTTCGTCGTATATTTTATCCAATTTTTGTTTGTTGCTGGGATGTAAAATAATGTAGCGGTTTTAACTGGAAGGGCAAAACAATATTTGAGATAAACCAATCATAGTCGAATAAAAGGTACAGACGTCCTCTATACCTTTCATGGTCTATGAAGCAAATGAAGTTAAAACAAATGATTACATGCAAAAAAATAATTCTTTCCTTTGTTTTTTCCAATTTCATAAAGACCAACTAAAAAACTGGATAATAGCATCTCCCCTCGTTCTCACATTCCGCCTTTTTATGTAATGTAATGTAGAATTATTCGATTATATAAATTTTTTCTTTAATATTACCTTTCGTCTGAACGGAGAATCAAACATCGGACTATACAGTTTAAAAGCCCAAAAGCTATCCCCTGGGCTATGTAGATGTTATTGTCATCAACAGATAATTATTGCTATAGCCGCACAAGCAACATATAGAGTCAAGGCACTTATATTTTTAGAGCATTCTTTTGGGCGCCCATGAGCCGATGTAATGAAACTTTATTTAGTTGGCCACTTTATTAAAAATACAACTTTTGAAGACGTAAATAATGTAAATATGCTCGCAAGATTTATAAAATATGTTCTGCATTACATACTACTGTATTAAATTTTTACTATGAAACATGAAAATGTGTCTTATTAAAGACTTAAAGTCAGAAAAGAACAGTGCTTGATATAAACGAAATGGTCTGTGATTTTGAAATAAAAATTATGTTTTTAATGGAAAAATAAAAATTTTGTAAAAAAATTATTTGCTGATAAAATTGTACAAACTAATTATGAATCCATGCACTTTTTCACACTTCATAAAAACTCATTAGGTATTTGAATATTTTTGGGTACAATAATTTATTTTCGAGGCCATTTATGCTATATAACATGATTGCAGATGTGATATAACAGTCTAGCCTATATCAACGATATACAAAATATAATAGATTTAGTAAATTATATATTTTCTAGCTCAGGTTTTAATATTAAATTAATTTAATAAATTCTTATATTAACTTAAAAAAATTTTTATTAGTAGTAGTAGTATTAATAGTACTTTATTTACTTTTATTATTTTCTATTTCATATATAAGTCTAGACACATATTTATACAGTTTATTGAGTTGATTCCATTTTCAAATTATTTAAGTCGATATTAAAACACATCGTATTTTGACTCATTACTTTTTCACAAATTTCTTAAGATTACGTACAACAAAAGGAGTATTTGTAATTTGTGAGGGCACATATATAATTCATTTATACCAAATTGCTTTAACGTCGAACTTAATATCTTAAAGCAAGCCACAATGTTTTTCTCAAAATCAAAGTCAAAATAATGCACCATCCCAGAAAAAATTTTGGAAATTGTTCTAAAGACACAACTTTAAAGGCACTTCCTTAAATGTGCTTTATTTCAAATACACAGGAAGTTATTTTAATAACTAGCTTTGTTCATATTTTTATTTGGAAATATTTTATTTGGTACCTTTTTGATTTCAAGTAGGTTAAAAACATTGTAAGAATTAATAAAATGGTACAAATTATTTAAATTTTGTCGAAAGAAATGCTCCATCCATCCTAGAAAAATTGTGAATTTTTTGAAAATATTTGAGGTCAAACGTTTCAGACAAGCGTTAGAACGCATTAAAAATTATACACAATTACAAAAAATTATTTATTTGGTGAAATATCACAACATTTTTTATTCACAAGCAAAACATTGAATTCGGATCACACCTTAGGAAGTGATGCAAATTCAGTGCAACGGTTTTTGAAATGGTGGACATCCGTCCTTCGACAAGCCCAGGTTAAATTAATCGCTTCTGCCCCAATTTTACACAACTTCCGGATCCAAAAAGAACATTTTCACTACTTGTTTGGAGACGTTTTTTGTTGGGATATTCAGTTTGAGCATGGAATATTCGTGGTAATTACTTTTAAAGAAGAAACGTATGCTCTTTCTATCTAGTTTTTTGTCAAACAGGAATATATTAATATATGTTAATACACAGAAAAAAATTTCGGTAGTTAACCTAACGCTAAATTTAACTTATTTTTATTGGATTTTTTATCGAAATTTTCCACAGCTTAATGAAATCTTACTTTTTTTTTTAAGTATGTCTCAAAAATTTTATGAACTAAACGTCTGTATAAAATTCAATGACCGTACACATAAGTTCAATATGAACTTAAACAAATGAAAATTTTCGTACGATTCCCAAAAATAGTAAGAGTAAACTACTGTATGGTTAAAATGGTCATGATTTGGCGCCAATGATTTTCTTCTTTACTTTTAGTTAATTTTTTCTTCTATGAGATGATGTAATTTCGTGAACTGCAGTTAAAAAGTAAAATTTCCTGGTTTTAACAACGCTTTGTGGAAATCTCAAAATGTGGAGTAAAATTTAGTTCAATATTCGTGCGTGGTAGTTCATTCTTCCTATAAAACCGTTCACTTTTTTTCGGTGTATATATATTTATAGTTTTTACTTTTTTTAAGTAAATGTGGGTATTAAGTTCGAGTTTAGCCGCTAAAATCAACATTTTTTGTGATTACTTTTCTTTAATAAAGAATTTTAAAGAATATAAACTTTATAAAAACTTGCTTTGGGCTATTTCCCTTAAAGTTATTATAAAATTTGCATCAAAGAGGTACAAATTTATATTTCTTTTACTGATGTATTTTTTATTTTAGCGGACCAAGCATAGTACGGGACTTATATAGGATATATTTCAAATGTAAACAATGAATATTAATAAAAATAGGGTTGTGCGCTAAAATGGATAAATAAATAGATCAAATTATTGGGTTATTTCAATAACATAACCGTGTACCAAAGGTCGGTAACTCCACTCGATAGAATTGTAGTTCAATACATAAACATATTGGAATTTGACCATAAATATTGAATGAAGTGTAAGCAAATTTCCAAAAAAAAAGGAAAAAATGTTCATCAATTTAGTTTAGCCATTTCCAGTTTTTAAGTTAGACATGTTGATTTTATTCGATCTTTCTTTTATTTGATAGAAAATAATTATTCAAGCTTGAGATCGTTTTTTGTATGTATTGGTTTCTTTATTCTTCAATATTTCGCAATTACATTGAATTGCTTCATCAGGGGTAGATCTACAATAAAAATGATTTGATAATTTTAATCATGACATGTAAATTATTTATCAAAAAATTGTTTTTCAAATTACAAGTAATTATAGTGGTTACTACACAGAAAAAAAGTGTCTTGTAAATTTAAGGACCATTTTAACTTTCACATAGTTAACAAATTTACTGTAATATAGTTCATTTTTCGTAACCACAACGAAAATTATTTTAGCTAAAGAAAACTTATAAAAATTCAGTAAATGTTTTTAAGTCACTTACTACGAAATGGGAAGGATTTTTCCTTAAATAAATTTCCAACACAGTAGTTAATGCATCATTGATTCTATTATAAAAATACATGGGCAATATAAACATTTTAGTACGAAATGTGGACAATTTACTAAGAAAAAATTTTGTATGGAAAAACATTTTTGTAGTCAAAATTAACTTAACGACATTACCGATTCGTATGATGGCTACCTACAGACTATTTCCCTCTTTATTATATGTTGAAGGGTTTTTCCTCTCATTGAAAATTTTAGATAAAGTAGAATAAAAAGTAGTTAATATAATTCTTGACGGGTGTATATCTTTTTTTATAGATTCATCATAAATTTGGTATATATTTTACCTTAACTTATAGATAGAATTCCAACTAATCAATAAACGTGCTACTGGAAAATAAAGTGAGAAGAGAGTAATGAAATCATTGCATCATGTGAGGGAGTTTTTAGAGACCTTTTGTGTATATCTCGTATGATTGTTTGGGTTTTTTATTGCGTCATTTAACATATGCTGTTGATGGTTGTTTTGATTCTAGAGACAATGGAATGTTCCTTGTGTGTTGTTGGTATCTTTTGTGGTGAGAGTTGTTTTCTTGCAATAGCGAGATCAGAAAGGGATCGTGTGTGTGTGGAGTTCTTTTTCTTTACGACAGGTATGTATCCTTTATGACTATTTGTTGATGCATTTATGAAGTGCACTCGTGGTTTTAATTTTGCAAAATTGTACGTGCGGTATTGGTGTTTATTAATGAAAATACATTTATTTCGAAACATGTTAGAAACTGAAAAGTGAATGATGTGATGTTAGAGAAATCAAAACGCTTTTTATTGATAAAAACAAATAACAGATTAAGGAAATGTATATTTCTGTTAACAGTTTAAAATTAGTGCGGATTTTTAATTGATTTACATAAAAAATATACAACATGAGTGGTAAAAGGATGATCTATATTTATTCTATATCTGGATCACAGGTTGGAGATGCAACCATTTTTTTGGATCTATATTTTTTTATGTTACAGCAATTCCTACAGGTGAGTAACAAGTTCGAGTTTAGTCGCTAAAATGAAAAATCAATCCCTAAGAAAAGTATAAAATTATACGTCTTCGATACAAATTTAAATATAACTTAATGGAGAATAGCCCAAAACAAGTTTATAAAGATTATTTTTTTATAATGGATTATTAAAGAAAACTTATCATGAAACTTGCGATTTTAGCCTCTAAACTCGAAATTAATATCCTCCTTAAATACTAAATGCTATACTGACAAGTGGAAATTATGTCTAATTTTATAATATTTTTTATTTCAAGTATATTCTGAGAATAATTTCAAAAACGCCCCATTAGTCCATGGATATGATTCTAATAATGTACCTACTAGATGTATTTTTCAATGTGGTAAGTTTTTCTATAAACGGTATTTTGTCCGTTTTTAATAAAACCAAAATTTCAATTTATTAAAAATAATTATTTTCAATTTCAGGTAGACAGGTCTTGCAATGGTAATTTTTTTAAATATTCTTAATGCTAACTAAGCTGATATCCTTATTGGCTCTAGGAAATACTCTTGAAACCCGTAAGTTAAAAATCAATATGAACGATAGAATTTGATAATATTTTTCTTATATTTTGTATAACTTTGCAATTTCAGATGCTTATAAGAAAAATCCGCCCAACAAAAGTTAGCCAAAATCGATGAAATTGGAGAACAATTCAATGAATATAGCAACTTGTGCCACATATATCTTTCATATGGATAGAAAACATGGAAATTTAAATTAATTAGCTTAGTCCTAATAACATAGAATATTACTCTTATGAAGAAGCAATTACTAACTACCGACAAGTAACTGCATCCTACGTACGAATAAAAATATTTCCTTTATTGTATATCATAAGCCATAGTTTTGTGTAATATAACAATAATTTTTTGAAATAAGATACTGGTGGTTATAGAAAATTGACTTGTTCTGTACGAAAAATTTCTTAGTTGTATACAGGCTTGTTGTACCTTTGATTCCTCAATTTCTCTACACAGAAAAAAAAGTGTCTCGTAAATTTAAGAAGATTTTTACAATAATTTATTACAAGAATTTTCCAGAATTTTAGTTCATTTTTCGTATCTTCAACGAAAATTAACTACTCGAAAGGAAATTTTACAAATTCTAAGTAGCAATCGTTTAGTTCATGGCTTACAAAATACGATGGAAATTTCCTTAAAAAATTTCTTAACTGGTAGTTAAAAATTCGTTTGTCATGCTATAAAACTACTTGTGAAATGTAAAGTATTTTCTAAATAATAAGTGCAATTTACTATAAGATTTTTTTGTATGAGAAAATATTTTTTTACGAAAAATGAACTTGAAAGTGGATAGGAATTTCTTACTGACAATTCCTATAGTTAATAATTGTTGGTAAAAAATTACCCAATGAAATATTTTTAGTTCACATGTAATTAAATTTATAGACATTTTCGTCAAAAATGGTAGATAACATTTCATGAAAATTTTGCAAACTTTAAGTTAAACGTGCCTTTACGAATATTATTCTTAGAGTAAATTGTCAGCAGATGCGATGAACTAATGAGTAGTACAGAAATCTTTATCGGAATAGTGGAATGTGATTAATGTAAAGATGATGTTACTTGAATTTTGTTGTGTATACATGAGCGTGGGGTTGTTTTTATTTTTGTTCATTTAGTGGTTTGTGTGTGCGTGTGTTTGTTATTCATTGATGGTTTTTGGCTGGATGAGGTGTTGTTTTCAATAAAGGCACATGTGTTTTTGTTGTTGTAGGTATGTTTTGGCTTTGCTTGGTTTTGTTTGGCATGCTTCAGTTGTACAGTTGGCGTTGGCGTGGGTTGTTGCATCTTTTAAGCAGGTATGCGACAAGGGAATATAAAGGCATGGAATATTTTCGATTTTTGAGACATATATTGGTGTTTGTTTATTAAACCTTTTAAATGAAAGTTATTAATATTTTATCGGTAGTTTAGAAAAAAGTTATTAAGAATATATTACATGTTAGCCGGATACCGAAACAGGCAATTGACGTCCAAATGCATTATATCTAATTATACAATTATTATTCGAGCTTTATGGACAGATATAGATTAAGGAACATGGTTAATAGAGCCATTGAAAAGAAAACGCCAGATACAAATCTATAAGAATATTTAGTAAAATATGTTGGAATTGAAGGTGTATTGAAATTTTCATTATTCAATGTAAAAAATTAATATTCAATTCCAGATGAATTTGGAAAATTTTTGTTATATTTCAGCGTACAGTTTAGTCATAAATTGGTAAGTATTTTTTTAATATGGATTTCTTTTAAAAAGAATATTTTTTATGTATATTATTATTTGTTAATTAATTTTTTTGGAAACCAGTTTAATGTTTTTCTTTGTTGTAAAAGCAATATTTAATTTCAGAGCAACTCCAGATGGATTCAAACAAATTTAAAAAATAGAGCATTGGTAAGTTTTCTTTTAAAAATTGGCTTTCTTTCAACTAGAATATTTACGTTTTTATGACCTTTTTATCATCAAAATTACAGGTTTTTAATACCTTATGTTAGTATTTCTTTAATCAAATTTTTTGGAAACCAATGTTATATTTTTAATGTAAAAAACAAATATTTAATTTCAGAATAACCCCTTAAAAATTTGGAAATTTGCTTGTAATTTAATAGTGAATTGGTAAGGATTCCTTAACTTTCTTTTAACCCTGTACAGTCATCCTTATTTTTTGTACATTAACGTCATCCTTCGTCATTTTGACTACGGCTCATTTCAAGACGCTATAATTTTCATCGTGAGCGAAAAAGTGAACCAAACTTGAATTTATTTTCTTATTCAATTTGGTTTTAAGTAGTATAACACAAAAATTCATAAAACGGTCGAATTAGTATAACTTAAATTTACCATTTTCCAAAAGACTAAAATGCATTTTAAATCGAAAATGAAATTACGTGTCGTCATTTTGACAAATGATGACTGTCTAGGGTTAACCATAATATTTTTATGCATATTATTATTTTTTTCATTAGATTTTTTGGAAACCTATTTAATAATTTTAATTAATGTAAAAAATATATATTTAATTTCAGAGTAACCCAAATAAATTTGGACAACTTTTTATATTTCCCCTCAGCGTACAATTTAATAGAGAATTGGTAAGTTTTATATTAAAACTTTGTCTTTCTTTCAACTAGAATATTTATTTTATTATATCCTTCACGTCGATAACAACACAGTTTTATGAGTTTATATAAAATACTTCATTATTTCTCTAATTGTTTCAGGTACAAATTTTATGAGATACGTTTTCCAAAGAAAAGTTGAATTCCTTACACCATTTAAAATGCCCCCAAATATGGTAAGTTACAAGCTAAAATGAAGAATTAAAAATTATATTTCATTACATGGTGTTAATTTTTAACAATTTTCATTATTGTTTCCATTTTTTTCAGCAAGATATGTGAAAAAATTACCTACGATGAATAAAAAAAGGATAAGTCAAAATGTCCAAACAGCGAGTTCAAATGAACTACTCTCTGTTCCACGTGGTCATAATTTTTATTCACAAAAAACATTGTATTAAGAACTTTCATCATAAGTTTTTATAATAAAGTACTTTTGCTTAAAGAAAGTTTAATTTTAATGTATGAACATTTTCATAATAGTAAAACGATTTGTTGTTCCTTTAATTATTTAATTTCTCTGTACTGTGGAAGGATTGATTTAAAAATAGTTTAGTTGTCGACATTTTAAACCAATTTTTATTATCGGGTTTCCCACAAAATAAGCAAGTAAACCAAAAGAATATTGACTTTTTAACTTGGTACGGGTATATAAATCTTATGGTGTTGTAAAAATGAACTAAAATACAATGTTATAGATGAACTAAAATTTAAGAGAATTATAAACTGGACAAGTTGAAAAAAATCTTAAGGGCTAAATCATGGTCAATATTACTACAGTTTAGTTCATTTTGCAATGGAAATGGGTTCACTGTTTTTTCAGTGTACTTTTTTGAAAATTATACTGACAAACAGTTTATTTCAAACCAATTTCTTAATACAGGTTTCCCAAAAACTTGTTCATTTTTCCGGATAGCAGGAATATTTTGAATGAGTTTAACTATATTCTTCCCACAACATAGTAATTAAAAACAAGACTGTTGGGAAACAAATCAGACATAAAACTTCGCAATAGTAACAAACTCCAAAACAGCGCTTGCAACACACTGTGCGAAAACGAAACATCACCGAACTTTGACGATGTGAGAGTATTGGAGAGAGAGTAGCAACAACCATAGACCTTATAATACATAGATGAGCCATGGGTGTCAAACTATGTTTGGCAGTTCCGAAGATTAAGAATAAACGAGAAAAATAAGAGCACGCTTACAATCACTTTCGTATAACTTTTTGTAGTTTGCCAATTTTACACAAAATTAGAACATTTATGATGCAACAGAGGATTTATAAATAAATTAATATATTAAAAGTTCATATTTAAACAAAAAAATATGAACAAATACGATATTTAATTTTGAGCAGCGTAGCTCTTTACGAACAACACAAAAGCAAATGCGCGAAAATTAATGTTTGGGACTGACTCTTTACGAAAAAATCAAAACGAAATGTCAGAAAATTAATTTTTGGAACTGACACATTTTTTTAAAGAGAATAGTGGATAATCTACGTATTAAAAGGTCTATGGCAACATCAAACGATTAACATTAGAAATGCTGCACATTAACAATGTACCAACAGAGAAGAGAATGAACTACAAATCAGACACAGATAACATTGCTCACATATACAGACAAATCATAAATAAGACAAGTAGATATACAAGTACTCAGCATCAGAGAAAGCAAAAGGGAAATATGTGCGTGAAGATAAATTGTAAATAAATTAACTAAGCATCAAATTGGTCGCTTAGTTAATTTATTATTGGTCCAAAGTAGTCAAAATATATATAACAATTTTTTGGTCGCCTTATCATAACTCAATTAACCCATTCGGTGCGCGGCTACATCTGTCTGGTTTGTGTCTTAGCTATTTACAATTTATCTTCACGCACATGAGGGAAATCAGTGCAATAAAAGTAACAGACGAACGTAGTGATACTACTCAAGTTGTAAGCTTTATGTGTTGTTGTTGTTTTCCACTTGAATGTTTTGTATACGTAAGTGTATAATGAAATTCTTTTTGTATTTCCTGTTCTCCCGATACTTGTTGATATACATTTGTTAAAATCTTTAATTATTTAAGAAAAAAATTTGTAAACTGAAATCAATAGTAATCACTATAATCTATATATATAAAATTCAAATTATGTTTGTTTATTTGTTTGTTTGTTTATTTGTATGTTCCGGGTTGGCGCGAAAACGGCTGAACCGATTTACTTGAAACTTTCAGAGATCGTGGGGGGCACTCATGTGCTGAAAATAGGGTACCTCATTTTTTGATATATGGTCGCGGAGAGGAACCTCCCCTTTGTCCGACTTTTTGAAAATTAGACCAAAGTTGACCGATTTGCTTGAAATTTTCATTGAAGATTGGGGTTGGCATCTAGGCAAAGATCCGCTACTTTTTATTTCGATATTTAGTGGCGGAGGGGGACCTCCCCTTTGTTCGACTTTAAGTACAGTGAAAAAACTAAAATTCTCTAAATTATCTGAGATTTACAGAGAACATGTGGTGAGGTTATGGAATTAATATGGGGTACCCGATGATTTCATATGTGGATGGGGAGGGGGACCTCCCCCTTGCCCTACTTTTTGAAACTTGGAACAAAATTATGCGATTTGCTTGAAATTTTCATTGAATGTTGGGGTTGGCATCTAGACAAAAATCCGCTACATTATTTTTCGATATTTGGTCGGGGAGGGGGACCACCCCTTTGCCCGAATTTTTTTGTTTGAAAGTACAAACAAAACTAAACTCCCCCGACTGAAATTTTACGGAAAAAATGGGTTATGAAATTTATATCAGGTTCTCGATTTTTTAATAAAAATAAAAGGGCATAGGGAGACATCCGCTTCTCTTAAGTACATACAGAGAAAAAATTAAACTTTTACCGAGTTACTTGAAATTTACAGAGGACTGGGGAGAGGTTACGATATTAACAGTTGATACCTGATTTTGTGATATTTGGACGGAAGAGAGGCCGCCCCTTTAGGCTTATAATTTGCTTGATATTTTCTGGGACGTTTACAAAAGATACGCTACATCACTTTTCGATATTTAGTCGGGGAGGAGGTCGTCCTCTAAAACTGCAAAAAAAACAACAATTCTTAAGTTTTCTTGAAATTTACATAGGCAGTGGTGGAAGGTTATGAACGAAGAGGCAACCTTCCTTGCCCCACACTTGAAGGAAAGTTTCAAGAATTTTCAGGGAAGGTTATGGGTGCTCTTCACTACGGTGTTTGTCGATATTGTATCGGGGAAAGTGACGTCCCTTTAAAACAATAGAGCAAAATTTGAACATCGCAGATCTACTTGAAATTTACAGGGAACGTGGGAGGAGGTTATTAAATTTATACATGATTTTTAAATTAGTATATGATTTTTCGATATCTGGTTGGGGAAGGGGAAAATTGAAATAAACTTTGTCGATTTACTTCGATAGAATTTATAGGGACCATTGAGTAGTTGCGAAATTAATATAGGGTACGTGATAGTCCGATATCAGGTCGGAGTGGAGCGAAGGTGGGGGGAGGGTTCCCTTTTGTCCGTTTTTTTTTTCTTAAATTGAAAGTAGAGGGTTGTCCGTAAATGGGAACTCGGTACATAATTTTATGATTTGTGCACAGGCTTCTGCCAGACTTCTTTTTAGTAAAGAACTTAAATTTACATGAAATTGCCAGCCAACGTAGAGGGTGCATCATTTTCCAAAATTTAGCAAATGTTAATGTGGTAAAATTTGTTACTTTTTTTGCTTTTTCCGATTTATTGGATGGGAAACAGTAATTCTTTGTATGTTATTATAATATAGAGCATAATTTTCAGATATGTTGAGGAGAAGGATACCTTTCCTTGACAAACCACACTTAAAATTCACAAGAAATATAGAAGAAATATAGAAGAATGTACACCCTCTCCCGCCGTATTTGCACCTATAAACGAAAAATCAAGTAGTCCGATTTGTTTAAAAGAATTCAAATCTTTTCGAATTTGTTTTCAGCACCAAGGATATAGTTGACTAAGTTAACGCAAAATATTCCTCCAAATATGCTTCGGAAGGCGCAGCGAAGCGGGCCGGGTTACGCTATTACTTATAATTTGAAAAAGAATTTTTTGATAAATAATTTACATGTCATGATTAAAATTATCAAATCATTTTTATTGTAGGTTAGGTTAGGTTAGGTTAAAGTGGCAGCCCGATTAAGATTCAGGCTCACTTAGACTATTCAGTCCATTGTGATACCACATTAACTAAAAGTACCTATTACATATAGGCACTTCTAGTTTTAACCGCTGAACCTTCTCGATTATTTTTCTTCGCTGAACCAACCAGATTGTTCCAAAAACATTAGCAGACAGCTTAAGTTAACGTTTTCCAGATCCGCCAGTAATCTGAAGCTATATGCTCCTAAAAGTTGCTTGCGCTTTACACAAAATGCAGGACACTCACACAGGAGGTGTTTAATTGATTCTTTTTCCTCCGCATCATGACAGCTCATACAATAGTCATTATACTTCGCGCCAATAGTTTTTGCAAAATCGCCTATCAGGCAACGACCCGTTATAGCAGATATCAGGAGTGATATCTGACGTCTCTAGAACATTAGCATATCTAGTGTGCGGTTTAAGTTGAAACGGGGCCATATTTGCTTGGTGTCGTTACAACCCTTGCAATTCTCCCATCGAACATTTGCCATCATAACAGCCTTCTCACGGAGCATGAGCTTGCAGGTAGCTAGGGGCATACCAACAAATTCTAGTTCCCCTGGAATATGTAAGGTAGTCCCTAGCCTTGCCAACTCATCCGCTTCGCAGTTCCCCGGTATGTTCCTATGGCCAGGCACCAATATTAGGTGAATATTGTACTGCTCAGCCATCTCATTGAGAGATTTGCGGCAGTCGATGGCCGTTTTCGAGTTGAGGAACACAGAGTCCAAAGATTTTATTGCAGGTTGACTGTCTGAGTATATATTAATGCCCACTTTTTTTGGAACATTACTCCTCAGCCAATTCGCCACCTCTCTTATTGCTTATATTTCAGCCTGAAAAACACTACAGTGATTAGGTAATCTTTTCGCTATTCGAAGTTCCAGATCATTAGAATATACTCCGAACCCCACTTGTCCATCCAATTTGGAGCCATCAGTGTAGAAATCTATATATATTTTATTTCTCGGGATCTGTGTGCACCACGCCTCACTGTTGGGGATTAGAGTCTCAAACTTTTTGTCGAAAAGTGGACTCGCCAAAGTGTAATCCACTACGTTAGGCACATCTGGAATTATTTTGAGGACCGAACTGTGATCGTAACTTTTTTTCGACCACAGCGATAGTTCGCGCAACCGCACAGCCGTTGTTGCAGCTGACTGTTTGGCCAAAATGTCAAAAGGCAATAGATGCAGCATGACATTAAGGGAATGTTTTCCTGTCTTGCAGAATGCGCCTGAAATACACAAACACGCCATACGCTGAACTTTATCTAAACAAGTCGGTTTCTGAAGTGCAGGCCACCAGACTACAACACCATATAGCATTATAGGTCTAACCACTGCCGTGTATAGCCAATGCACAATTTTTGGTTTTAGTCCCCACTTTTTGCCTATTGCCTTTTTGCACGAGTACAAAGCTACCGTTGCTTTTCTCGCCCTTTCTTCAATATTAAGCTTAAAGTTCAGTTTCCTGTCCAAAATAACGCCAAGGTATTTTGCACACTCACCAAAAGGAATTTCAATACCCCCTAAGGAAATAGGCCTAACCGTGGGAGTTTTGCGATCTTTGCAGTACATGACTAATTCTGTCGTTGCAGGATTTACCCCAAGACCATTGTCTTTCGCCCATTTCTCAGTCATCCGGAGGGCCCTCTGAATAATATCTCTGATTGTGGATGGGAATTTTCCCCTGACTGCCAGAGCCACATCATCTGCGTATGCCACCACTTTTATCCTTTCTTTTTCTAGAGTAACCAGAAGGCTATTTATAGCAACATTCCAAAGAAGAGGTGATAGAACTCCTCCTTGGGGAGTGCCTCTGTTCACATACCTTTGTATGTTTGCTTGTCCTAGTGTGGCTGAAATACGTCTCTTCATTAGCAGTTCGTCTAACAGCCTGAGTATACATGGATCAACATTCAGAGTTGTCAGTCCATTTAATATCGAGCTCGGATGGACATTATTGAACGCCCCTTCGATGTCTAGAAACGCCACGATTATGTATTCTTTGACAGATAGTGAGCTTTCAATAAAGCTGACTAGATCATGTAGTGCGGTCTCAGTAGACCTGCCCTTCGAGTATGCATGTTCTAAGATGATGAGATGCTAGTTCTAAGATAAATATCTATCATCCTCTCCAGAGTCTTAAGTAGGAATGAGGGTAAGCTGATTGGTCGGAAATACTTCGCCCTCGAGTGAGAGGCTTTTCCCGCTTTAGGTATGAAAACGACTTTTGTTTCCCTCTACTTTCCTGGGATATATGATAAGTTGATACATCCTTTATATATCGCCGACAACCAGGGGATAATTTTGTCAGTTACTGCTTGTAAATCCGCCGGAGTAATTCCATCAGGTCCGGGGGATTTGAATGGTCCAAAGCTATTTAGCGCCCATCTTATTCTAGTTTCCGATACAATTTCCTCGACAGGTAACGACCGCTGAGCAACTGTGGCACCGCCAGTACATGGTTCAACCGTCTGATTTCCAGGAAAATGTGTGCCCGATAGTACCTCCAGCGTCTCCTCACTGGACGTTGTCCAATTGCCCTCCGATGTTTTAATGAAACCTGGAGCGGAGTTGGTGGATGCTAGAACCTTCCGTAGTCTGGAACCCTCGGACGTATTCTCAATACTGCTGCAGTAATCATTCCAAGAGTTATGCTGAGCCTTTCTCAGTTCTCGCTTGTATCCTCTCAGATTCTTCTTGTAAGTGTCCCAATCCTCAGGGGCTCCGGTAGACTTTGCATTGTTAAAGAGCTTCCTGCAGGATTTCCTCATATTACTTAATTCCGTAGACCACCATGGTGGTCGATTTTTTTCCGTTGGCTTCCCTCTAGGGCATGCAGCTTTCAGTGAGATGTTGAAGGCCTTAGTAATCCGCTCCACTGCGCGTTCGATATCTTGCACATTTCTCATATTTGTCTCTGTTATTTCCGGTATCATCATATTGAACGATTCCCTATACCTATTCCAGTCAGCTTTCCTAACATTTGGCGGAAATATGGTCTTGGTGATATGAACATCAAATTTGAAACTGATGTAGCGATGATCTGAGAAGCTGTGTTCACTTAAAACCTGCCACTCAGATATCATTTCATCCAGTTCTTGCGAGGCCAAGGTGATGTCCAAAACCTCTTGCCTGTTTTTAGTGACAAAGGTTGGGGCATCTCCCTTGTTGCAAACTACCAGATTAGTACGCAAAATAAACTCTATTAGCGACTCTCCCCTTGCATTAGTATCACTACTTCCTAATATACTATGATGTGCATTCGCATCGCATCCCATAATGAGTTTCGTCTTTGTTTTCAGTGACTCCTCCACTAAGGTCTTAACGGCACATGGAGGCATCTCCCTGTCATGTCCCATGTAGACCGAAGATACCCAATATTAGCATTTGGCTATTTCTAAACTGGCAACGACAGTGTCTGTATTGCACATTGAAGGAAGTAGAAACAAGTTGAGCTCGTTTTTAGCAATTATACAGGCTCGATTTACATCATTACCAATATACTGCAATAGTTTGAACCCCGGAGTACTTAATTCAGATATTTTGTTTCTATAAACATATGGTTCTTGAATAAGAACTATATCTATGTCCCCTTTCATCAGGAGAACTTTTAAGGCAGCACATGCAGCCTTAACGTTGAATAACACACCATGCGTCAATCCGTGCGTTGATGGAAGGGTTGATTTTTTTCTGTTTGCCGCAGACTATTCGAGCTTTTGATTTCAAAGAGAAATTTCAACTCTTCAATCATCGGACGCATAGTACGCATTGAACGCATGGTATGTAATTCTACCTTTACAATGATGAAGATTTATCTGGAGGATCCGTAGGACCATCGAGATTTTCAACAACCGTCACATCAGCCGCTTCAATCGAGTCATCAAGGATGTCCTCTTCAGAGATCTCGGTGACTCTCGCCATAACCATAGGTTCAACTTTGGTGAGTTCTGAGGCAATAGAAACCTCCTCTCACATACGGTGTGTATCCATGACTTCAGCTTTGGTATCTCCCTCGACTTCGCAAGAGGATCCGCTTACTTCTGATTCAGACAGAGGTTTGTCCATTTCTTAATCCTTTAGCTGATCGTTTTTATATACCTTCATTTGGAAATAATGAAAGCCATAACATACACGGCCCTAAGACTTTGCTAGATGTGGCAAAGACTGAGTGTTCAATATAAACACTGCATGACGTCTTGGTCCATCCATTTCATCCAAACGGCCAACCTTCCAATCAGCTGTATTGCATCGTTTCAGTCTATTTAAAATAGATTCAGGGTCAGAAGGGTTTGCAGGCATCCACGCATGTGCTCTAGGTCTAGCCGGTATGTCTTTCTTCTCGACTAACTCTAGAGCAGCTCCTTCCCAAACTTCACCAATTAGTATCAGAGCAGCTTTAAAACATTCCATAGACCTCTGGTGCTCAAATGCGACTAGCTTAAATCGTCCTTGATACCAACCAGCCTCTTGGTGTCGAGGATCTGGACCGGGAAACTTTTCCAGCACCTGTGAGTAGACGACAGACAGAGAACCATACCGTCCAATGCTCCTTTATTAATGATAGCCATCACAAGGCTGTCTTTAGCAACTGGCAAACGATCTTTGATCCCTTTTGGAGGATGGCAGCTCATCCAATGATCGTTCCCTTTTTCCAGCCTAAAGAATTCCTTGAGCCCATTTTAAAGAATCGCTTTGTTTAGCCGACAGCGTGCTTGGGTCGACTGATCCTAACTTCTTTAGGATAAACAAAGCATTTCTGCGTTCCTTGAATCTCTTTCGTGAGGGATTACATCCGTTTGATGTCGTTACCTTAGAAAAAGTTCGACTTGTCAAAGTGTCGCCACCTGTCGACCCGTCTACAGGTCGACTAATTGGGCCTAACTCTTGGTCATTGGCCAAATTTATAACTCCAGTCGATACCCGTCCACTGGGCCCTGAAGTTAGCAACCCAGTGGATGACTTTGAATTTCGCTGCATGGTGGCTTAATATCCCACCACACTTGAAATTCTTAGTAGGTACCTATTACGATGAGTTTATCCGCTATTAAAAAACACGTCTGTTCCGTTCGACGCACTGTTAGAAAAATATGTCTTTCATATGTTTCGATATAAACAAAATATGTTTCGGGCACAATTTTTAAACACAATATATTTAAGTGCAAACATGTAATGTTCTCAAACTAACACTAAATGTTTGGAACACATATGTTAATATGTTAGAATATATATTGGGGCATGCATGTTTCATAAAAATTATATGTGTGAATGTAAACATATATACATTTACAAATTTCGAGTAAACATATATATGTTGTGATATTTTATTCAGAGAGCGACAGAGAGAGAGAGAGTATAGAGAAAGAAATAGTGATAAAAACCGGGAGGGTCGACGAAAGATATCAAATTAACACAGCGAGAGAATCAAAAGAGAGCAATTTCTGTGAAACCGCTTATATGTTGTTTCGGAAACTGCTTTATGATAAGGCCAAAAATGGTATATGCTTAAGTCTAAATATTATTTAATTTAAGCCTAATTATTATTTAATTTGTGTATATTATAAAATTATTTATGTATGTTTATACTCGACCCCACGTTCTTCCTTTGTTAGAGATTTTGAATTCCTTCCAAAATTTCAAACTTTTATACCAACCAGTTTTTTATTACAAAATTGTTATTTTTGCAATAAAAAAATAATATCTTAGCCAAAAGCTCAGTCCATTTCGTTTATATCAAGCACTGTTTCTGACTGTAAATCTTTAATAACCCACATTTCGAAGTTTCATTATAAAAATTTAATATAGTATAAATATAAATGTGTAAATTAAAAAAAAAAATTGGTGTTTGGTCGGAGCAGGGATTGAACCCACGACCCTTTGCATGTACGGCAGACATGCTAACCACTGCTCCACGTTGCCAACACATGTATGTTTCTGTTAAATAATGTTATGTTTGCATGGGCTCGTGGGCGCTGCAAACTATGCTATATAAATGTAACTTATAACGATAATTGTCTACTGGTGACTATAACAGCTACGTAGCTCAGTGGTAGTGTGTTGGCTTACAAACTGTATGGTCCTCGGTTCGATTCTCCGTCCAGGCGAAAGGTAAAATTTAAAAAAATTATAAAATTGAATAATTTCTTCAACATTATTTGTATTACAGAAAAAGGCGCCAAGAACTAAAAAATTTCGTGGAAGTGAAAATTATGTTAGGGAATGAGCACAATCTTCTTTGGGGAAAATTCTTCCAAGCATATAATATTTTTGGGCTCAAAATGCTTTCAAACATATTATATGTTCACATAAAACAAACATATTAATGTTTCGGCAGTATCCAATAATATATGTGCTTCCTTCAAAATATGTTTAGAACATATGTTAGAGAGGCGATTTTTTTTGAGGGTGCGGTTGAATAAACATAGATCTACATTGTAGATCTACTCCTGATGAAGCAATTCAATGTAATTGCGAAATATTGAAGAATAAAACAACCGAGACATACATTTCCATTAAGTTAAATTTTTGTGTTAAATAATAAAATTTACTTGCTAATACTGTTTTCTTCGCTGGGTATAAGAATTTACTACTGAAGAAGAAAATTTTATTCACTGTTAACAAAACATTCGTAAAAATAAAGAAACCCCGAACTAAAACAATGTTTCCTCAAATTTAAGCAAATTTCTTATCAAATGGTAATTCTGACTTCCTTTGTTATAGAAGGCTTATTTACCATATATACGAATAACACTTGGCATAGAAAAATACTTTAGTTCCTTCGTACTATTCGTACGAAGTATTCTATCCTTTCCAAACTTAAGGAAACACACTTGTTAGAATATAGGAAAATTTCCTATATTTCTTTTATCTAACTGTAATCGATATGTTTGCGCGTGGGTTGTGGTTTTAGTTTACCCTCAAAAAAAATCGCTTCTTTAACATATGTTCCAAACATATTTTGCAGGAAGCACATATGTTATTGGATACAGCCGAAACATTAATATGTTTGTTTTATGTGAAACATTAATATGTTTGTTTTATATGTTTGGAAGCATATTGAGCCCAAAAATATTATATGCTTGGAAGAATTTTTCCCAAAGACGATTGTGCTCATTCCCTAACATACTCGTTATTTTCACTTCCACGAAATATTTTAGTTCTTGGCACCTTTTTCTGTAATACAAATAATGTTTAAGAAATTATTCACTTTTATAATTTTTTTTTAAATTTTACCTTTCGCCTGCACGGAGAATCGAACCGAGGACCATACCGTTTGTAAGCCAACACACTATCCACTGGGCTACGTAGCTGTTATGGTCACCAGCAGATAATTATCGTTATAAGTTACATTTATATAGCATAGTTTGCAGCGCCCACGAGCCGATGCAAACATAACATTATTTAACAGAAACATACATTTGTTTGCCACGTGGAGCAGTGGTTAGCATGTCTGCCTTGGATGCAAAGGGTCGTGGGTTCAATCCCTGCTCCGAACACTTTTTTTTTAATTTACACATTTATATTTATACTATATTAAATTTTTATAATGAAACTTCGAAATGTGGGTTCTTAAAGATTTATAGTTAGTAACAGTGCTTGATATAAACGAAATTGACTGATTTTTGGATAACATATTATTTTTTTATTGCAAAAAAAAAAACAATTTTGTAACAAAAAACTGTTTTTGGTACAAAACTTTAAAATTTGGAAGGAATTCATATACATAAAATGCTGTTCTCAAGGCGAAAACATATGCTGTTTGTTTTTCAAATGTCTATTCTCTTGGTTCCGAATGTCCATTGTCTTTATTCAAATTAAATAATATTTAGACTTAAGCATATCAAATTTTTGGCCTTATCATAAAACAGTTTTCCGAAACAATATACAAGCGGTTTCACAGAAATTGTTCTCTTTTGATTCTTTCGCTGTGTTATGTTGATATCTTTCGTCAATTTTAGCGGCTAAACTCGAACTCAATACCCACCTTAAAGGAAAAAACGTTCATCAATTTATTTTAGCCATTTTATTTCCATTAAGTTAAATTTTTACCTGAAATAATAAAATTTACTTGTTTCAGGAAAAAAAATCCTAAACTGAAAGCAGTTAGGAATAGTTCATTAAGTAGAATAAGACATGAAATTTTATACTGATTTCTTCGCGGGGTATAAGAATTTACAACTGAATAAGAAAATTTTATTCACTGATAATGATGCATTAATAAAACATGTCTTTTATTGAGGAAAAAATTAACATATATAAATAAATAAAATTGTATTTTAAAACGTAAGCAAGCAATTCTAATTTTGAAGTAAAAGGTTTACTACATATATGTAAGATTTTTCCAAATGAATGAAAAAAAGTTTAATAAACTCATTCCATATATGAATTCAATTCAGTTATTTTTTATTATGTAGTGTGTTACATAAATATAGGAAAATATTAACTAAAATATAGAATGCATTCTTCCTAATTTCTACGAAAATCATATCGTTCAAACAAATAAAAATGTCTTTAGCGCTATACGAAGTTCAACTTTCTGGAAAATTAGTTTATTTTAACTTAAAGAAGGAGTCACTTTTTTCTGCGTGCAAGAAAAATGATCATCCTTCGCACAAGAAAAACTATCATACTTGTGTTTAATAAAAAACGTTTCAAATCGGAAATAATTAGTTATTGCAAAAAATCTGATACACTGAAAAAACAGTGAACCCACCAGGAAGAAAACTTTCGGTTAATTTTAGAAAATTTTGAATACTTTTAGAAAATTTTAACTAAACAGTATTACAAACGCTGGCATCACGCCGATATCATAAAAATAAGTAATTATTTTTCGATAAATTCAAGAAAATTTATTAGACATAATTAAGTTTTTTTCACTTGTTAAAGAAAATTTTGTACTTTGAAGGAAAAAATTGGAGTTCAAAATTGCAAGAATGTCTTTAGTGACATACGAAGTTCATGATGAACGCATTTGTAGTAAAATTTCCAAATTTAAAGAAATATTGAACTATTTGCTTCATTTGTGCATATTTTTTTCCTAGATTTTAGTTAATTGAACTAACGTACGCAAAAAATTATTAGAGTAAAGGAAACTTTCTCCAAACATAATAATTCCATGAACTAAAATGAAGTTAAATTGGCTTTAGTGAAATGTAATGAGTGTAGTATCAATACTATAGCTTGTTTTTATTTAAGCTATCGAAAATATCAAATGGTGCGTCTATCGATAGTTTCGCAGCTCTTAGTGAGTAGTTTTTTGCCTCAATTGGTCACCCTGTTTTTACTGAAACTTTCCCAACAAAAACCCTCATTACTAAGAAATCTTGGTGGTATAAAATGGGTAATATTTCAAAAATGGGTACCGTTGTGCGACTTTAGTCGCATTTTGCAACCTTTCTGATGTCATGCGACTTTTTTAAAATATGTAAAATGTTCGCATGCGTGCGACTAAAGTCGCACAAAAGGGAAGTACATCAATTTGAAACAATTTTTATAAATGGGAATTCATCACCGTGCGCCTTACGTTCCTAGCAAAAAAAAAATGGAAGTTCTTCCAAAGGCACAACTTTAGAAGCACTTCCAGAAGATGCACTCCCAATGATGTTCTTTATTTTAACTACCCAGGAAGTTCTTTTAATTCAATTTTTTATAAGTTGGGTTTTTCATACTTTTAATGGGTAATTTTAACTTTTTTGCTTCAAATAGGTTAAAAACAGAGTAAGAATTTATAAAATGGTACAAATCATTTAAATTTTGTGGAAAAAAATGCTAAATACAATTTGAAAAAATTGTGAATTTTTGAAAATATTTGAGGTCAAACGTTTCCGACAAGCGTTAGAATCCATTAAAAATTATAAAAAATATTTATTTGACAAAATATCACAGAATTTTTTAATTTACATCCAAAACATTGAATTCGGATCACACCTAAAGAAGTGATGCAAATTCAGTGCAACGGCTGTTGAAATGGACGACTTCCGTCCTATGACAAGCCCATGTTAAATTCATCGCTTCTGCGTCAATTGTGCACCACTTCCGGATCCAAAAAGAACATTTTCATTACTTTTTTGGCGACGCTTTTTTTGCTGGGTTGTGCATCATCACCGTGCGCCTTACGTTCATCACCGTTGTGCAATGGCCCTTCTTGGTCATGGATTCAACCCCAATTTCGACCAAACAGCAACATGTGTTTCAGCGGTGGATGCAGAGTGTTTCAAAGCTTCTTTAAGTACTTCTCCGTAATATGAAATGCCGTTTGAACTCGGCTAAACCCAGAAAAAAGTGTCTTCGAAACTAAAGGAAAAAATGTTCATCAATTTAGTTTAGCCATTTTATTTCCATTAAGTTAAATTTTTGTGTGAAATAATAAAATTTACTTGTTTCAGTAAAAAAATCCTAAACTGAAAGCATTAACTAGAATAAGGCATGGAATTTTACTAATACTGTTTTCTTCGCTGGGTATAAGAATTTACTACTGAACAAAAAAATACTGTTTTCTTCGCTGGGTATAAGAATTTACTACTGAACAAGAAAATTTTATTCACTGATAACAAATCATTCGTAAAAATAAACAAAATCCGAATTTAAACCAAGTTTCCTCAAATTTAGTAAACTTTCTTATCATAAGGAAACACACTTGTTAGAATATAGGAAATTTTCCTTTGTCTACTTGTAATTGATACGTGTCATCGATGTAATCGATATGTTTGCGCGTGGCTTGTTTTTTTTAGTTGGAATCGCGTTGTTATGGTACACTAACAAAAAAGTTTACTTGGATCCAAGGACTTTGACCTTCCTTTAAGGATTTTGGTATTGATTCCGAGCCAAAGATGCGGGTTCTTTAAAATAAGGACATTTTTTTGCGGCCTATCTGGCTTTAAATCTAGGATCTATAAAATTAAAATTAGGATACAGATATCTTTGATCGAATTTTTATTCTATTTTTCCGGTATATTAATAAAGCTATTCACGTACAAACAAATGCCAGTTTAAAAATCCAAATTATGACGGATATTTCGAAGTAAAAAATATTTTCTTAATTCCAAAAAACTTTAAACCAAAGATGCTAAATCCTCAAAATAAGTCTTAGCCTAAATTTGAAGCGTTTTTATCTTAAATCTAAAGATTCAATATTTCATTTAATTTAAGGACGATTTCTTTAAATCAAAAATGTGTTTCTTTACTTTAACGAAAATTTGCCTAAGTTTAAAGTCATGCAACTTTAACGAAGGGATGCCAATTTTCAAAATGTGTGTCATAGATTTAATGAAAAAATTTTTGAAGCAAAGATTATAAACTTTCTTTTAATTAAAATTTCATTATTTTAAAGAAATTTGTCCTTAATAGTGTGTAAATTGCGCATCCTAAAATTGAGGTTGCGTAATCTTTAATATCTTTAATATCAGATTGTTAAAATATAAAGGGTGATTTGTTAAGAGCTTGATAACTTTTTTTAAAAAAAAAACGCATAAAATTTGCAAAATCTCATCGGTTCTTTATTTGAAACGTTAGATTGGTCCATGACATTTACTTTTTGAAGATAATTTCATTTAAATGTTGACCGCGGCTGCGTCTTAGGTGGTCCATTCGGAAAGTCCAATTTTGGGCAACTTTTTCGAGCATTTCGGCCGGAATAGCCCGAATTTCTTCGGAAATGTTGTCTTCCAAAGCTGGAATAGTTGCTGGCTTATTTCTGTAGACTTTAGACTTGACGTAGCCCCACAAAAAATAGTCTAAATGCGTCAAATCGCATGATCTTGGTGGCCAACTTACCGGTCCATTTCTTGAGATGAATTGTTCTCCGAAGTTTTCCCTCAAAATGGCCATAGAATCGCGAGCTGTGTGGCATGTAGCGCCATCTTGTTGAAACCACATGTCAACCAAGTTCAGTTCTTCCATTTTTGGCAACAAAAAGCTTGTTAGCATCGAACGATAGCGATCGCCATTCACCGTAACGTTGCGTCCAACAGCATCTTTGAAAAAATACGGTCCAATGATTCCACCAGCGTACAAACCACACCAAACAGTGCATTTTTCGGGATGCATGGGCAGTTCTTGAACGGCTTCTGGTTGCTCTTCACTCCAAATGCGGCAATTTTGCTTATTTACGTAGCCATTCAACCAGAAATGAGCCTCATCGCTGAACAAAATTTGTCGATAAAAAAGCGGATTTTCTGCCAACTTTTCTAGGGCCAATTCACTGAAAATTCGACGTTGTGGCAGATCGTTCGGCTTCAGTTCTTGCACGAGCTGTATTTTATACGGTTTTACACCAAGATCTTTGCGTAAAATCTTCCATGTGGTCGAATAACACAAACCCAATTGCTGCGAACGGCGACGAATCGACATTTCACGGTCTTCAGCAACACTCTCAGAAACAGACGCAATATTCTCTTCTGTACGCACTGTACGCATTCGTGTGGTTGGTTTAATGTCCAATAAAGTAAACTGAGTGCGAAACTTGGTCACAATCGCATTAATTGTTTGCTCACTTGGTCGATTATGTAGACCATAAATCGGACGTAAAGCGCGAAACACATTTCGAACCGAACACTGATTTTGGTAATAAAATTCAATGATTTGCAAGCGTTGCTCGTTAGTAAGTCTATTCATGATGAAATGTCAAAGCATACTGAGCATCTTTCTCTTTGACACCATGTCTGAAATCCCACGTGATCTGTCAAATACTAATGCATGAAAATCCTAACCTCAAAAGAATCATCCTTTAATATAGTAAAATAATATAATAAATAACAAATAAAATATATAAAATATTTGTTATTTTAAACTAGTGAGAAAATTTTTCGTTTTTGAAAACTATTAAACATAAATAACAAACAATAAGTCTATCAATGTTCGTGATGGTGTACAAAGAAAGAAACCATCAACAGAATAACAACCACTTTATTCAACAGGTAACATTCAGGACGCTAAGCTTTTGTGAAAAAATTGGTTAATGATTTTTTATAGTTGTAGGTATTGAAATTGTAAAAGGAGGACAAAATCGTTAGGCAGCAACTTATTAAAAGTGAAAGGTACAACAAGAAGAAAAACATTACGTTTTATAGTTGATAACATTACATGGAAATATTAGAAGAGTTGATTCTTAATAAATATATTTTTAATATATTAATAAAACATGTCTTTTATTGAAGAAAAAATTGCCTATGTAAATAAATAAAATTGTATTTAAAACGAAGATAAGCAGTTCTAATTTTGGAGTAAAAGGTTTAAGACAAATATGTAAGATTTGTCCAAATGAATGAAAGAAGTTCAATAAAATCATTCCATATATGAAATCAATCCCGTTAATTTTTTTCATTCTGTAGTATAGTGGTACATAAATATAGGAAAATGTTAACTAATATAGGAATGCATTCTGCCTAATTTGTACGAAAATCACATCGTTCAAACAAATAAAAATGTCTTTGGCGCTATACAAAGTTCAACTTTCTTCACAATGTGTTCATTTTAACCTAAAGAAGGGGTCACTTTTTTGTGGGTGTATAAGAAGGAACCTACTTGTCATTGAGCTACCCAAAGAAGCACTCATTAATAAGAGAGAAGTAAATCACGTAGAGTATCACAATAGACATCCAACCTACGATACCTAACCTACACGGTGTTCTGTTTGTTCAGTCGTTGTTTTATTGCATACCATATCAACCACTAGATCCATACCAACCACTAGATAGTACCAAATAATTTTTGATAATTATCAAAAATTTTTACTGGAAGTCGTTGGTTTACTCTAAGATCAAATGTGACATTTGAGAAATAGCGAAGTTGCAAGTTTTTGCTAAGGATTTTTTGTCAGTAAAAACTTGTAAGAGTTTGTCATACGTGCAATATACAGTGCTGTTTAAAACATTTGCAACCACATTCCCTGTTGAAAATAAACCGTAATTACAATGAAAATAAAAATATTAAAACCAAACTTTTAATGCAATCTTGTTGCTTATTATGTCAATTTTAAAGATTTATGGGAATGACAAGGACTTTTGATAATTTAGAAAATTATTCAAAAATAAGAGTTTTCACCTGTTCAAAACATTTCCAACATAATACCCTCGACTCTATAAATCGGGCCAATAACTTGTCCAACAAAAAAAAAAACACCCGCAGACCATAATATTGCCCCCACCAAGATTGACGTAACTTTTTGTATTTCTTGGATCAAGGCTTTCCCTGCACCCTTCGTACTAAATTTCTACCATCCGATCCATGCAAGTTAAACTTTGCGTCGTAGTAAAATATTTCACGGCTCCTCATGCCATTTAAGGCATTTTTGAAAAAACTAAAGGCGCGTTAACCTATTTTTCGTGGAAATAAGTGGTTTTTGAAATTTTTGTGTAATCGCACTCCGGCTTCTAATGCTCTACATCTGATCGTTATGGTTGATATATCCAGTTTAATTTAATTTTTGACAACTTTAGATAATATGTCAGTGAATTGTTGCATAGTTCATTTGACTATATGATCTTCTTCTAGCATAGTCTTAGGTTTCTTCTACCTCAGTGCACAGTTTTAGTGCATCCTCTGTTTATAACTCGAGACGCAGTTGATTTGTGGACAATGTACTCTTCCGAAATTCATTTTTGTGATACCCCAACTTTAAAATTATCGATATTGTGCTTTTTATTCGACAAAATGACCGGCTTATTGCCGGTCATTTTGTCGAATTATTCTAAAAATAGATCGTAGAGGCATATGGTGATCATTTTATGGCCAAATTAGGCAATGAACTTAACGATATTCCTACATTGTCCTTTTTGCACGCTTAACCTATCCTCTTATAGGTCCCTATAACTATTTCAGGTTAAAAATACAACAAATAATGACCTTAAATAAGAAAATACTACTGGGTGCTAGGTAGTTGCAAATGTTGTGAACAGATCGAATCATACAATTCTTTAACTTTCGGTAAATATTAATATTTTATAACAGTCCATTCATTTACCCAATAAGAATTTGGAAATACCACTCCATAAAGATTATTTTTAAGGGGTAGCTAAACAATAAAATTATTGTTATGGGTAGTGTTGCCAGGTTGGGGGGTTTCCACCAAATGTAGGGGTTTTTTACACGATTGGGGGTTTTTAGATGTAAAAAATATTTAACATCTAATAAAATAAAACAATTCTCAATAAAATTCGGAACAATTCTTGCAAGAATTTGGAGAAAAATATCGGCAGGAGATCAACACAAATCCCTAGATATATGCAAGTATGCATTAACATGGCTTTCGCTACCCTTTTCAAATGATTCTATTGAAAGGACATATCTAATATTCGACATGGTTAAAAACAAATTAACAACTGAAAGCATTTTAAGAGTTAAATATTCCCTGCATTATTCCTTAAATTTCTTACACTTGCAAGTGAAACGTTTAAAATGTTTACTTCCAACAAATCATACACTGAGAACATTTAAACTTTGAATGCATAAACTGAATTTTACTTTTGTTGATTTTTGTGATTTATAATTTTTCAGAATTAATGTGAATTAAAACATTTATTCGTTGAATTATTTTGTCTGATCTGATTTTTAAATTGATATACATATTGTATTACTATATATATTTTTTAATTGATTTTTGGAAGTGCATTACTATAGTATTATTTTTTACAAATTTGGGAAGCCCATTTTTTACCTATTTGCATTACTAAAAAATTTTTGGGGGATTTTTGAAAAAATCTAGAACAATTTAGGGGGGTTTTCTTTTGATTTGGGGGTAAGATTCCAAAATCACCAGGCAACACTGATTATGGGAGATATAGCTAGATTAAGTTCATGGTAAGTCTAGTTGCAAATGTTTTGAACAGCACTGTATTTCACAGGGACAATTAGAATTGTTGTATAAAAAACATATATTTTTGTTATTTTAATTCATTTAAAGGCTTTAAATTGACTGATGGTAAATTGGTAAATTTCTTGAAAGTTTACGTTTTACTGGATTTTTTGTTGGTGAAACATCTTTTATGTTAAAGGGACTGTTCTTTATTGTTTTTGTGTTGTTTTATAGAACATGTAAGCGACTATTTTGTGCGACTTTTTTTTTATTTTAGAAAAAGCGACTTTTTCAAAATTTCCAACGGTAACACTGTCTGCAGCATTACATGGAATAAAATTGTATGCCAGAAAGAGAAATCTAAAAAAGTCATAGCATTGCTTTGAATATTGGTAATTGTGTCTAGTATTAATTACGAATACTTTTTGAACTAAATCCTCACATTATAGTAAAAAAATCACAATTCCAAACAAAAAACATAACAATTTCAAATACCGTTAACAAAACTAAAAAAATATGTATAACTACTCAGAAAAAATTCTCATTGCCCAGTAATCTTGTAGGTAATCCTACTCCAAAAGTAATAACCACACTGAAAAAAATATTGTCGTGAGGTCAAAGATTTCATGTCTTTAAAATACGAATGCAAATTTTGCTTAGCATAGAAGACGCATTTCTCTAGTATAAACTTTTTTCCTTGACCAAAGGTCGATAAACATTTCAATGAAGTCGTATTGTCCTTATAATTAAGTTATTTGATTTAAAAATGGATATCATAACATGAAAGAAAAAATGTTTGGGCTAAGGTCAACTTGACTTTAATAATTTAGAAAAAATCTTTAAACTTAATGAAATTGTCTTTAAATTTGTTGTCTTTTTGCATCTTGACTACAAAGGTAAAAATCGTTCAAATATAGGACATGTTTTTCAACACTTTATTTTAAAGACGTTTTGTACTTGAAACACAGCATAATTTCTACTAGAAGTCGAGTCTTAATTTGGAAAATAAAGTCGTCGTTAACTTGTTTTTAAAGGACTTTGATAGCATATGAAGAAAAAAAAACTGAAAAAGCGAAAAATTAAAATTTGCTTCCTAGAAGCAAGTACACAAAACCCGATTTTAAAAGAGAATTGTGTCTTAAAAGTATCCTTACTTGTATTCTCCGCTTCTTTGGCTCGGAATCAATACCAAATTTTTTAAAGTAAAGACAAAATCTTTGGAACCGGGTATGCTTTGTTTTTCAGTGCAATTAATAATTAACATGGAAGTTCCTTCATCCCGGGCATACGTTGGGTCATGAAATATGATCACCTAACTAATATGTAATCACTTATTCGTAGATATGCCAAACATAAAAAAAACATTTATATAACTACGAATCGCAACAGAAAGGAAACATTTTTCGAATATGTTAAGCAAGAACACTGAAAAAAATATTCACCTAATATGAAAGATTGCGACCTTAATTTTAGGACACGCAATTTACACATTATTAAGGAGAAATTACTTTAAAATAATGAAAATTTTAATTAACAGAAATTTTAAAATCTTTGCATTAAAAATTTGTTTCATTAAATTTAGTACACGAATCATGGACATTTGCGTCCCTCCGTACTTTGAACTAAGATAAATTTTCCGTAAAGTAAAGAAAAAAATTTTAATTTAAAGAAAAAATAACTGATATTTTGAATCTCTGGATTAAGGATAAAAACGCTTCAAATATAGACTATGCAATATTTTGAGGATTTTCCATCTTTGCATGGCTTTAGTTGTTTAAAGTTGTTTTGGAATTAAGAAACCATATATTAATTTGAATATGTGTTATAATTAGGATTTTTAAGCTGGAACACCCAGAAAAATGTGACCCCTTTTTTAAGCTAAAATGAACTAATTTTAAAGAAAGTTCATATAGCGCCAAAGACATTTTTATTAGTTTGAACGATGTGATTTTCGTAGAAATTAGGAAGAATGCATTCTATATATGTACCACTATACTACAGAAAAAAATTAACTGAATTGAATTCATATATGAAATGATTTTATTGAACTTTTTTCATTCATGTGGACAAATCTTACATATTTGTGGTAAACCTTTTACTTCAAAATTAGAACTGCTTACCTTCGTTTTTAAATACAATTTTATGTATTTATATAAGCAATTTTTCTTCAATAAAAGACATGTTTTATTAATATATTGTTACGTTTTTATATTTAAGCGTTTTTAATTACCCGACAATTAAAACACAGTTCTTTTAAATAACGACAATCTACAATTTATTTACTATGACTTCACACTTTACAATTCGTTCACACTGAAGTTATTCGTTTGACGCTTTAATTAAGACTGACTCGCAAGCAGCATGCGAGCGCTTTTATATATGACGGTGTGGCAATACGAGAACATTCTGGTAGCACTACAATATTCTGGCAACGCCAGAACATTCTTAGACAATGCTAGAAGGATCTACGACCATTAAGTAATTCGTCTGGTGGCTGCCAAACACATACACACTCACATAGATATATGCTCGCATTACTACAACAACAATGACAATAGACAATGAGATGAAATGAGAAAGCAAAATAACAAAGCAAAGGGGTTGTTATTCTATGAGAGAGTAAGAACTAACATTTCGGTAAGCAAACAAAAGAACATAAAAGAAATTGAGGAAAATACTAGAAAATGAATAGATGATTCCAACAAGTGATAGCGAAATTTTATCGTTACAATTTTAAATTTTAAATTAACGGAAACTAATTTAAATAAACTTATATCTATAATTATCAAATTCGTAACACTGCCTCCCGCTTAAGCCTGTTCGTCCCGAACAGGCACAGAACCTGTTCCGTAAGGAGCCAATCGTTCCAGATGTACAACTTTCATCTTTGATCTAGGGCTGTCGTCCTTCTGAATCCGGTATACAACATCATTGATCTTCTTGATGACTTTGTATGGGCCTTCCCACTGTGTTTGCAGTTTAGGACACAATCCTTTCTTTCGTTGCGGGTTAAATAGCAGAACCAATTCTTCTTCTTGGAAGCCTTCAGTATTTACAGCACGATCGTATCTCGCCTTCATTCTGTTGCTGACCATTTTTATTTTGTTGCGCACTGATTCGTGAACTTCACCGAAAGTGTTTGGGATGTCGTTTCTGTTTTCTTCCATGGCGAGCTCATTAGGTTTAGCACCGAATATCAGATCACCAGGCAACTTCAACTCAGTTCCGAATAGAACATTGGCAGGTGTTCGAGAGGTGGAATCATGAATGGCAGATCTATACGACAGCAAAAACTTTGGTATATGATCGTCCCAGTCCCTCTGGCCGTTGTCCACTACTTTTCGAAGATGTTCCTCCAGAGTGCGATTAAACCTTTCTACCATGCCATCGGATTGTGGATGTAATGGTGTAGTCCTCGTTTTCTTGATACCAAGGGATTCACACATCTCTTTGAATATGGCTGATTCAAAATTTCTTCCCTGGTCTGAGTGAATCTCGGACGGCACACCGTAGCGACATATCCAGTTTTTGTTGACAGCATCCACAATCGTTTTTGCTTCTTGGTTTGGAATTGCATACACCTCCGGCCATTTGCTGAAGTAATCCATGACCACAAGGACATAACGGTTTCCAGAATCACTTACTGGGAAAGGGCCTGCCACGTCCATTGCTATTCTTTCAAACGGGGCTCCTGGTCTATATTCTTGCATAGGACCTCGACTTTTCCTTGTTGGACCTTTCGCCTTCATGCACTTCTCGCAATTGGCTACCCATTCAGCAATTGATTTCTGGCATCCAACCCAGTAGAATCGTTGCTTCACTTTCTCGGCGGTTTTGGTTATTCCCAGATGACCTCCACTGGGACCATTATGGAACTCCGCCAAAACATCTCTTATTTTGGAATCTGGAACGATTATCAAATTTCGGCTGCTCTTGCCATCTTCGCTTTCCCATTTACGTTGCAGGGATCCATTGACTAGAACTAAACTATCCCATTGAGCCCAGTATGATTTCATAAGTGGACTTTCGGCTGCGATGTCTTTCTTGCTGGGTTTCTTATTTTCTTGTTTTGCCGAAATAATTTTTCTCAGAATGGGATCTTTACGTTGCTCTGTTGACCAGTCTGTGCCAGATTCGATGTGTAACTGCCTGACATTTACAACTATCTCCTTTGGTTCAGCCTTCGAGTAGCGTCTGCTTTCTACATTGCATTGCCGTCGTGTCAAGGCTTGATCAATAACTTGTTTGCCACCTTTTCTATTAACCTCAAAATTTGAATTTGAGTCGCTTGGCTTTTTGGTCGCCTTCTTCTGATTATTGTTTAATGGAGATGGCGAGATTGACCCCGACGTTTTACGCCACGCTTTACATTCCCGGGAAAGATGTCCAGCCTTATCACAGTTATAGCATTTTATTCTAGATTTATTTGCCTGCTGCTTCATTTCTTGCATTATCTGCTTTAGAGCCTCTTTTACCAATTCAATGACCGATTTCGTTTCTTCACACTCGGTCTCTACTCTGCGTACTTTGTGAATTTGAGGCCGTGCCAGCAATCTCGCAGTCTCTTGTACAAGTGCAAATGTTACTGTTTCTGTGAATGTAGCTTTTTGTGCGGCATATGTTGCACATTTTATCTCAGGGTCTCGAATGCCATTCACAAAAGTCTCAATCTTGATACGATCTATAAGAGGATGATTCTCTCCAGGGTATGCCAAAAGCACTAGCCGCTCAACTTCTGTTGCGAAATCTTGTAGGGTTTCATTCGATTTCTGGATTCTTCCTCTCAATTCCATTCTGAAGATGTCCTGCTTGTGCTCTCCACCATACTTGCGTTGAAGTGCCGCTATTATTTCATTATAGTTATTTCTACAAGCAGCGGGAATGCTTTGTATCACATCAGCAGCATTGCCCTTTAATGCCAATAGAAGTTCAATTGCTTTATCATCGTCATTCCACAAATTTTTACAAGCAACCATTTCGAATTGGAATTTGAAGACATCAAATGACGTTGAGCCATCAAAAACAGGAGTTTTGATTTTTGGGCCGTCGATTACGCGCACGGGACCACCTTTAATTTCCAGCTCTGACATTTTTTTCTCGATGTGCAGAAACTTCTCATCATGAACCATAATTTTCTCATCCACGGAAAGAACTTTCTTATCCAATTCCACAATTTGATTTTCTATATGGTCCACACGTTTCTCCATGCCTTCAGAAATTTGTTGTAATTTTTCGTTGACCATTCTAGAATTTTCGTCGAATTTTTCTTCCAATTTTCTAGAATTTTCTTCCATTTTTCTAGAATTTTCTTCCATCATTTTGCTCAAAGCATTGAGCATTGATGTGTAATCCACAACATTCGAAGCCACAGATGGAGTTTCTACAGTGCTTGTATTGACGAGTATTGATTCATCAATGTCTTCCTTATAATCAAACTCATGCGTCGCGATGTCCATATTACGCCGTTCAAACTCTTCCAGTAGACGCTTTTGAAGCTGGGCCTTATTGCCTGTTGTCGGCAGCTCCAGTTTGCTCAATTCCTTTTTTAAGTCTTCCACTCGAAGCTCATTAAACTTCATTGTAGATTTTTTTTTCGTTATTTCACTTCCGACACCAATTGTTACGTTTTTATATTTAAGCGTTTTTAATTACCCGACAATTAAAACACAGTTCTTTTAAATAACGACAATCTACAATTTATTTACTATGACTTCACACTTTACAATTCGTTCACACTGAAGTTATTCGTTTGACGCTTTAATTAAGACTGACTCGCAAGCAGCATGCGAGCGCTTTTATATATGACGGTGTGGCAATACGAGAACATTCTGGTAGCACTACAATATTCTGGCAACGCCAGAACATTCTTAGACAATGCTAGAAGGATCTACGACCATTAAGTAATTCGTCTGGTGGCTGCCAAACACATACACACTCACATAGATATATGCTCGCATTACTACAACAACAATGACAATAGACAATGAGATGAAATGAGAAAGCAAAATAACAAAGCAAAGGGGTTGATATTCTATGAGAGAGTACCCAATAAACACAGGATGAGCGTTTTTCAAATGCAACAACTTTTCAGTTTGAGGGTAAATATAATTTTCAACATAAATTCAACTTGACTTGAAATAGCTCATCTTCAATACATCTTCAAATTGTTTGCGAATTACTTCCAATTGGCCAAAATGTTGGCGAAATCTTTGAAAAGGTGTTGAAGATAATATGAGAAAACTTTGACAAAACACTACCCTAAAATGCAACGAAAAAACCATGTGGTTTTCAATACTTATTTGTGCAACGAAGTTCGTGGTCAATTGCAAGAAATAAAAAAAATGGAAAATTTTAGACAAATAAACAAATAGTTTATAAAAATAGGTAAGTGAAAATAAAAAATGAAATAAAACTTTAAGGAAGTCACTAAATGTATATCTCTTTGCAGAAAACTTAAATTATGGATTCTACGTTCTTGAAAACATTAAAAAGCTGACCAATGAAAAATGGTGGACAATTAACTGGAACTGCTTCAAATAGTTTATAATAATTGGTACGTCAATATGAAAAATTAAATCAACACTTTAAAGAAGTCAGTAAATTTAAATCTCTTTGCAGAAAACTAAAATCTTTGGATGCTACATTCTTGCAAACAATAAGAAGCTGACCAATGAAAAATGAGTGGCTTATCGACAAGAAAAAGTTTCCAGAAACATTACAAGTGCAACCAATTAAAATTGTTAAAAACAACAAATTGTTGAAATCAACAACTTCTGGATGAAAATGTGCATCACATCGTCAGTTTAATTCGTATGCTATTATCAGTTTAAAATGGATATTTTGTGAATTCCTTCTGCTGGAAATCAATTCTAACACGCGGTCCAGTACGTTCCTAATTTCAAATTGCCCGCATGTTAATAAATTTTAATGCTTTTTTATGACACCAAAAGGAAGGAAATCGAATTATCAATGCAAAAGTGTTTACTAATAATGTTTAAGATATTTAAAGTTTTGTTGTTTGTTTGTTTTTTTTTTCTTATTTGTTAATATGTTTAATAAGATTATTATTTATCAATTGGTATTGTAGTGTATTATGTAGTGTAGTGTATTATTATATATTTTATTTTGATAAAAATGAATAAATTATACAAAATTCATAGAATTTTGGCTTTGACTTTCAATTTGAAGTGGGGATATCATTCATACAAATTTAGGTTGAAAAGTATTTGCAACGATGTTAATTTTGAATTTGACTCGCATCGAAAATTGTTGGATAAATTATTGAGTAGCGATGCATTTCAATTTGAGGATAACACTTGAAATATTATTGCTAATGTGTTGAACTTCACTGTTGAGGGTAATGTCTGTTTTTTGTTGAGAACGCGATTTTCTCAACAATTTCTCAACTTGAATATTACCCTAATCCTTTGAAAAAATGTTTGAAAAATTGTTGAAATTTAGCATTTTTCAAACGTTTGTGTTTATTGGGTAAGAACTAACATTTCGGTAAGCAAACAAAAGAACATAAAAGAAATTCAGGAAAATACTAGAAAATGAATAGATGATTCCAACAAGTGATAGCGAAATTTTATCGTTACAATTTTAAATTTTAAATTAACGGAAACTAATTTAAATAAACTTATATCTATAATTATCAAATTCGTAACAATATTAAATATATTTATTAAGAATCAACAGCATCGACTGGCCTTGAAATATTAGTTTATTATTCCACTATTTCCAATTTCCATGTAATGTTAGGTTAGGTTAGGTTTTCATTTCCATTTTTAATAACTTGCCGCCTAACGATTTTGTCCTCCTTTTACAAGTTCAATGCCTACAAATATAAAAAATCATAATCCAATTTTTTCACAAAAAGTTAGCGTCACTGAATGTTATCTGATAATTGAAGATTCCAAAATGAAGACGAATGAAGGGGTTGTTATGCACGACCATTGATAGACTTATTATTTGTTATTTACGTTCAATAATTTTCAAAAAACGAAACAATTTCTCACTAATTTAAAATAACAAATATTTTATATATTTTATTTGTTATTTATTATATTATTTTACTATATTATTTTTTAACAATCTCTCCATATACCATAACAACACGATTCCAACTAAAAAAACAACCCACGCGCAAACATATCGATTACATCGATGACAGGTATCATAGATAAAAAATTTCCTATATTCTAACAAGTGTGTTTCCTTAAGTTTTGAAAGGATTGAATACTTCTTAGTACGAATGAACTAAAATATTTCTCTATGTTAAGTGTTATTCGTATGTATGATAAGCTTTCTATAATGAAGAATGTCAGAATTATCATTTTATAATTAGGATTTTTAAGCTGGAACACCCAGAAAAATGTGACCGCTTCTTTAAGTTAAAATGAACTGATTTTAAAGAAAGTTGAACTTCATACAGCGCCAAAGACATTTTTATTTGTTTGAACGATGTGATTTTCGTAGAAATTAGGAAGAATGCATTCTATATACACCCTCAAAAAAAATCGATTCTGTAACATATACTCCCAAACATATTTTGCTTCAAGCATATAAATTTTTGGGTATTGCCCAAACATTTATATGTTTGATTTCTTCCAATATATAATATGTTTGAAAGCATATTGGTCTAAACAATATAATATGTTTGGGTAGTCTAAGTTCCAAACATTTTGTATTTTTCCATCCAAATTCAATAATGTTGTCTTCCAAAAAACTATATGGTATTATGTGAACATATAATATGTTTGGCGGTATTTTGGACCCAAAAATATTATATGCTGAGAAGAATTTTCTCCCAAAGAAGATTGTGCTCAAATTTTTTTTCTGCCTAATTGTATATTTCCTCACATTTTTCTCACTTCCATGAGTTTTTTAGTTCTTTGCTCCTTTTTCTGTAATACAAACATTGTAGAAGAAATTATTAAAATTTATAATTTTTTTAAATTTTACCTTTTGCCGGACGGGGATTCCAACAGCGGACCACACAGTTTGTAAGCCAGCAGTGGTTGGTCGTCCGCCTTGCGTGACGGGGGTCCTGGGTTCGATCCCTGCTTCGACCAACACCATTTTTTTTAAATATATTTTTTAACATATATTCCAGATTCGTTCGGAAGTTCCCGAAAAGGTGTTCAGCATTACATACTATTATATTAAATCTTTACTACGAAATTGTAAAGTGTGTTTTATAAAAGACTTAAAGTCAGAAAAGAAAAATGCTTGATGAAATGGACTGAGTTCAAATCAAATATTATTTTTTTATTGCAAAAATAAAAATTGTGTTACAAATAAAGGTTTTTGTATACTAGTTTAAAATTTTCGAAGAAATTCAAAAACTCTTACAAAAGAAGAACGTGAATTCGAGTATATAAAAATATTTTTCCATCGAATCCTAAGGTTAACGATAACCATTCAAAAGCACATTATATTTAAATTCTAAACAGTAATTTTACAACAGCACATACATTTATTTTGGTGTGAACAATTGTTTGCTAGCATGTAACACCATTTCTCTAATATAAAGTTTTTCCATGTTCAAAGGTCGATACTTTCAATGAAGTCGTGTTGTCGTTATAATTAAGTGATTTGACTTAAAAATGGGTATCATAACATGAAAGATCAAATTTTTGGACTAAGGTCAACTTGACTTTAATAATTCAGAAAAATTCTTTAAAATTAATGAAACTGTCTTTAAATTTGTTGCATTTTTGCATCTTGACTACAAGGCAAAAATCATTAAACAATAGGATATATTTTTCAATACTTTATTTTAAAGACATTTTTCACTTGAAACATAGCATAATTTCTACTGGAAGTCTTGTTTTTAACGGACATTTTATAGCATATGAAAAAAAGCTGAAAAAGCGAAAAATTGAAATGTGCTTCGTAGAGTCAAGTACACAAAGCCCCATTTAAAAGAGAATTGTGTCTTAAAAGCATCCTTACTTGTATTCTCCGCTTCTTTGGTTCGGAATCAATACCAAAATTGTTAAAGTGGAGACACAATGTTTGGAACCGTACATGCTTTTTGTTCAGTGTATAGTGCCCTTTCGTTAGTTTTTATGAAGATCCCTTTAATTACCATTGTTTGAATATTTTGACTTACTCGTCCTACGTTCCGATTTGTTTTGACGAAACAAAAAAATTGTGCCCGTAATGCGAAAATGATAAACAAAACGCATGCTCTTTTTTTCAAATATATTTTATCTTGGTTCCGAATGAATTTTCTCTCCGAATACTCATTTTAATATTTTACTTAAGCATATACAATTTTTGGCGAAGTCTTATATCACAACATATATATGTTTACTCATAATATGTAAATTTATACTTGTTTATATTCACACGTAGGAAAAATACTACTATATTTAATGAAATTTTCTTTGTGTATATATATTTGTAATGCGCCAATTGGTTACTTTCATTATTTACTTCCAGCATACACTTTGTCTCTCTTTGTAAACACATATATGTTTATGGGCTATTTCTAAATTAATATATGTTTGAATCCAAGCATATTATATTTACAAACATTTTATGTCCCAAACATAATATGTTCTAACATATTAACATATATGTCCCAAACATATTATGCTAGTTTATGAACATTATATGTTTGCACTTAAAAATATTGTGTTTAAAAATTTGAGTTCCAAACATATAATGTTTATACCCAAACATATGAAAAACAGTCTTTTTCGTCCGTGTATGTACCACTATACTACAGAAAAAAATTAACTGAATTGAATTCACATATGGAATGATTTTATTGAACTTTTTTCATTCATGTGGACAAATCTTACATAGTTGTGGTAAACCTTTTACTTCAAAATTTGAACTGCTTACCTGTGTTTTTTCTTCAATAAAAGACATGTGTTATTAATATATTAAATATATTTATTAAGAATCAACAACATCGACTGGCCTTGAAATATTAGTTTATTATTCCACTGTTTCCAATTTCTATGTAATGTTATCAACTGTAAAACGTATTATTTTCTTCTTCTTGTACCTTCCAGTTTTAATAACTTGCTGCCTAACGATTTTGTCCTCCTTTTACAAGTTTAATACCTACAAATATAAAAAATCATAAACCAATTTTTTTCACAAAAAGTTAGCGTCACTGAATGTTATCTGATAATTGAAGATTCCAAAATGAAGACGAATGAAGGGCTTGTTATTCATGACCATTGATAGACTTATTATTTGTTATTTATGTTCAATAATTTCCAAAAAACCTAAAATTTTCTCACTAATTTAAAATAACAAATATTTTATATATTTATTTATTTATAAAGGCCGCCCATAACAACCCACGCGCAAACATATCGATTACATCGATGACAGGTATCAATTACAGGTAGATGAATTTTCTATATTCCTATATTCTAACAAGTTTTGAAAGGATTGAATACTTCTTAGTACGAATGAACTAAAATATTTCTCTATGTTAAGTGTTATTCGTATGTATGATAAGCTTTTTATAATAAAGGATGTCAGAATTATCATTTTGAAAGAAATTTTACTAAATTTAAGAAAACTTGGTTTTAGTTTGTTTTTTGTTTATTTTTACGAATGCTTTGTTATCAGTTCTTTCAGTTTAGGATTTTTTTACTGAAACAAGTAAATTTTATTATTTCACACAAAAATTTTACTCAAGGGAAATAAAATGGCTGAACTAAATTGATGAAAATTTTTTCCTTTGGTTTCGAAGGCACTTTTTTCTGGGTACCAGTTAAAATAAATACAGACAAAAAAAAAATAGTTTAGGATATAAAAAACTGGTTTAAATGATTAAAATAAATTCAACTTCCTTAGAGTATAAAAAAGTTACTATTACAACCAGAAAAAAGAAGTTGAGAAGAAAAAAAACTGGTGTACGTTGGCATAATAAAGGGATAGTCACAAACAGGAACATAAAATGTAAGCCGATGACAGGAACAATTGAAGCGATCAGATTGCAGGAATCGATGAGACGGCAATCAGGAAACAGTAAATAGAAGAAAATAAGAGAACGGTAGTGGCCGGAACAATTTGTTGACAGACGGAATAGGTTAGCAGGAACAACTTGGAAGGCACACTGTTAGAAAAATATGTTTTTCATATGTTCCGATATAAACAAAATGTGTTTCGGGCACAATTTTTAAACACAATATATTTAAGTGCCAACATGTAATGTTCCTAAACTAACACAAAATGTTTGGGACACATATGTTAATATGTTAATATGTTAAAATATATTATGTTTGGGGCATGAATGTTTCATAAAAATAATATGTGTGAATGTAAACATATATAAATTTACAAATTTCGAGTAAACATATATATGTTTACAATTTCTGTGAAACGGTTGTATATAGTTTCGGAAAACTGCTTTATGATAAGGCCAAAAATTTGATATGCTTAAGTCTAAATATTACTTAATTTGAATATTAGAATGAGTATTCGAAGTAAAGAGAATAGACATTCGGAACCAAGAGCATAGAGATTTGAAAAAAACAGCATGTGTTTTCGCCTTGAGAGGAGAATTTTATGTATGTGTGGACAAGTGTTTTGTTTATCATTTTGGCATTATGGACACACATTTTTTAACGGCCTTAAAGGTAAAAATGAAATT
The DNA here is from genome assembly GCF_050003625.1 of Haematobia irritans. Lineage (NCBI taxonomy): Eukaryota > Metazoa > Arthropoda > Insecta > Diptera > Muscidae > Haematobia > Haematobia irritans. The sequence continues at coordinate 85,792,129 of NC_134398.1, forward strand.
AAGTACAAAACACGATAAGTTTTAAAGGCATGTAAAATGGTGTTAAATGCTAGTAAAAAACGGTACACGCCTAAATAAATTTATGTGTACATTATAAAATTATTTATGTATGTTTATACTCTTCTTTTGTTAGAGATTTTGATTTTCTTCCAAAATTTCAAACTTTTGCAATAAAAAAATAATATTTTATTCAAAAGCCATTTCGTTTATATCAAGCACTGTTTCTGACTGTAAATCTTTAATAACCAGCAACCAGCACATAAATTAATTTTTGTGTGAACAATTGTTTGCTAGCATGTAGCACCATTAATTTAGAAATACAAATAAATATGAATTTTTATTAACGAATAATTTTGTACTTAATTTAATTCTTAATGCCGGTATAAAGTTGGCATTATCGCGTTAAAATGGCCATGTTTACCCTTTTACTTTTCTTTAATAATGTATTTTAAAGAAAATAAATGTATTCAATTGTTGCTTTGGATCATTCCCCACCATGTTATAATACAATTCACCGAAAAAAGTTATAATGTTATTCTGGTTTAACGATTCGAGTTTTGACGCTAAAATGAGAAATAATTTCGAACTCAATGCCCGCTTTTATTTTCGAAAGAATCCGTCAACTCCTCTTAGACTACTCATTAATAAAGAGGAACTAATCTTTGTTTTAATAGATCTTACTGTTTAATTTTTCACTGTTTCCCCCTGTGTTCATTTTACTGTCACAACTCTAAAAAGAGTACACTGAAAAAAATATTGCCGTGAGGCCAAAGAGTTCATGTCCTTAAAATAAGAATACAAATTTTGCTTAGCTTAGAAGACGCATTTCTCTAATATAAAGTTTTTTCCATGTTCAAAAGTCGATAAACTTTTCAATGAAGTCGTGTTGTCCTTATAATTAAGTGATTTAACTAAGGTCAACTTGACTTTAATAATTCAGAAAAATTCTTTAAAATTAATGAAATTGTCTTTAAATTTGTTGCATTTTTGCATCTTGACTACAAAGCAAAAATCGTTAAAAAATAGGACATGTTTTTCAAAACTTTATTTTAAAGACGTTTTTTACTTGAAACATAGCATAATTTCTACTGGAAGTCTTGTTTTTAACGGACTTTTTATAGCATATGAAAAAAACTGAAAAAGCGAAAAATTAAAATTTGCTTCATAGAGTCAAATACACAAACCCCACATTTAAAAGAGAATTGTGTCTTAAAAGTATCCTTACTTGAATTATCCGCTTCAATACCAAAATTGTTAAAGTAGAGACACAATCTTTGGAACCGGACATGCTTTTTTTCTGTGTATAGTGCCCTTTCGTTAGTTTTTATGAATATCCCTTTACACGCAAAGAAAAAAAACGTTTGGAAAACGTGTACCGAAAACGTTTTTCTTTTGTTAGAGTTTTTTGAATTGCTTCGAAAATTTTAAACTTTTATCACCAAAAAATTCGTTTGTTACAAAATTTTTATTTTTTCAATAAAAAAAGTTATTTTTGAAATAACAACACAGTCCATTTCGTTTATATCAAACACTGTTCTTTTCTGACTTTAGGTCTTTAATAAGACACATTTTACAGTTCAAAATTTAATATACTACAATGTAATGTTGAACATTTTTTCGGAATCTTCCGAATATATCTGGAATATATGTAAAAAAAAACTAAAGCAAAAAAAAACTTTGGCCGAAGCAGGGTTCGAACCTACGACCCTTGGCATGAGAGTCGGACGTAGCTACCACTGCTCCACGGTGCCAAACTAAATTTTTGTTTCTGTTAAATAAACTTTGTTTATTCGGTTCGTGGGCGCCGCAAGCTATGCTATATAAATATAACTTATATTGATATTTATCTATTGATGACCATAACAGGTACATAGCTCAGTGGTTAGTGTGTTGGCCTACAATGTGCATGGTCCGCGGTTCGATTCTCCGTCCAGGCGAAAGGTAAAAAAAATTTTAAAAATTTATAAAATCGTATAATTTCTTCTACATTGTTGGTATTACAGGAAAAGGTGTTAAGAACTAAAAATTCTCGTGGATGTGAGAAAGATGTGAGGGACAATGCAATTAGCAAGAAAATAATGTTTTTTTTTTGAGCTAGTCTTTATGAAATTGTTTTTACATCCTGGAAAAGAATAAACGTTTATCACAAAAAGTATATACTTTTCTTCCAAATACACTTCCTTACAGCGAAAAGCAAATGAGAAACGAACTTTGTTTATCTACAATTTCGTTTGGGAGGAAAGAATTATTTTTTTGCGTGTAATTACCTTTGTTTGAAAATTTTGACTTACTCGTCCTACGTTCCGATTTGTTTTGACGAAACAAAAAAAAAATTGTGCCCGTAATGCGAAAATGATAAACATAAACAAAACTCATGCTCTTTTTTTCAAATGTCTTTTCTCTTGGTTCCGAATGAATTTTCTCTCCGAATACTCATTTTAATATTTTTACTTAAGCATATACAATTTTTGGCGAAGTCTTATATCAGAACATATATATGTTTACTCCAAATTTGTAAATTTATACTTGTGTATATCCACACATAGTAATTTTCCAATCTTTAATGAAATTTTCTTTGTGTATATATATGTTTATTATTTTATGTTTGCATCCAAGCATATTATATTTACAAACATTTTATGTCCCAAACATAATATGTTCTAACATATTAACATATATGTCCCAAACATGTTATAGTTTATGAACATTATATGCTTGCACTTAAAAATATTGTGTTTAAAAATTTGAGTTCCAAACATATAATTTTTACACCCAAACATATGAAAAACAGTCTTTTTCGTCCGTGTATGCAATGCAGAAATTACATTAATAAAAGTGTATACAACAATTCGCTAACGGCAACCGATGGCTTCCGATTGCAGACAGAACCATGTTCACTGAGCCAACATGGTTGCGGGTGAAAATGTTACATGGTCGCCACAAAAATAGCTCTAATCATATTATTTTGCCCTTCGAATATGATTGTGGCAATCATGTTTCTTCTCTGCATGTTAAGCTAATTAAAAGTAGTGCAGCGTTGCGCAATTGACTACTTCCTATGCCATCGCCATGTTAAAATAGTTATTTGAGTCCATATAAAATCAATCCAAGTGTCAATCACTACTAAATGAGAAATACACTGAAAAAACAGCGAACACACCAGGAAGAAAACTTTTCATTAATTTTAGAAAATTTGGAATATTTTTAGAAATTTTTAACTAAACAGTATTACAAGCGCTGACATCGTGCCGATATCACAAAAATAAGTAAATATTTTTCGACAAATTCAAGAAAATTTATTAGACATAAATAATTTTTTTCACTTTTTAAAGAAAATTTTGTAGTTTGAAGGAAAAAAGTTCAAAATTGCAAGAATGTCTTTAGTGACATACGAAGTTCATGATGAACGCTTTTGTAGTCAAATTTACAAATTTGAAGAAAAAATTAACTATTTTATGACAAATACGAATTTAGTAAATCTCTACACACAAAAAAATAACTGCAAATAAATATTAACAACTTTATTTGTATGTAAAATCTGCTGATGCCCAACAAATTTGTCTATTGAATATAAGGCATTTGTTGTTGAAATGTGTTTGTAGATGGGTTGACAGAGGAAATAATAGAAATATTCTGAATTTTCAACAACTTGTTTTGTTGCGAAAACAGTTGACTGCTATCGATATGAAAACGAAAACAAAAATACAAGACTGGTTACGCGCACATCGCTGAGAACATGTACGAAAGCTAAAAGAAGTATGCGAAGAATACCGTTAGAACAAAATGAGTATGCGCCAGGGATGGAAAATGCAGTACTATAGTACTTTTTTCAATACTTTTTCACCCCGGTCAGTACCGTAGTACCTCCGCGAATGATTTAGTACCTTTTGTGTAGACATTTTTGAGTCGATATCAGATTTATGGTACAATAGCTTTGGCAAAATATTTTGAGAAAGTCTTTATCAACCTTCTTTGCTAATAGTCTTTTACAAATATGACAAAACAGACATGTTCATGTGGGAAAAAATCTCGATTTTGTAAAAGACATGGTCAAAAACAGGATTTTATTGAACTTCAAGAATGTTTTAGTCGAAAAAAGAATGCGATTCTATATTATCGATTTTTGATTAGTTACTGATTTACACATGATTTTTTATTTCAGTAGAAAATGTTGTCAAAATTTTATTTCTATATAGAATTTTTGCAAAATTTTATTTTTATAGAAAATTTTGTCAAAATTTTATTTCAATTGAAAATTTTGTACAAATTTTATTTCTATAGGAAATTTTTGCAAAATTTTATTTCTATAGAAAAAATTTTGCAACATTTTTTTTCTACAGATTTTTTTTTGCAAAATTTTATTTCTATAGAAAATTTTTGCAAAATTTTATTTATATAGAAAATTTTGTCAAAATCCCTGGTATGCGCACATGCACGTGTATGATAGCAAGCAAAGAGCTCATTCATCAGAGAATACAGAAAAGCATTTATAAATGTTTGTGAAAAATTTATATTTTTTAAATTTGGTAGTTTCTTAAATGTGTTTGTTGTATGAGATAATTAATAAAACCATATTAATATCGGGATTAGAGTTATTACAATTGTAATTAACTAGAATATATATCACTGGGCAAAAAGTTGTCAAAATGCTTGCTAGACCCTGGACTACTAAAATTTAAAATCGTCCTACATTTACAAAACTGAGTATAGGATTTTCGACACAAAAATGTTACATGTTCCCCGTCCAAAAGTATCATTTTGGTCATATTCCTTCTCTGTGTGTACTTAACAAAATATCTCCAAAATCGTTCCGGCAATTTTGCAATTTTGGTGCAATAATTCTGTCAATTTCAATTTAATTTTTTGTCAATACACCAATAAATTTGTTACAGAGCATTGATAGTCCAACAAACCACATACAAATTTTTTCGTTCAAATTCAAAAATATTTTTTGAGGATTAAACGTAACGTTCAACGACAAATATTTTGTACTGTTGGATGCTCAACAAATTACTTACAAATTATGTTATTGAGAACCCAAATTATTTGTTGCCTTCTGATGATAACGATTGCTAACAACTTTTTTGTAATAATGGTTATTAAAAGTACAAATTAATTTGTTGCAGGAAAATTAACAAATTTTGTTATTGGTTTTCCAACAAAAGTTATTGGTTCTCAAATTTATTTTTATCTGTGTATCCTTAACTTGTGTATAATTTTTTCCCGTCTTTTAGTTCATTTAAATAACGTATGCAAAAATTATTAGAGTAAATGAAACTTTCACCAAATATAATAAATTCATGAACTAAAATATAGCTAAATTGGTTTTTGTGAAATAGTGAGTTCACTTTTTTTTGAGTGTAGCTAGCTTTAAATTAATTTAAAGTTAACTACACGTACGACAGGGTTATTTGTATTTTACCAAACAGTACCAACTATTATATTTTTTTAGCCATCGCTATATTTTGTGACGCGATTCCATGATTCCAACTGAAAAAAGGAATATAGGAAAATTTCCTATATTCGAACAAGTGTGTTTCCTTAAAATTTGAAAGGATTCCAAGTACGAGTGAACTAAAATTCCTAGTACGAGTGAACTAAAATATTTTTCTATGCTAAGTCTTATTCATATATATGTGACAAAAAAACATTTGTCATTGGTACAGATAACTTCGTCTACGTCTGAAATGAATTCAGCACCATAGCAAATCAACTTTTAAACCACTATCCCTTACGACTACCACAAATAAACCAATCATACTTCAAAATTGTAACTCCTGTCCTTTTATTTCCAAATCTTTCCCTATCTCTGCGTTGCTAAACTTGATGGTATATTTTCTCATCCACTGAGAATTTATACCACATACTGATCTACCACAATTCTCCTAGTGCCTCCTCCACAATCTGTTATACAGTCCACACACACTCTACTCCAGGAATTGGTGTCCACTACTCTCTCTCTAACAACAGTTGCCGTCACCAATCCCCCCATAACCCCAACTTTAAACATGGTCCTTCGAGCCGGATATGAACCAGCGGCCTAAGGATTTACAGTCCACTGCTTTCTATAATGAAGGAAGTCAGATTTATCATTTTATAAGATATTTTACCAAATTTGAGGAAACGCGGTTTTAGTTCGGTTTTTATTCATTTTTATGAATGCATTGTTATCAGTGAATAAAAATTTCTTGTTCAGTTGTAAATTCTTGTACGCCGAGAAGAAATCAGGGATTGTAAAAACCATACCTTATTTTAGTTAATGAACTATTTCTAACTGCTTTCTATTTAGGATTTTTTTACAGAAACAAGTAAATTTTATTAATTTACACAGAAATATAACCTAATGGAAATAAAATGGTTAATCTGAATTGATGAACATTTTTTCGTTCAGTTTCGAAGGCACTTTTTTCTGGGTGCATTTGTTGGTACGTGTATAGCTTTATAAACATATCGCAAAAAGAGAATGCATATTTTATAAATGTAGTCTGTATCCTATTTTTAAAGAGCCCAGATTTAAAGCTAGAAAGCTTCCTAAATAGTGTCATTATTTTAAAGAAGACGAATCTTTGGCTCGAAATCAATACCAACATCCTGAAGAGAAGGTCAATATCTTTGGATCCAAGTAAACTTTTTTTAAGTTAGAATATTCTAATAATTGTATTTCAGTAAATGTAGATCCAATCCCGACAAATTGGAACACCGGTACCAGTCCTGTGGAACACCGGTCCGTCAGCGGCAAGCTTCACCAATTTCCCGCAGGGTTAATTTATTGAGAGTTCATCGAAAGATTATCGGTTAATTGCATCACAATTGGAGAACAATCACCACAAATTACAGAGAAGTATTTAATACCATTATAAGTTAATATTTATAACTCACCGCAATATAATAGAACATGTATTGACGGTTTTACTACTGGTAATGCAATGCAATTGTAATGTAATATGGTTACATAATTTTTGCTGGGTAATTTAAAGATTATTTCCTGCCGGTACTCGAAAGCGAATCACAAGATGCAACATGGATTGTAGTACTAATGCAAAAGTTTGTTTGGCAACTGAAAGCATTCATCGATAGCAAGTCATTATTTCCAAGCAGAAGTCACAAGAGCTTTTAATAATGAGTTTTTCACCTCACTTACCAAGGTTTTGCTGGGATAGTTTAGGTTAGGTTAGGTTAAAGTGGCAGCCCGATTTATTTTCATACTCACTTCGACTATTTAGTCCATTGTGATATCATATTAACTAAAAGTACCTATTACAAATGGACACTTCTAGTTTTAACCACTGAGCATACTCGATAATTTTCTTGTGCTGAACCAACCAGTTTGTTTCAAAAACAGACTGCTTAAGTTAACATTTTCCAGGTTCGCCAGTAATTTAAAGCTGTATGCTTCTAAAATTCGCTTACGCCTTACACTAAATGCAGGACGCTCACGTTTTTAATTCATTACTTTTCCTCCACATCATGACCGCTTATGCAGTAGCTGTTCCTGGTATGTTCCTGTGGCCAGGCACCCATATTAGGTGAATATTGTACTGGTATTACTTTGAGGACCGAACTGTGACTGTGCGTTTTTCCGAACACAGCGATAGCTCACGCGACCGTACAGCCGTTGTTGCTGCTGACTGTTTGGTTAATATGTCTAAAGGTAATAGATGCAGCATGACATTAAGGGAATCTATTCCTGTCTTACTGAATGCACCTGAGATACATAAGCACGCCATTTTCTTCTGAAGTGCGGGCCACCAGACCACAACACCAGTTGGTCTTACTGCTTACGTTAGAGTATCATCTATACGACTATGAACGAATTTTTTCAATGATTTGTACTTTTCCGGCGGAAAAAGGTCTCTGTAAAATGATTTTTTGAAAATTTGCCCTTTTTGCATCGATATTTTTTGAACCATTTAACTTATTACAGATCCAATTATATTGTTCGTCATCTTAATACCTTTCATTTAAGTATCAACAACGATATAATCCGACATTCCTAACTCGAGATATAATTTGTTTAGTGAAAAAAGAGCGAAAAACTAAAAATAACGGGATATCTCAAAAACTACTCCATAAAAAATTTTTTTAAAGTTTTTTCGAATTCAGCAGATCAAAATACATAAGAAATGTCACATTTCATAAAATGTACATGAAAATAATTATATTTTGTAAACTAGTGCATGTCTTCGGCCACGAAATAAGTAGTGCATTTAAAGCATATGATCACCAAATATGTAATCACCCAGCAAAAAAAAGAGCTTCCAAAAAAGTAGTTTGGATCCCCAATCTATGATCCGGAAGTGTTGCAAACTTGGATCATCTGCAATGAATTTTACACGGGCTTGTCATAGGACGGAAGTACACCCTTTTTGGCTCCTTTGCATTGCTTTAGAAATTGTGCCCTGGAAGTTCATTTGAACAAAGGAATTTAAAAAGCGAACATTTTTTTCAACCAATTTCACTTTTTATTTTCATCCAAATTTTTTATTACACTGTTATTTTCCTATTATCTATATATATTTTCGTATAAATATATTTTTTCCATCAAAAATCCACAAAAAAAAATAAAATTTGCAAAACCTTCTCAAAAGAACTTCCATGGAAGGGAAAAAGTCAACGGCACAGGTTCAAATACCAGCGGGGATGAAAATTATGTTATTATTATTTTTATTAACTGCATCGGAAGTTGAAATAAATCGATGGGGATTCTGGGATGCGCTTTAAAAGAAATGTTTGTGGAACAACTTCCAAGTTGGGCACTTATTTGTAGATATACCAAGGCTTGAAAAATAACCACTTATTGTCTCAGGTAACCAGTAGTTGCCACACTGAAAAAAATATTGTCGTGAGACCGAAGATTTCATGTCTTTAAAATACGAATGCAAATTTTGCTTAGCATAGAAGACGCATTTCTCTAATATGAAGTTTTTTTCCTTGTCCAAAAGTCGATAAACTTTTCAATGAAATCGTATTGTCCTTATAATTAAGTGATTTCACTTAAAATGGGTATAATAACATGAAAGAAAAAATGTTTGAAAAATTCAGAAAAATTGTTTAAATCTAATGAAATTGGCTTTAAATTTGTTGTCTTCTTGCATCTTGACTACAAAGCAAAAACTCATTCAAATATAGGACATGTTTTTCAACACTTAATTTTAAAGACTTTTTTACTTGAAACATAGCATAATTTTTACTGGAAGTCGAGTCTTAATTTGGAAAATAAAGTTGTCGTTAACTCGTTTTAAAGGACTTTGATAGCATATGAAGACAAAAAGCTGAAAAAGCGATAAATTAAAATTTGCTGCCTAGATGCAAGTACACAAAACCCAAATTTAAAAGAGAATTGTGTCTTAAAAGTATCCTTACTTGTATTCTCCGCTTCTTTGGCTCGGAATCCATACCAACATTTTTAAAGTAAAGAATGTTTGGAACCGGGCATGTTTTTTTTCAGTGCAGTATTTTTTTTGGATATCATCCCCAAATTGGTGCCCTTTCGTTCCCAAAAATCTCCAAGTTAAATTAAAATACACCATAAAAATCCCCAATAAACTTTAGACAAGTTTTTATGAAATATAAAAAATAATGAAATAGGCTCTTCTGTGTCAGTAAGGATTTAAAAACTTAAAATATATGTATAAAATGTTTGTCATATCAGCTTGCAAGTAGATCAATATTTCGAAGCAAAAAAATCGACACAAAATCGGAAACCGGAGACTGGTGATCGTCTTCCATAAGTTCCAAAATTCAAATATGGACGTTCGGTCATCTGTAGTGGAAACTTGACTTGGGTGGTAAATAAATATGAAGGTGAATCATCTTCATCATATCTATATCCAAATTAATGATTAACACTGACGAGAGGGCAACATTTACGCCTGAGTCCTCACGAAATGATTTCACAATTGTAGAAAAACGTCTTAATTAAGTTGAGTAATATTATAAATTAGCGTTTCTATTTTGTCAAGTCATTAACAGTCAACTGCATTACAATTTGAGAATAATCATCACAAATTACCGACAATGATTTATTATTGTATTTATAACTCACCGCAATGTAATGCAACGTGTAATGACAGTTTTACTACCGGTAATGCAAATTGTAATAAGATGTGGTTACCTATTTTTGCACCTAGCAAAAACACTCATTGCCAAATAATGTTAGAGATAACTAGTTCAAATTTGACATGGAAATTTTGATTACTTTAGCAAAAACATAGTCTATGAAAAAAGTACTTCTCTGCAGCCTTGCCGAGAGCTAAGTTATAAGCGTGAAAAACTGTAGTATGTGAGAAATAAACAACAAATGTATGTGCTATGTGGTAGGACTCATTAAAACCTCATCTATGCCAAATGAATTGATTCTGTATAAACTATCCGGTGATGGTAAGTCATAATTCGCAAGCATACGGTATTGCTGGGATTGTGGCACATATACAAATGATAAGCAGTTTTCCACATCAACTACTTACACAGTTTTTGCTGGGAAATCATCAGATTACTCTATAAATTCTTGCCGTAAAACCCCAGGAGTTGAATCCGTGTTGAGACAGGATTTTGGGCGTGTTCCATAATTTCCATCTATTTATAGCATAACGTTTCGATAGACATACAAGTATATAAAAAAAATTAGAAAAATATTAATAAAACACTATTTATGGTTGAAATCATGGATGTATATTAAGAAATATAAACATGTGCCGATGGGTATAGGAGCACATATTACAGTGAGCAAACAAAACAAATATATGTTGTATATTAAAGATTACATTACACAGAAAAAAGGCATTATTGATTTAAAAACAAACAATAATCGCAAAATGAACTAAATCAATTAATGTTTAAAATTATTTGAATAATCTATTGCATGTATGTAACAACGATCTCAAAGCTCTCACATTTAACGCCTGGTATAAATCTTATTTCAGCAAAAAACATATCAGCATCCAACGCCGTGGATGGGATCCAAACGAAAAGGTTGCTTTAGTTTTCTTGCCAAATAATGTAAGAATAAGAAACATTTTCCCATTATCCTCCGAACTGGAGTACACTGATAAAATTCTCTTCGTTTATATTACGAAACATTCTCCATTAACTATTCTTCGTTAATTCATTATTAAAATCACGAAATTTTTACTGGTTTTCATAAATTTTACGAAGAACTTTTCGCGATTATACGAAATGCTTACGAAATATACTACATTAACTTTTCTTCGTATAAAGTTCGTACTTTTAACGAAGTTTTTTACGAAACACTCTGCGTTAAAATTCCTTTATTAATTGCCCGAACATTTTTCATTGAAATTACGAAGAAGTATAATTGCGACATAAAAGTAAGGTTGCCAGATGATGGTTGTCGAAATCCGTGACTTTGAGCCATACATTCCGGGAATCGTTGGGACAAAGAAAAAACAATCATTATATGTAAAATATAAATATCATGCTTTTGGAACACAAAAAATCCGCTCAAAATATAAAATTAATTCGGTCTATCTCAGTTTTACCACACAGTTTTGTACACCCAAAAAAGGCGGCGTTAATGCACACTTAACCATGCTTTAGTTCATGAAAATTAGTTGATTTTAGTTAAAATTTGCCCAATGTGAGCAAATGTTCCTTATTTGAGTAATTTTTGCTTACTTACTTACTAATGACGTGAACCAAAAAATGAGAAAATGAGTTGTATGCAAATATATTACACAATTTTATTGAAAAAACAAGAGTAGTTAGTTCGGCCGGGCCGACTCTTAAATATCCACCACCATGAATTAAATATAATAGTTTCCCCTGCAAAACTCTTCGTCGTAGGGGGTTACTTGATAAGATATGCACACCAAGAAATATATGAATTTTTACATAAACTTCTACATTTAAAAATCTATGGACTTTTCCATAAAATAGATGTACGTTTACGTAATACATTTTTTCGTAAATACATGTTATTACATTATTAAAAGTTTATTAATGTGCATGGACTCTTTTATAAAATTAATGACACTTTACATAATACACGCACAGAAAAAACATGTTTGGACATGATTGCTGTATCCACACGGATGAAAAAGACTGTTTTTCATATGTTTGCCTATAAACATTATATGTTTGGAACACAAATTTTTAAACACAATATTTTTGAGTGCAAGCATATAATGTTCATAAACTAGCATAACATGTTTGGGACATATATGTTAATATGTTACAACATATTATGTTTGGGACATAAAATGTTTTAAATATAATATGCTTGGATGCAAACATATATTAATTTAGAAATAGCCTATAAACATATATGTGTTTAGTAGCTTGGAGCGCTATTTAACAGGGAGCGATATTGAATTAAGTTGGTGGTTGTTGCTTGTTATTACAAAATTAACATTTTTTTTATTTTTCCTTGGGCAATTGATCAGCTACTTCTTTGATCCTTACAAACTGTGTGGTCCGCTGTTCGAATCCCCGTCCGGCAAAAGGTAAAATTAAAATAAAAAAATCATACAATTGAATAATTTCTTCTACAATGTTTGTAAAGGGTGATTTGTTAAGAGCTTGATAACGTTTTTAAAAAAAAAAACGCATAAAATTTGCAAAATCTCATCGGTTCTTTATTTGAAACGTTAGATTGGTCCATGACATTTACTTTTTGAAGATAATTTCATTTAAATGTTGACCGCGGCTGCGTCTTAGGTGGTCCATTCGGAAAGTCCAATTTTGGGCAACTTTTTCGAGCATTTCGGCCGGAATAGCCCGAATTTCTTCGGAAATGTTGTCTTCCAAAGCTGGAATAGTTGCTGGCTTATTTCTGTAGACTTTAGACTTGACGTAGCCCCACAAAAAATAGTCTAAAGGCGTCAAATCGCATGATCTTGGTGGCCAACTTACCGGTCCATTTCTTGAGATGAATTGTTCTCCGAAGTTTTCCCTCAAAATGGCCATAGAATCGCGAGCTGTGTGGCATGTAGCGCCATCTTGTTGAAACCACATGTCAACCAAGTTCAGTTCTTCCATTTTTGGCAACAAAAAGTTTGTTAGCATCGAACGATAGCGATCGCCATTCACCGTAACGTTGCGTCCAACAGCATCTTTGAAAAAATACGGTCCAATGATTCCACCAGCGTACAAACCACACCAAACAGTGCATTTTTCGGGATGCATGGGCAGTTCTTGAACGGCTTCTGGTTGCTCTTCACTCCAAATGCGGCAATTTTGCTAATTTACGTAGCCATTCAACCAGAAATGAGCCTCATCGTTGAACAAAATTTGTCGATAAAAAAGCGGATTTTCTGCCAACTTTTCTAGGGCCCATTCACTGAAAATTCGACGTTGTGGCTCGTTAGTAAGTCTATTCATGATGAAATGTCAAAGCATACTGAGCATCTTTCTCTTTGACACCATGTCTGAAATCCCACGTGATCTGTCAAATACTAATGCATGAAAATCCTAACCTCAAAAGAATCACCCTTTATTACAGAAAAAGGTGCTAAGAACTAAAAAATCTCGTGGAAGTGAGAAAGATGTGGGGGAATATACAATTGGGCAGAAACAAAATTTTGAGTATTCAGGTCGAAAACCTATGTTGTTAGCACCTATATTACCTGTTTATTTTCATAATTCATTATGATTGTAAAAATATAAATAAATAAATAAAATTTTGAGCACAATATTGTTTGGGAGAATTTTTTTAAGCATATAATATTTTTGGGTGCAAAATGCTTCCAAACATATTATATGTTCACATAATAACATATTGTTTTTTGGAAGACAACATTATTGAATTTGGATGAAAAAATACAAAATGTTTGGAAATTGACTACCCAAACATATATTGTTTAGACCAATATGCTTTCAAACATATTATATATTGGAAGAGATCAAACATATAAATGTTTGGGCAATAGCCAAAAATGTATATGCTTGAAGCAAAATATGTTTGGGAGTATATGTTACAGAAGCGATTTTTTGTGAGCGTGCATTTAATGCTTATCTAGAGTATGTAATTGTCGTGAAAACCATGTATTTTGTCTTTGTAAAAATAGTTTTCGAGCGGATAAAAATATATGTTGGCAATAAGGATTTAAATGGTTCTCAAATGCCGCAAACATGCTCTATTATTTAAATGATGGAATTTGAGACCATTACATGGTCGGGAAAATCAAGTACCTGACCATTCATTTTTTTTACTTTTCTGCAGGGAAAAAATTATTTTTATAGGTTACGTATAGACATGTCTAGAACCATTACATGGTCATAAAGACCATGTACATTGTTTTCGTGACTTTATTAATTTTTTTGCAGCGAAAAGAATTTTATAAAAACATTGAGCAGGTACACACGATTTTTATTTTGCGCGTCAGTCGTGTGTTGATTGTTTCTTGGAATGGACGGAGAATACGGAATTACTGTGTTTTGTGTTAATTTATTTATTCAAAAGTGGCACGTGGTTTTATGTGAACACAAAAACGGGAAGTGTAATTGAAAAAATGTACCCGTTTTTGTTCTGCATTTTGATATATGGTATAATTTTTATTTGCAGTTACATGATGTCTGCGTTGGTACATTTGATGGCACGAAGTAAATATGGAATGATTACTTACTATTGAAATTGAACCAAAATAGAGTGTGTAAAAATATATGATGTTTGCTTGTACGATATTAAAAATACAAATAAACAATGAATTAGTTTATAAATAAATAAAAACAAATAAATAAAGTTAAATTTGTGTTTTTTTTTCTCAAGTGGCGTCCTTTTTTCGACGACGAAGAAAGTTTTTTCATAAAGATCAAAACATTTTAGGTTGTGACCATGTTCTTTTAACTGGAAGAAAAACATTTTTGACATTATCATAACATTTTAGATCGTGACCATGGTATTTTGATTCAAACAAAATTCTTTTCAGCAACATAATAACATTTTAGATGAGGACAATTTTATTTTTCTTAGAACCATTGTCGAACGCAGTTTGGTCTTCATGCAACTTTATTGAACTTATTGAATTGTATTGAATTGAAACGTATTGAATTGTAATGAATTGAAATTTATTGAATTGAAATGTATTCTATTGAATTGTATAGTTCTATAAAAATCACTTCTAGTTTGTAAAGCAATGAATTAAGAACAATACAACACTGAATTAAGATTTTTGTAATGACGATTGGCAACTCCTTTTATCTTTTTTATCCGCTCTTATTTTATAAGAGGGTTCCTGTCATGTAAAACAGGAAACCTCCTTCTTCTTGCCGTTTGACTGTCAACCAGAACACATCGTTGCCTCTCGTCGCCCATAGGAATCTCTCTCGTCTCTCAACCATAATAAATGTAAGTGACACAAAATCCCACCTGTTTCAATTTGGGTTGCCGGGAGTATTTCGTCGGAGCAACTTGGGGTATTTTCTAGAGTTCCCAACTTTAACTTATTTTATCTATTGGAACCTAAGTTCCACTCACCAACCAAGCACTGGTGTTTTCATGAACCTAAGTTCTTTGTTATTGAAAAACATTAGGAGTCTTGACGAACCTTAGTTCACCTCTAGATTTCGCCAGTAGGCATATTACACAAAGATAAGTATAATCTTCAACCATGTTCAGGTGAAAATGTATTATTTTATTTTGCTCTTCGAATATGATTGTGACAATCATGTTTCTTCTCTGCGTGTATATCCAAAAATACTGGTTTTCGTAGCGTGAGAGTGGCACAACATAGAGTTACTCCCATATGTATACAATACAAGCAGTGATGCCAACTCTGACGATTTTTCGTCATTTTGACGATTTAGTCTTTGACGATTTGACGACGATTTTAAGCAACGTAGTTATGAGTTGACGATTTTTGAAAAGCGTTTCCTCTTAATATTTTTTATGACAATTTGACGATTTTTCAGGGTGACGTAGTTATAAGTTGACGATTGTCATAAGTTGTAATGTAAACAAGCTTTTTTTATCTAATGGTAACTAATATGTAGCTTGCTCTCAGCCACATTCGTCTCCAATGTAGGAAGAAATTTCAAAGCAGACAATATAGTTATATAAAACTAAAATTGTACAACAACTGTTTAAAGCTAAATAATTATAATTGTTACGAAGTCGCATAAGTCAAATTCACATTATTCATTACCAATAATAAGGATTTAAAATAAACGGTATATTTCTGTAATTAAAATTAATAAAATAAATCTTTTATTTTTTGACGATTTTGACGAAAAATATTTTAAAAATTGCCGATTATCTGCCCAAAACAAAAAAACAAACGTAACATTTTTGAAGGCAACCCATGTCTTTGCTATGTTTGGATTTTTCAGTACAGTTTGAGTCCCCGTCGTGTTTCGAAGATTATTTAGCGCTGGGAAAGGTTCACGAAATAAAACGATATTAAATAAAGGCTTTTACAAGTAATGTAAGATATTATGAAATTATGTTCTTTATTTAATGGGTTTTAATGCGGTTTTCAATTATGCAAGAAAAGTTACATTGTAAAATGTAAAAGTACATATTTTTCAATGTCGAAAAATATGTATATTTCATTTATAATATTAAAAATTTCATTAATATTATGTATACGATCGTCAGTCAATGAAAACCTGTATTTTTTTAATTTATGAACTTTTTTGAAAAGTTTTGTGAACACTATTTATAAAATAAATGTATTATGTTTTTGTGTGTAGGATTTCAGGAGGTTTAATGACATGTATTCTCCCAAGCAGATCAGTTCAACCAGTACGCTTCCCGAAGATAAATTCTAGATTCTACCTATGAAGACTAGATCAGAATAGAAGTAAAATCGGGAGATCGGTCTACGAGGGCGGTTCGGAAACTTCTTAGCCAAGCAATTCTGTCCCTTGATTAAAATAGTTTTCCTCAATGCTTGCCAGCAAGGAATTTTTTTAGATTTGGGAACAAGTAAAAGTCACTGGGAGCTAAATCAGGAGAATAAGGTGGGTGGTCAAGCAACTCGTACTTTAATTCGTTGATTTTAGTTAGCCATTGTGAAGCACTCTTGTGCGGTGGTGCGTCGTATTGATGAAAAAATATTTTTTTGTGTTGTAAGCCAGGACGTTTTTCTCGAATTTGTACACGGATGAAAAGACTGTTTTTCATATGTTTGGCTATAAACATTATATGTTTGGAACACAAATTTTTAAACACAATATTTTTGAGTGCAAGCATATAATGTTCATAAACTAGCATAACATGTTTGGGACATATATTTTAATATGTTAGAACATATTATGTTTGGGACATAAAATGTTTGCATCCAAGCATATTATATTTACAAACATTTTATGTCCCAAACATAATATGTTCTAACATATTAACATATATGTCCCAAACATGTTATGCTAGTTTATGAACATTATATGCTTGCACTCAAAAATATTGTGTTTAAAAATTTGTGTTCCAAACATATAATGTTTATAGCCAAACATATGAAAAACAGTCTTTTTCATCCGTGTGCGGTTTGATCGACTGTTAACAAATGCGGCACCCTTTTTCATCTGTAGTTCTTCATGCAAAATTAAATGGACTCGATCATTTGAGATGCCCATGATATTAGCAATTAGCTTTTCTAAACTAATCCTAGCTTTTTAATTAAAATAGAGGGCACATCCAGTATCACTTCTACAAAATCAATGGTCTAATAAAAGTGAATTTCACCAAATTTATTGCATGAAAAATATGGCATCTTCACTTCTGCAAAGTGTTCTTGGTAGAGCTAATGAACAAAAGCTAACGCAGCCACTATATTTCTATTGATGTAAGCCGTCACTTGAAATTGTTTGATTGTTTGAAATATTATTGCAAATATTTTAGAAGTTAAAAAAACTGTCATTTTAATCATTACGGGATACCAAAAACATGTTTAACAAAATAAAGAATATAAAACCTTTTCCGTCGTCAAAAATGAATGAACGGCACAGCGATTATTTCTTTAAGAGTGACTTAGATCTGGAATGTAAAAACCAAATCAAAACTAGATTTTGAGAAGTAATAAAGGGTGATTTGTTAAGAGCTTGATAACTTTAAAAAAAAAAAAACGCATAAAATTTGCAAAATCTCATCGGTTCTTTATTTGAAACGTTAGATTGGTCCATGACATTTACTTTTTGAAGATAATTTCATTTAAATGTTGACCGCGGCTGCGTCTTAGGTGGTCCATTCGGAAAGTCCAATTTTGGGCAACTTTTTCGAGCATTTCGGCCGGAATAGCCCGAATTTCTTCGGAAATGTTGTCTTCCAAAGCTGGAATAGTTGCTGGCTTATTTCTGTAGACTTTAGACTTGACGTAGCCCCACAAAAAATAGTCTAAAGGCGTCAAATCGCATGATCTTGGTGGCCAACTTACCGGTCCATTTCTTGAGATGAATTGTTCTCCGAAGTTTTCCCTCAAAATGGCCATAGAATCGCGAGCTGTGTGGCATGTAGCGCCATCTTGTTGAAACCACATGTCAACCAAGTTCAGTTCTTCCATTTTTGGCAACAAAAAGTTTGTTAGCATCGAACGATAGCGATCGCCATTCACCGTAACGTTGCGTCCAACAGCATCTTTGAAAAAATACGGTCCAATGATTCCACCAGCGTACAAACCACACCAAACAGTGCATTTTTCGGGATGCATGGGCAGTTCTTGAACGGCTTCTGGTTGCTCTTCACTCCAAATGCGGCAATTTTGCTTATTTACGTAGCCATTCAACCAGAAATGAGCCTCATCGCTGAACAAAATTTGTCGATAAAAAAGCGGATTTTCTGCCAACTTTTCTAGGGCCCATTCACTGAAAATTCAAAGCATACTGAGCATCTTTCTCTTTGACACCATGTCTGAAATCCCACGTGATCTGTCAAATACTAATGCATGAAAATCCTAACCTCAAAAGAATCACCCTTTATAAAATGCGTTCTTCCTTATAGTATGAACTGGTAACAAGAATCTGGCTGTGTTTTTGCTTTTAATTCCACAGTCTAGTGTAATTATATTGTATGAATTATCATCAAAATATGTTTAGTTTATAGTTTCTGTCTGCAAACAAAATGCATTGCAGAAAAAGTTTTTGATTCGAATTTTCTTTCGTACTATGTAATACTATCGAATTCACCAAAAAGCGTAGCCAGCTTATAACGTAAAATCGCACCACTTACGAGTAATAAAAAAGGTGTAATTTGGCAGCATTGTCAGTGACTGTCAAAAATTGATAAACAAAAAATAAAAAAAAATTAGTAAATACAATAAAATGGATAGTGTTGTTCTGTGGTTTGAAAGAAACAATATTTTTGAGTGCAAGCATATAATGTTCATAAACTAGCATAACATGTTTGGGACATATATTTTAATATGTTAGAACATATTATGTTTGGGACATAAAATGTTTGCATCCAAGCATATTATATTTACAAACATTTTATGTCCCAAACATAATATGTTCTAACATATTAACATATATGTCCCAAACATGTTATGCTAGTTTATGAACATTATATGCTTGCACTCAAAAATATTGTGTTTAAAAATTTGTGTTCCAAACATATAATGTTTATAGCCAAACATATGAAAAACAGTCTTTTTCATCCGTGTGCGGTTTGATCGACTGTTAACAAATGCGGCACCCTTTTTCATCTGTAGTTCTTCATGCAAAATTAAATGGACTCGATCATTTGAGATGCCCATGATATTAGCAATTAGCTTTTCTAAACTAATCCTAGCTTTTTAATTAAAATAGAGGGCACATCCAGTATCACTTCTACAAAATCAATGGTCTAATAAAAGTGAATTTCACCAAATTTATTGCATGAAAAATATGGCATCTTCACTTCTGCAAAGTGTTCTTGGTAGAGCTAATGAACAAAAGCTAACGCAGCCACTATATTTCTATTGATGTAAGCCGTCACTTGAAATTGTTTGATTGTTTGAAATATTATTGCAAATATTTTAGAAGTTAAAAAAACTGTCATTTTAATCATTACGGGATACCAAAAACATGTTTAACAAAATAAAGAATATAAAACCTTTTCCGTCGTCAAAAATGAATGAACGGCACAGCGATTATTTCTTTAAGAGTGACTTAGATCTGGAATGTAAAAACCAAATCAAAACTAGATTTTGAGAAGTAATAAAGGGTGATTTGTTAAGAGCTTGATAACTTTAAAAAAAAAAAAACGCATAAAATTTGCAAAATCTCATCGGTTCTTTATTTGAAACGTTAGATTGGTCCATGACATTTACTTTTTGAAGATAATTTCATTTAAATGTTGACCGCGGCTGCGTCTTAGGTGGTCCATTCGGAAAGTCCAATTTTGGGCAACTTTTTCGAGCATTTCGGCCGGAATAGCCCGAATTTCTTCGGAAATGTTGTCTTCCAAAGCTGGAATAGTTGCTGGCTTATTTCTGTAGACTTTAGACTTGACGTAGCCCCACAAAAAATAGTCTAAAGGCGTCAAATCGCATGATCTTGGTGGCCAACTTACCGGTCCATTTCTTGAGATGAATTGTTCTCCGAAGTTTTCCCTCAAAATGGCCATAGAATCGCGAGCTGTGTGGCATGTAGCGCCATCTTGTTGAAACCACATGTCAACCAAGTTCAGTTCTTCCATTTTTGGCAACAAAAAGTTTGTTAGCATCGAACGATAGCGATCGCCATTCACCGTAACGTTGCGTCCAACAGCATCTTTGAAAAAATACGGTCCAATGATTCCACCAGCGTACAAACCACACCAAACAGTGCATTTTTCGGGATGCATGGGCAGTTCTTGAACGGCTTCTGGTTGCTCTTCACTCCAAATGCGGCAATTTTGCTTATTTACGTAGCCATTCAACCAGAAATGAGCCTCATCGCTGAACAAAATTTGTCGATAAAAAAGCGGATTTTCTGCCAACTTTTCTAGGGCCCATTCACTGAAAATTCAAAGCATACTGAGCATCTTTCTCTTTGACACCATGTCTGAAATCCCACGTGATCTGTCAAATACTAATGCATGAAAATCCTAACCTCAAAAGAATCACCCTTTATAAAATGCGTTCTTCCTTATAGTATGAACTGGTAACAAGAATCTGGCTGTGTTTTTGCTTTTAATTCCACAGTCTAGTGTAATTATATTGTATGAATTATCATCAAAATATGTTTAGTTTATAGTTTCTGTCTGCAAACAAAATGCATTGCAGAAAAAGTTTTTGATTCGAATTTTCTTTCGTACTATGTAATACTATCGAATTCACCAAAAAGCGTAGCCAGCTTATAACGTAAAATCGCACCACTTACGAGTAATAAAAAAGGTGTAATTTGGCAGCATTGTCAGTGACTGTCAAAAATTGATAAACAAAAAATAAAAAAAAATTAGTAAATACAATAAAATGGATAGTGTTGTTCTGTGGTTTGAAAGAAACAATGTACGTGCCGGAGAATATTGAGAGATGACATAAATATATCATCGCTTTCGGATAAAAGTTAATAAATATGTTTGTTTATTTAACCGCCTGAATGAGTGCGTTGTTAGTTTTATTAAAAATTTCAGATTGTCAAAGGAAGCATTCAACTATGTAATGGACAAAATACAGCGGAAAAATCCGAAATAAAGTTAGCTGCCAAATTAAAATTCCTTGACCAAGGAATGGATATCAACATCAAATTGGCCAAGATCGTGTTGCTGGATTGGCGCACACGACGAGTGGGTGTTGGAAGGCAAGCAGTAAACGGACAAGTTGTTGGTCTCTGTGGTTGTTCAGCTCCTTGTTCATCGTCAACCGTACACACAGGTAGCTCGTTCTCCAATAAAATTTAGTCTGCGGGAGACAAGCTGGTTGGTGTATTATTTATGCCGAATTTATTGGCACTCAAGCCTTCTATAGAAATAAAGTTTTTCCAACCTGACACATCACGTACAGGTGGACCCATCATGTTAATATCGCCTTCCAATCTTTTCCACAGATTATGGGATTTGGTCTTTGCATCGGGTGATTTCAAAAAACGTTTTTCCTAATCAGGATGCTTCGACAAAAAATCCACCATTACCTCAAAAAAATTAAATTAAAAAAAATATATTTTACATAATTTTGTATGAAAAATAACAAAAATAACTTGCATTTTTCGCCTTTTCGCTAACTCAAATGGAATCGAATGGTATTTTTTCGAAACGAACACTTTTGACATTTACAACCGTGATACATAGTTGCTACATTTTCGATAATCGAACAGAATTTCCGATTGTAGAAAATTTACATCTCGAATTCGAACTACATAGTGGCACCAATTCGTCTTTGATTGATGTTGTTATCGAAACAAATTACATTGGACCCCCCCCGACGTCCGAAAAAAGTGTTCTCACGTGTAAGTCGGAACAACTAACTTCTTGTGTAGTGTGAAAAAAGTGTATAGTGTGGTGCACAGTGCGGTGAGATCCAGAACAGACACGCCCTCAAAAAAAAATATGTTCCAAACATATTTTGCAGGAAGCACATATATTATTGGATACTGCCGAAACATTAAGATGTTTGTTTCATGTGAACATATTATATGTTTGGAAGCATTTTGATCCCACAAATATTATATGAATTTTCCCCAAAGAAGATTATGCTAATTCCCTCACATAATTTTCACATCCACGAAATTTTCTAGTTCTTGGCACCTTTTTCTAGAATACAAATAATGTTGAAGAAATTATACAATTTTATAATTTTTTTTTAATTTTACCTTTCGCCTGGACGGAGAATCGAACCGAGGGCCATACAGTTTGTACGCCAACACACTATCCACTGGGCTACGTAGCTGTTATAGTCACCAGTAGACACTTATCGTTATAAGTTACACTTATATAGTATCCCAGCAAAAATAATTGGAAGTTCTTCCAAAGGCACAACTTTAAAAGCACTTCCAAAAGATGTTCTTCCAAAGATGTTCTTTATTTTAACTACACAGGAAGTTCTTTTAATTCAATTATTTACAACTCGATTTTTTTCTTATATTTAATGGGTAAATTAAATTTGTTTGTTTCAAAAAGGTTAAAACAGAGTAAGCATTAAAAAATGGTACAAATTATTGAAATTTTGTCGAAAAAAATTTAAATCCGTTAAAAAGATATTGCGAATTTTTCAAAATATTTTGATTCAAACGTTTTAGACAAGCGTTAGAATGCATTAAAAATCATAAAAAATTATAAAAATTATTTATTTGTCAAAATACGACAACATTTTTCAATTCACATCCAAAACACTGAATTCGAATCATAGAGTAAGAAGTGATGCAAATTCAGTGCAACGGCTATTGAAATGGTGGACATCGGTCCTATGACAAGCCCATGTTAAATTCAAATTCAAAATTCCGGATCCAAAAAGAACATTTTCACAACTTTTTTGGCGACGCTTTTTTTACTGGGATAGTTTGCAGCGCCCACGAGCCCATGCAAACATAACACTATTTAACAGAAACATACATGTGTTGGCCACGTGAAGCAATGGTTAGCAATCTGCCTTGCATGCAAAGGGTCGTGTTTTTTTTACACATTTATATTAATAAATTATAACTATATTAATATTTTATAATGAAACTTCACAATGTGGGTTATTAAAGATTTACAGTCAGAAACAGTGCTTGATACAAAAGAAATGGACTGAGCTTTTGGATAAAATATTATTTTTTTATTGCAAAAATAACAATTTTGTAACAAAAAACTGTTTTTGGTATAAAAGTTTGAAATCTTGGAAGGAATTCAAAAACTCTAACAAAAGAAGAACGTGGAGTCGAGTATATACATAAAAAATTTTATAATATACACATAAATTTATTTAGGCGTGAACAGTTTTTTACTACACGGACGAAAAAGACTGCTTTTCATATGTTTGGGTGTAAAAATTATATGTTTGGAACTCAAATTTTTAAGTGCAAGCATATAATGTTCATAAATTAACATAATATGTTGGGGACATATATGTTAATATGTTAGAACATATTATGTTTGGGACATAAAATGTTTGTAAATATAATATGCCTATAAACATATATGTGTTTAGAAAGAGAGACCAAGAGAGTATGCTGCAAGTAAAATAATGGAAGTAACCAATTGGCGCCTTAAAAATATATATACACAAAGAAAATTTCATTAAAGATTGGAAAATACTATGTGTGAATATAAACAAGTACAAATTTACAAATTTGGAGTAAACATATATATGTTGTGATATAAGACTTCGCCAAAAATTGTATATGCTTAAGTAAAAATATTAAAATGAGTATTCGGAGAGAAAATTCATTCGGAACCAAGAGAAAAGACATTTGAAAAAAGAGCATGAGTTTTGTTTATCATTTTCGTATTACGGGCACAATTTTTTTTGTTTCGTCACAACAAATCGGAACGTAGGACGAGTAAGTCAAAATATTCAAACAAAGGTAATTAAAGAGATCTTCATAAAAACTAACGAAAGGGCACTATACACTGAAAAAATGCATGCCCGGTTGCAAAGATTGTGTCTCTCTTTTAACAATTTTGGTATTGATTCCGAGCCAATGAAGCCGAGAATTCCAGTAAGGATGCTTTTAAGACACAATTCTCTTTTAAATGTGGGTTTTGAGTACTTGACTCTACGAAGCAAATGTTAATTTTTCGCTTTTTCATTTTTTCTTTCATATGCTATCAAAGTCCGTTAAAAACAAGAATTCCAGTAGAAATTACGCTACGTTTCAAGTAAAAATGTCTTTAAAATAAAGTGTTGAAAAACATGTCTCATTTTTGATCGATTTTTTGCTTTGTAGTCAAGATGCAAACTCGAATCGGTAAAACCAGAATAACATAATAACTCGTTTCAAGAGGAGTTGACGGATACTTTCGAAAAAAAAAGCAGGCATTGAGTTCGAGTTTTGCCGCTAAAATTATTTCTCATTTTATATTTATTTATTTATTTATTTAAGTCTATAGAACAATGTTCCTTACAGACTACAAAAAATAAAACCATTCCATTGTATACTAAAATAACTGTAGATTTCTTAGAGGTCTCGCAAGCCAAATCGGGGGATCGGTTTATATGGGGGCTATATATAATTATGGACCGATGTGGACCAATTTTTGCATGGTTGTTATAGACCATATACTAACACCATGTACCAAATTTCAGCCGGATCGGATGAAATTTGCTTCTCTTAGAGGCCTCGGAAGCCAAATTTAGGAGTACGTTTATATGGGGGCTATACGTAAAAGTGGACCGATATGGCCCATTTGCCAGGAACCCAGGACCCTTGGCATGCAAGGCGGACGTACCAACCACTGATCCACGTCGAACCACTGATTCACGTGAACCAGTGTTATGTTTGCATCGGCTCGTGGGCGCCGCAAGCTATGCTATATAAATATAACTTATAACGATAATTAACTCTTGATGACCATAACAGCTACGTAGCCCAGTGGATAGTGTGCTGGCTTACAAACTGTGTGGTCCGCTGTTCGAATCCCCGTCCTGCAAAAGGTAAAATTTAAAAAAAATTATAAAATTGAATAATTTCTTCTACAATGTTTGTATTACAGAAAAAGGTGCTAAGAACTAAAGAACTTGTGGAAGTGAGAAAAATGTGAGGGAATATACAATTAGGCAGAAAAAAATTTTTGAGCACAATCTTCTTTGGGAGAAAATTCTTCTAAGCATATAATATTTTTGGGTTCAAAATGTTTCCAAACATATTATATGTTCACATAATAACATATAGTTTTTTGGAAGACAACATTATTGAATTTGGATGGAAAAATACATAATGTTTGGAACTTAGACTACCCAAACATATTATATTGTTTAGACCAATATGCTTTCAAACATATTATATATTGGAAGAAATCAAATATATAAATGTTTGGGCAATACCCAAAAATTTATATGCTTGAAGCAAAATGTATTTGGGAGTATATGTTACAGAAGCGATTTTTTGAGGGTGTAGCAATTAGCACCATTTTAAATGCATTTAAAACTTATCGTATTTTGTACTTAACTTTTACCGGTATTAAGTTGGCATTATCTTTTATTTTTCTTTAATAATTCATTTTAAAGAAAATAAACTTTTTTCAATTGTTGCTTTGGATCATTCCCCACACGGTTGAAAAAGACTGTTTTTCATATGTTTGGCTATAAACATTATATGTTTGGAACACAAATTTTTAAACACAATATTTTTGAGTGCAAGCATAACATGTTTGGGACATATATGTTAATATGTTAGAACATATTATGTTTGGGACATAAAATGTTTGTAAATATAATATGCTTGGATGCAAACATATATTAATTTAGAAATAGCCTATAAACATATATGTGTTTGGTAGCTTGGAGCGCTATTTAACAGGGAGCGATATTGAATTAAGTTGGTGGTTGTTGCTTGTTATTACAAAATTAACATTTTATTTTTCCTTGGGCAATTGATCAGCTACTTCTTTGATCCTTACAAACTGTGTGGCCCGCTGTTCGAATCCCCGTCCGGCAAAAGGTAAAATTAAAATAAAAAAAATCATAAAATTGAATAATTTCTTCTACAATGTTTGTATTACAGAAAAAGGTGCTAAGAACTAAAAAATCTCGTGCACGCTCACAAAAAATCGCTTCTGTAACATATACTCCCAAACATATTTTGCTTCAAGCATATACATTTTTGGGTATTGCCCAAACATTTATATGTTTGATCTCTTCCAATATATAATATGTTTGAAAGCATATTAGTCTAAACAATATATGTTTGGGTAGTCTAAGTTTCAAACATTTTGTATTTTTGCATCCAAATTCAATAATGTTGTCTTCCAAAAAACAATATGTTATTATGTGAACATATAATATGTTTGGAAGCATTTTGCACCCAAAAATATTATATGCTTAAAAAAATTCTCCCAAACAATATTGTGCTCAAAATTTTAGTTATTTATTTATATATTTACAATCATAACGAATTATGAAAATAAACAGGTAATATAGGTGCTAACAACATAGGTTTTCGACCTGAATGCTCAAAATTTTGTTTCTGCCCAATTGTATATTCCCCCACATCTTTTTCACTTCCACGAGATTTTTTAGTTCTTAGCACCTTTTTCTGTAATACAAACATTGTAGAAGAAATTATTCAATTGTATGATTTTTTTTATTTTAATTTTACCTTTTGCCGGACGGGGATTCGAACAGCGGACCACACAGTTTGTAAGGATCAAAGAAGTAGCTGATCAATTGCCCAAGGAAAAATAAAATGTTAATTTTGTAATAACAAGCAACAACCACCAACTTAATTCAATATCGCTCCCTGTTAAATAGCGCTCCAAGCTACTAAACACATATATGTTCATAGGCTATTTCTAAATTAATATATGTTTGCATCCAAACATTTTATATTTACAAACATTTTACGTCCCAAACATAATATGTTCTAACATATTAACATATATGTCCCAAACATGTTATGCTAGTTTATGAACATTATATGCTTGCACTCAAAAATATTGTGTTTAAAAATTTGTGTTCCAAACATATAATGTTTATAGCCAAACATATGAAAAACAGCCTTTTTCATCCGTGTGGAAGTGAGAAAGATGTGGGGGAATATACAATTAGGCAGAAACAAAATTTTGAGCATTCAGGTCGAAAACCTATGTTGTTAGCACCTATATTACCTGTTTATTTTCATAATTCATTATGATTGTAAATATATAAATAAATAAATAAAATTTTGAGCACAATATTGTTTGGGAGAATTTCTTTTAAGCATATAATATTTTTGGGTGCAAAATGCTTCCAAACATTATATGTTCACATAATAACATATTGTGTTTTGGAAGACAACATTATTGAATTTGGATGCAAAAATACAAAATGTTTGGAACTTAGACTACCCAAACATATATTGTTTAGACCAATATGCTTTCAAACATATTATATATTGGAAGAGATCAAACATATAAATGTTTGGGCAATACCCAAAAATATATATGCTTGAAGCAAAATATGTTTGGGAGTATACGTTACAGAAGCGATTTCTTGTGAGCGTGCACCAAGTTATAATACAATTTCCCAAAAAAGTTATAACGTTATTCTGTTTTTTGAGACTCGACTTTTGCCGCTAAAATGAAAAATAATTTTAGCTGCAGAACTCGAACGTAATGCCCGCTTTTATATTTGAAGGTGCCCGTCAACTCCTCTTGGAATACTTATTAATAAAGAGGAACTAAACTTTGTTTTTATACATTTTTCTGTTTAATTTTTCACTATTTCCTCCTTTTTTCATTTTACAGTCCCATCTCTAAAAAGAGTATAGTGTCCTCTCGTTATTTTTATGAAGATCCCTTTGTAATTTTTGTATATTTTATACCGTTTTTTTTTCTTTAATTTCCTTTGCCTGAATATTTTGACTTACTCCTCGTACGTTCCGATTTATTTTAACGAAGCAAGAAATGTTTCGCTCTCTGAATAAAATATCACAACATATATATGTTTACTCGAAATTTGTAAATTTATATATGTTTACATTCACACATATTATTTTTATGAAACATTCATGCCCCAAACATAATATATTCTAACATATTAACATATGTATCCCAAACATTTAGTGTTAGTTTAGGAACATTACATGTTTGCACTTAAATATCTTGTGTTTAAAAATTGTGCCCGAAACACATTTTGTTTATATCGGAACATATGAAAAACATATTTTTCTAACAGTGCATGAATAGTACTATCATTGCATTAAAGTGTAATTTATTTCAACAATAAAATACCACCGAACGGTAGGTTAGATTAGGTTAGTTGGCAGCCCGATATTTCAGGCTCACTTAGACTATTCAGTCCATTGCGATACCACATTGGTGAACTTCTCTCTTATCACTGAGTGCTGCCCGATTCCATGTTAAGCTCAATGACAAGAGACCTCCTTTTTATAGCCGAGTCCGAACGGCGTTCCACATTGCAGTGAAACCACTTAGAGAAGCTTTGAAACCCTCAGAAATGTCACCAGCATTGCTGAGGTGGGATAATCCACCGCTGAAAAACTTTTTGGTGTTCGGTCGGAGCAGGAATCGAACCCACGACCTTGTGTATGCAAGGCGGGCATGTTAACCATTGCACCACGGTGGCTCCCACCACCGAACGGTAGAACTCTCTTTAACAGACTACGTGGATTTTGATTTATTTTTTACAACTCATGTACCGCAGACTTCGTTTTTATTATGATTTCGGCAATGCGTTTACCCACATAATATGCTTGTAACTAATAACTTCAGAGATGGTCTGTCGTAAACTGTAAGATATTTGATATATTTATTGGGACATATATCTACGACGTATTTTACCATACGTCAAAAACGTCGTAAACCAGTGAAAAATTGGAGGATCCAATCCTATCTAATAATATCAAAATGGATCTAATTGGATCTGTTCAGATATTGGTTCAGACATAATTAGATATGCACAGATATGCTATATATGGTGCTAGATCTGGTTAGATATAATTGCAAATCTCACTTAATAATATATGCTTGGATAGGACCATATATAGCACTATATCTAATAAGATATGGTAGATATAACTTCATATCTGACTATAAATGGGGTTAAATACGGTCCAAATTATAATAAAAAAAATCATGAACAAGTTAAAAAGATGTTTGAAATACACGTCTAAAAAACTACTCGAGATATATACACAAAGTTACAGATGGAAAAATAACTTTTGTTTATTTAACGAACTTACATAATACATTTTAAAGTATTTGGCAGTTTACAAACATGTTTTTCGAGTTTCAGAACATGGTTGAACTCCTTCACGTCAGATAGTTTTAACAATCTAAAGCAGTCAGTTTTGGAAATTTTAGTTTTATCGCATACTGCTGGTTGACGTCAAAAATAGTAATAAAAATAAATTGTTGAAAATGCGCAAAGAAACAATTAATAGACCCAAATAGAATTTCGCCTTTTTTTAATTGTACTGTATAGATATTAGTTTTGGTATTTTTATATAAAAGGGATATTTTTATCTATTTTACACCTCGCGTAGTAAGAAAAAGTGTGGGTTTCATCAAAACACTCATTTAGTATTTGTCGTTCCCATGCTTTTGGGAACGACATATACTATATGATTTTTTATTTTGAGATATACTCATATAAAAAAAACTGCTGTTAATAGGAAACACTGACTGCTGTTTTTTCGGTAAACAAAAAGTGCTGTTTTAGCAGTTTTTCTGCTAAAGTAGCAAACAATCTGTTAGTTTGGAATAACAGACATACTGCCCAAAAGTTAGTAGTTTGCTTGAATAATCGAACTTCAAACGTTAAAAAACATTTGGTAGATTTTGATTATGCAATAACATTTCTGAACAAGTCGCCCTTTTTAATATATGTCCCACGCGGAGATATTAATTTACATTTTAGTTAAAATATTTTTAATCGCGGGAAACGCTTCTTTCAAAAGAGCAATGGTTTCGTTCCTTGTCGTAATTGTAAAAAACAAACGTTGCCCAGATCACCAAACAGTCGTAGCTTGAGGATGGGGTCTTCTCAACAATACCTTCTTGGTTTTCTAAGCAATTTTGCTTATTGACGCAGGCACCGATATGGAATGAGCCTCATTAGTCAACATTAGGGCTGTGGAGTCGGAGCCGGAGTCGTAAAAATTTTGCTCGACTCCGGCGAAACAAAATTTGAGAAACACTTCATATTATTGTAACAAAAGAAACATTTCGACAAATTAGATTCGATTGGGGTTTTTAATCGATCAACGAAGTACTGGATTTCAGGCCATTCAAAGTGTATTTATATGGGTGAAATTTCACGGTGATATAAAGAGTAGGTTTTACTAGAATATGAGCTGAAATGATCAATTGTATAGTCCATTTTTAACATATTAAACTATCAATTTTTAAGCCTATATACTCTTGATAAAGGTACAATTTTAAGGCAATATAGCAGTAGAGCTGTTCTGAATTTTTGGCAGGCATGTTGAGTTCGAAGATGGATCATACCGAACAATTTTGTGATACATATAAACCCATCTCCGATTTGTTTTAAGAAATTTTTCCCAGTCTAAAATTTTCATAAGATTTGTCAGAAATTTTGAGTTATTTGAGATCCATTAATAAATGCGGAAATTTACCGTCGGCCCAGATTTTGTACACGCAAAGAAAAAAAAAAAGTTTGGAAAACATGTACCGAAAACGTTTTTCTTTTGTTAGAGTTTTTTGAATTGCTTCGAAAATTTTAAACTTGTATCACCAAAAAAATTCGTTTGTTACAAAATTTTTATTTTTCCAATAAAAAAAAGTTATTTTTGAAACAACAACATAGTCAATTACGTTTATATCAAACACTGTTCTTTTCTGACTTTAGATCTTTAATAAGACACATTTTACAGTTCAAAATTTAATATAGTACAATGTAATGTTGAACATTTTTTCGGAATCTTCCGAACATATCTGGAATATATGTAAAAAAAATATAAACAAAAAAAAAAAAAAACTTTGGTCGAAGCAGGGATCGAACCCACGACCCTTGGCATGCAAGTCGGACGTAGCAACCACCGCTCCACGGTGCCAAACTAAATGTTTGTTTCTGTTAAATAAACTTTGTTTATTCGGTTCGTGGGCGCCGCAAGCTATGCTATATAAATATAACTTATATGGATATTTATCTATTGATGACCATAACAGATACATAGATCAGTGGTTAGTGTGTTGGCTTACAAAGTGCATGGTCCGCGGTTCGATTCTCCGTCTAGGCAAAAGGTAAAAAAAATTTTAAAAATTTATAAAATCGTATAATTTCTTCTACATTGTTGGTATTACGGGAAAAGGTGTAAAGAACTAAAAAAACCTCGTGGATGTGAGAAAGATGTAAGGGAAAATGCAATTAGCAAGAAAACAATGTTTTTTTCTTTTTGAGTTAGTCTTTATGAAATTGTTTTTACATCCTGGAAAAGAATAAACGTTTATCACAAAAAGTATATACTTTTCTTCCAAATACACTTCCTTACAGCGAAAAGCAAATGAGAAACGAACTTTATTTGTCTAACATTTCGTTTGGGAGGAAAGAATTAAACCTCTGCCAACGTGCCATCTGAGGAGGACTTTTGGGAGAAAGTATGTTTCATCAATGTCACTCCAAATTCTTTACATTAAATTAATGACCTCTAATGACCATAACTGATAGACCATTTATAAATCGATGTTTCACCATTTTACTTCTATAGAAACAATATTCGTAACTATCCAGCTATTCCTGTCATCTGTTGTATGGTAGTGGTTATTTAAAATTCCGCCCGTCCTAATTTATGACAGTTTATGTTTGTTTTATATATCCGACACATTACATTTTTTAACATCTAAACTTTCTATCTGATTAGCCCGACATTTGGATTTTTGTGTATTTTTCTTTTTTATACAGATTTATTTTTTATAAAATGCCTATATAGACCAATACCAGGATTTTACTTCTTAAACATCTCGAAGCCTAATTATTTTTTTAAATTTTGTGTTTTTATAAATTCATATTCTGTTGATTATTGTTATCTACCCTTATTTTGATGTGGTCTCTATATAGTCTTGTGTCGTATTTTAATTCATTGGCCTGAAATTGAAATGTAGAGCGTATGAAGGCCTCTGGGGAGGTGGCTTAGACCCGATTTTCCATTGCTTTTATATAATATTAAACAAGTAAATACAACCGCGCAAAGATCCGCTAAAAACATTCATGGTAGCAAATGCCGATGGCAATATATAGTTTTTTATATAAGTGAATTATTATAAGTGAATGTTTGACATCTGATATTTATAAAATGAAACTGGGGTTGAACTTATGATTTAAGTTCCTAAATTTATGTTTAGTTTAATAACCAAACTACCTTTATTATTTTGTTTAGCCAGAGTTTTAGTCGATTTAATTTTAAAAAAATATTAAATAATATTAAAACTATTATTTCATAAATGAATATCTTAATAACGCTGCAAAAAACGAATCGCCAAAAAAGAAGTAAAACTGTTCTTTTTGTGTTCGGAAGTGGTACAAAATTGGCGCAGAAGCGATGTCATAGGACGGATGCCCACCATTTCAACAACCGTTGCACTGAATTTGCATCATTTTTAAGGTGTGATCCGAATTCAGTGTGAATTAATAAAATTGTGATATTTTCCAAATAAATAATGGGAAATTGGAACGACCAATTTTAAAATATTTTAAAAAATTTGCAATTTTTCTAGAATGGAATTTGCAATTTGTCGACGTAATTTAAATAATTTGTATCATTTTATTAATTCTTACTTTTTTATCCTATTTGAAAAAAATGCCCATTAAAAATATAAAAAAACGAGTTATAAAAATTGAATTTAAACACATTCTGAGTAATTAAAACAAATAACTTCTTTGTGAGGACATTTTTGGACTTGATTTTAAAGTTGTGCCTTTATAACAACTCCCAATTTTTTGCTGGAAAAAGTGTGGTACTACTTTTAGTTGCTTTATTATAAATTAATTGTCTAGTAAAGCTAAGTCTGATTTTTTTATTTATTTTTATAAAATAAAACATTAATTGAACCTTTAACTTCCGTCCATTAATTTCTAGCTAGGGGGGCTGTAGCCCCCCCCCCCCTAGGAAAATTGTCTAGCTACGCTAATGTTCTTTACATTCCTAAAATGCTTAGATTTGTCGTCGAGTCGTATCAAAAATTAAAATTAGAGTTCTTTTGGACATATAAACACATATGGCAAAATAGAATACTTATATCGGTCTATTTTTGGAACACTACACCTTAAAATTACAATTGGAATACTGTTAAAATGAGATTTAGGTACAGCACCTGGAGTCGACTCCGGAGTTGGAGTCGAGGCTAATAAGAAATGCTGGAGTCGGAGTCGGAGCCGGAGTCGAGTAAAATTGATTCGACTCCACAGCCCTGGTCAAGATGAATTTAATATTTATATAGTAAATTTAATGCGTTTTACTGTTATTACGCAATTAATATTGTACTTGTTAAATTTCAAATAACAAAATTTTCTTTTTTTATCTATCATACGTTCTAATAAATGGGTTCTATACATTGTAAAAGTGCTTCATGTTTTTAGTGTGAACGATCCATCAGTTTTAACAACAACCTCAATGTCATTATGTCAAATGTCAACACCGTCAGGGGCATCACTTTTGACAAATTTATAGTGTTGGGCATTTTAGTTCAGTGAGCAGAGCGCTCTTTTTAGTTCAGCTCTTTGAAGTGAACTAGTTCGCTCTTTTAGTTCAGTAGTTCATTAGCTCAAATTCACAAAGTAGCTCAATCAGCGTATTGTAGTTCGGTCGTTATGTGAACTGCAATACATTTTTTAGCTCATAATCGCAATATAGCTCACTTGTTATGCGCTTTTATGAATTTATAACAAACAAATATGCATAATACTATTAAAATTGTTTTATTTAATTTGGTTTATTTTTATGATGGATTCTTTAATATTTTTTTTTTTTCAAATGAAGTTCTTACTTACTATAATATAATTAAAACAAATTTTGTAATGGTTTGGGTATTCTCAAGTCGATTCAACCAACTAGGATTTATTTTTAAGTCTAAAGTAAAAAAATATGGAATAGAGTTTAACATTAAATATCATATTTATGTTTTGTATTATATACTTCAGTCTTTTGCTATTATAATAGTTATCATTTACTATTGTTACTCATTTCTAAAATAAATTAATTTAAAAAAAATATTTACATTACTACATATTTTTGTTCAAAAATATTAACTTTGAGACATTACTGGATTTTAGTAAAGTCCGTCTTTCATTTATTATTTGCCCCGTAGCTGAAAAAATCCTTTCGCAGGGCACTGTAGTTGCCACAACGCACAACCGTTTTAAAAAATAGCAATAAACTCTCGGATAAATAGTGTTCCTCTCTCTACACCAATCTAGTGGATCTTTCCTTCTATCCAGATATTCTTCGTTGAGGTATTTGTCAAACTCTCTGATTGCTGCTGCCGAATTACTTTCAGGACGAACTGTATGAGTGAATTTTTTGTCAAAATCACTCCAAAAATCATTTGTATTCACATTGTCGTTTGTTTCTATTATATGAGTTTCTTCTCGGTTATTGGAATCTGGCAATGTTATTTTGGTTATATTTGCCCTCAATATCTTCACAGCGTTTTCGTAGTTAGAAACGTTTTTGAAGCCAAATTTTTTAAATCGAGGGTCCAAAATTGTACTTTCGCTGTACAAAACTTGTTTTTCATAACCGCCAAAGCGATTATTAAGATCACTCCGGATGGTTAACAACATGGCTATGACGTGATTGTTTTCGGAAGTGCACTTAGACATATGACCCTCCAGAATTTTGCACATAAGTGTGACTTTCGAAAGAGTAACACATTTTTCTGCCGATATTTCGATAGTTACTTCATAAAACGGCTTAAGTATGGGAATGACTTCTTTAATGAGGTCCCAGTCTTCAAGCGGTAGCATCAATTCTGGCCTTGTCAGTGACAGCGTAGCTATTACTGCATCCTTCACAACATGGTTCCTTTTAACATATCATATGTTGAATTCCACCTAGTAGCGACATCCTGTTTTAATTTAAGCTCTGGCAGTTGCATCTGTTTTAGCGTGTCTAGAAGTTTGTTCAGGGCCTGTGAACTTTTTTGAAAATACTCCACAATTCGCTTGACTTTTGTCAGTACCACATCAATTTCTTTTAAAGCTGCCTGCACAACAAGGTTTAATGAAGCATCCAATTGGACGCCATTGACCCAGCCGTATAGCTGCGGTAATATTAGCAGAATTATCACTCACTATGGCCGTTACCTTGTTGGCAATTTCAAATTTCTCGACTACCTCCTTGAGAAATGCTGCTAGATTGCCCGCTGTGTGCCTTTCATCAAACTCTTCGCATGCTAACAAGTGCGATTTCATAGATGTGGTTTCGTCTATGAAATGGGCTGTAACTGCCACATAGCTGGAGTGATTTCTTGACGTCCAACCATCAGTAGTGAGGCATACTGCTGTCGCCTTCTTAACCGACATTTGTACCTCCTCCATGATAGCATTGTGTACATTTGGCAGAATGTTTTGCGACAACGTTTTTCTTGATGGCAATGCATAACCAGGACACTGCGAGACTGCCGTTATTAAGTTCTTAAATTCGGGTTCTTCGACAACTCTTAGGGAATGGTTGCCTTTAGCTATAAATTTTAGAACTTGTTTGTCGATTTTTTGGGACTTTTGTATTGGAGGAGGCCTGCGGATGAATTGAGTAATGGTCTGCTGTGGTTGTGTCTGGCGTAGTCTGGCGGGGATCATTGATTGGGAGCTGGTACAAGGCATTTCACCATCGTCAACAGATATAACGTTTGGACTTGGATCCTGCCTTTCAAGACTTAACGGCGAAAAAGGATGTTTTGTTTTCATATGCCTTGAAAGATTTCCATTAGAACCGTTTGCAATGCTAATTGAGGCTTTGCAATAGTTGCATTTGGCTCTTCTATCACCGTCTTCGGAAAAATGAAACCAAATAGCACTGTGCTTTCGTGAAGACATTATTATAATTTATTTTTAACTTTGTAAACTTTAATTTGGTAATTTGTTCTAAAACTAACGGCGTCTAAAAATACAACACGGAATCAATCGTTTCCATTTAGGTGGCATTTGGCATATTGAATTTAGAGTGGCAACACTCTATTGAGCTGACATATGAGCGAAAGAGCGAACAAAGAACGAAAAACAAGTGAAAGAAAAGAACAAATGAGCTGCTGAACTAAAAGAACGGATTGCTTGGAACTAGTTCACCTAGTTCATTAGAAATAGTAGTTCAATTGAACTAGTTCGTTCGCGAACTACACAACTCTACAAATTTAACACTAGACAAGCTGAGAAAATTAAGAAATTTAATATAATTGTTTTAATTGTGTTCCTTCGATAAAGTGTACTGTACTTCGATAAGGTGTACTGGTTAGCATGTCCGCTTTGCATTCAAAAGGTCACGGTCAATCCCAGTTCCGACCAACACCAAAAATTATTTCGGTGGTGGATTATCTCCTCGCAGTAATGTTGTTTCCATTCAGTTAAATTTTTGTGTGAAATAATAAAATTTACTTGTTTCAGTAAAAAATCCTAAACAGAAAGCAGTTAGGAATAGTTCATTAACTAGAATAAGGCATGGAATTTTACTAATACTGTTTTCTTCGCTGGGTATAAGAATTTACTACTGAACAAGAAATTTTATTCACTGATAACAAAGCATTCGTAAAAATAAACAAAATCCGAACTAAAACCAAGTTTCCTCAAATTTAGTAAAATTTCTTATAAAACGATAACACTGAGTTCCTTTATTATAGAAAACTTATCATACATACGAATAACACTTGGCATAGAAAAATATTTTAGTTCATTCGTACTAAGAAGTATTCAATCTTTCCAAAACTTAAGGAAACACACTTGTTAGAATATAGGAAAATTTCCTATATTTCTTTTATCTACCTTTAATCGATAACTGCCATCGATGTAATTAATCGATATGTTTGCGCGTGGGTTGTTTTTTTAGTTGGAATCGCGTTGTTATGGTATACGGAGAGATTGTTAAAAAAGAATATAGTAAATAATATAATAAAAAACAAATAAAATATATAAAATATTTGTTATTTTAAATTAGTGAGAACAATTTTGGTTTTTTTTTTGAAAATTGGTTTATAAAAAAAGAAAACACCAGCAGAATAACAACCCCTTCATTCGACTTCATTTTGGAATCTTCAATTATCAGGTAATATTCAGTGACGCTAACCTTTTGTGAAAAAATTGGTTTAGGATTTATTTGTTTATATTTGTAGGTATTTAAGTTGTTAAAGGTGGACAACATTGCTAGGCAGCAACTTATTCAAAGTGAAACGTACTAGAAGAAGAAGAAGAAAAAACTGTGTTTTAATAACATATTTCAAGGCCAGTCGATGCTGTTGATTCTAAATAAATATATTTAATATATTAATAAAACATGTCTTTTATTGAAGAAAAAATGCTTATATAATTAGCAGTTCTAATTTTGAAGTAAAAGGTTTACCACAAATATGTAAGATTTGTCCAAATGAATGAAAAAAGTTCAATAAAATAATTCCATATATGAATTCAATTCAGTTAAATTTTTTCATTCTGTAGTATAGTGGTACATAAATATAGGAAAATGTTAACTAATATATGGAATGCATTCTACCTAATTTCTACGAAAATCATATCGTTCAAACAAATAAAAATGTCTTTGGTGCTATACGAAGTTCAACTTTCTTCACAATGAGTTCATTTTAACTTAAAGAAGGGGTCACTTTTTTCTGGGTGTATGCTTGCAAAATTTGCATTCGTATTTTAAAGACATGAAATCTTTGACCTCACGACAATATTTTTTTCAGTGCAGTACTTGTAGTACTTACTTTGGGATATTGAAAATAGTTTTTGAAATCAAATCTAAGGATCCTTTAAGAGTTTTTGACATTTACTACGTTTTTATGACGTTTACAACTTTTTGACAGTAGAAAACCCATAAGATTGCTGCTTGGACCATCTCTGAATAGCTTGCAAGTCCTTCACCCAGCGGTGACAACTCGGACGATTTTTCATCATTTTGACGATTTTTTATGGTAAATTTGGTCTGTGACAATTTAATGGCGATTTTAAGCAACGTAGTTTTGAAATGTTTGAAACATTTTGACTCAAGTGTTTCCTTTCATGACGATTTTTCATAAGTTGTAATGTAAACAAGAATTTTTAATCTCAATTCTATGACGATTTTATCTAGCTTGCTCCCAGCCACATTTGACTCCAATGTAGATTAAATTCACTTTATTCATTACCGTTCACTTAATTCATTAGCAAGTTATGCATGCAAATAGTAATACTAATAAAAATTATACATGAGCAAGTAAATTCAATAAATTCGCTTGGAAAATGGGAAATTATTATGAAAATTTATTAGACATCTAGTGCTTAAAAATATAGTGGACCTACCAGGAAGAAAACTTTCGGTTAATTTTAGAAAATTTTGAATATTTGTCGAAAATTTTAACTAAACAGTATTACAAACGTTGGCGTCACACCGATGTCATAAAAATAAGTAAATATTTTTCGACAAATGCAAGAAAATTTATTAGACATAACTAAGTTTTTTCACTTGTTAAAGTAAATTTTGTAGTTTGAAGGAAAACGTGGAGTTCAAACTTGCAAGAATGTCTTTAGTGACATACGAAGTTCATGATGGACTCATTTTTGGTAAAATTTACAAATTTAAAGAAATTCTAAACTATTTTATAGAAGACACGAATTTAGTTCATCTTTATGCTTCATTTGAGTACATTTTTTTCCTCTTTGTTTTCGTCTATTTTATGGGTGGCGATTTGACAAAAAATATTTTAAAAGTTTACGATTTTCACCCCAAAGCAGTTGGCACCACCACTTTGAAATTTTCCACTTAAAGTTTTTCAAATGAAAACAGTTGAAGTGATTAATAAAATTGTTGCTGGGATCCAAAGATTTTATCTTTACACTAATGATTTTCGTATTATTTCCGAGCCATTTAAGAAATAATTCTCCTTTATATTTGAGCTTTGAATACAGTGCACTCGCGTCACTAACTAATTAAAACCAAGAGAGTTCAAGTTAGCGAAAATATTCACATTAGCGAACTTTGAATTTCAAAACAAAACATAGCCATAATCAGGAGTTTAACACGTTCTGTCGTGATTGTCTTTTGTTATTATTAATATTAAAAACTTAAATTATAAATGTAATTTCATAAAAACATTAACATAGAGATCGGAAAAATATCAGTGGGTATGGAAATATATCAATTTAAATTAATAACACTACACCCAGAGAAGGAATATGATCACCTCAAACATGTTTTAAGAGCAAAATGTTATTTTTGGATGGTGACCATGTAACATGGTTTTCGCAACCATGTTATTTCCTCGGAAATCATGTATCTGATTTCGGCAAGCAGGTTATATTTGACGAAAAAATAACATTTTAGTGACAAACATGTTACATGGTCACCATACAAAAATAACATTTTGCTCTTGAAACATGTTTGAGATGATCATATTCCTTCTCTGCGTGTAGTTTACACTGAAAATCAGCGTTGCCAATTTAGCTATTCTGACGCTAGATTTGGCTTTTTGAAGTCGTCTAGAGGGGAAAAAATTCATTTAGCTTTTAGCTTTTTTTCTAGCTTTTTGCATGACCATTTTAGCTATTTTTAGCCTTTTTATTTTCGACATGTTTCTATTGAAATATGGATAAAACAGCGTTTTTATCTAAGCCTTGCTGCCATAATAAGGGTTTCCACATATTTCAAAGCTCAATTTAAACATTATTAATGATTCCAGCCATTGTGCGGGGCATTTTTGCAGCAAATATACCTTGCTGTAATGCTCATATTCATAAAAGTTAACGTAAACTTTAAATCTACTATTACCATACAAATTCCTTGGATAAACTGTCAGTATATGACACGGTTATGGTGTCCTTTTTATGTTATACTATATTCTCAAGTTATTATGTCATTACTAAGTTAAAATAGATTTAGATTAAAGATTAGATTAAAGATTTCATGTCCTTAAAATACGAAGGCGAATCTTGCTTATAATAGCATTAGTGAATTTCTCTTATATAAACTGTTTACCTTGTCCAAAGGCCAACCAAGTATTTTTGTTAGTGTCCTTATAGTTAAGTGATTCAAATTAAAAATGGGTATCTTTACATGAAAGAAAATTTTGTTAGGCTAGGGCCAATTCTGAAAAATTCTTAAAATTATTGAAATAGTCTTTAAATTTGTGGAGTTTTTGTATCTTGACCACAAACTTGTTACGTAGAATAATTTCTACGAGAAGTCGAGTCTGAATTTGGAAATTTATTGTCGTTAGCACGTTTTTAAAGCACTTTGATAGCTCATGAAGAAAAAGCTAAAAAAACGAATGAATTCAAATTTGAAGCGGAATCAATACCAAAATCATTAGTGCACAAAATCTTTGGACCCGGGCATGCTTTTCTTCAGTGTACGTGGTATTATTTTTTTAACATAAAAAATACAATAAAAAATATCGTATTGATAGGATAAAAACATTATTAAACGCGCGATAAAAACAAATTTGCTATTTATTAATGGAATAGAACTACATTTACGAAAATTGGACAACAATAGGTTTGTTTGAGTAATTTTCCAATAAAAGTTATTCAGAGTAAACTTGCAAGACAGTAAGAATGGGTTTTACTCTCTTGGGTGAAATTACCAAAAATGTACACGTTCACGAATTTATCATTAATTCAGCGGATTTAAGCCAATTAAAACGAAACATATTGATATTTTCCAATGATATGACTTAGATATTGTAGAAGTAGAATTGAAATGAATACAAATAAATTAATATGCATTTTAAGTGAAATAAAGCTTCTAAGTTTGTGAAATTTCAATGAAAAATTTGACTTTTAATACAAAAAATTTAGCTTTTTTCTAGCCATTTTTTAGCTTTTCTTCGCTATTTTCTTGGGCAAATCTAGCAGTTTTTGGTGAAACAATTCTGGCAACGCTGAAAATGTATACTTGATGAGAGGTATTTTGATCTGCTGAATTCGAAAATTAAGGTTAATTTTTTTTGAGATATCCCGTTATTTTTAGGTTTTTCGGCCTTTTTTCACTAAACAAATCATATCTCGAGCTAGAAATGTCGATTATATCGTTGTTGGTACTTGAATACAAGGTATTGAGATGACGAACAAACTTGTATAATTGGATCTGTGATAAGTTAAGTGGTTCAAAATATATCGAAGAAAATAGGGCAAATTTAAAAACAAATGTTTCTCTTCATGTTCGTAAAGATGATACCAAATAGAAAAAAATCGACCGAAAAATGACAAAGTTATAAGCAATTGAGTAAATAAATCCGATGCCAAATCATACAAATATGAGCCACTGACCCACACAAAAATGCGTTCTTGTGTGGCCGAGTGGCATTTTTGTGTGGGTAAGTGGCTCCTATTTGGGACATAGTACCCAAAAATATATTTTTTTTTCTGCAAAATATTTGAGACATATGTTAGAGAAGAATTTGGTGATGTTTTTGTAACTTAAAACTTAACCAATAAAAGTTATTCAGAATAAACTTGCAAGACAGTAAGAATGGGTTTTACTCTCTTGGGTAAAATTACCGAAAATGTACACGTTCACGAATTTATCATTAATTCAGCGGATTTAAGCCAATTAAAACGAAACATATTGATATTTTCTAATGATATGACTAAGATATTGTTGCAGTCTCACAGAAGTAGAATTGAAATGAATACAAATAAATTAATATGCATTTTAAGTGAAATAAAGCTTCTAAGTTTGTGAAATTTCAATGAAAACTTTGACTTTTGATACAAAAAATTTATCGTTTTTCTAGCCATTTTTTAGCTTTTCTTAGCTATTTTTTTTTGTCAAATCTAGCGGTTTTTGGTGAAAAAATTCTGGCAACGCTGAAAATGTACACTTGATGAGAGGTATTTTGATCTGCTGAATTCGTAAATGAAGGTTAAATTTTTTTTTTTGAGATATCCCGTTATTTTTAGGTTTTTCGGCCTTTTTTCACTAAACAAATCATATCTCGAGCTAGAAATGTCGATTATATCGTTGTTGGTACTTGAATACAAGGTATTGAGATGACGAACAAACTTGTATAATTGGATCTGTGATAAGTTAAGTGGTTCAAAATATATCGAAGAAAATAGGGCAAATTTAAAAACAAATGTTTCTCTTCATGTTCGTAAAGATGATACCAAATAGAAAAAATTCGACCGAAAAATTACAAAGTTATAAGTAATTGAGTAAATAAACCCGATGCCAAATCATACAAATATGAGCCACTGACCCACACAAAAATGCGTTCTTGTGTGGCCGAGTGGCATTTTTCTGTGGGTAAGTGGCTCCTATTTGGGACATATTAATCGAACAATTGAAAAATAGATTTAAAAAATGGAAATTGGTAAGAGGTAAAGTGACTAATCATCAACAATTACAAAAAATGGAAAAAAGGAATTAGAGATCATCCATTAGATGAGCTAGACTGACTCCAACGATTTAAAACAGGTTGGAACAAATGGTTTGTGGCTCAATGTCTTTCGACTTTAGAGACAAATGGTAGAAAAGCTGTAACTATTATTAAAAAAATGTATATTGTTCAAGTATTTATTCCAGCTTTCACTCTTTGAGGAACTCATGTTCTATATCAAGGTGTCCTGAGATGACCACGATTACAAATCTATTGATATAAAAATGCTATTTATGTTATACTAAATTGACAAAGATCAGAATACATAGTAGTTAAGGTCATTACATTTACATCATAGAAATGCATTTAAAGTAAACGTGTTGATTCTCAATTCCATTTATTTTTAATAGAAACACTTCAAGGTCAATTTTATTTAGCACCAAACTTAGATAACAATTGTGTCCTTTACGATCCTTAAATGATCCTTGGACACATAACGTCGCACAGTGGTTCCAAATCGTTTTTTTTTTTTTTGGAAATAATTCTGTAACTTTTGAACGGATAAAGATAGCACCATAATTTTTTCTGTGTGAAAGCTGAAGTGTTTTCCTCTAAGTTAGCCAATTTGTGGGTCCCTAGTGGGTCCACGAGCTGACCTGTAGGTTTTCAAAGTTGGTCACCTCGGGGGTATGCAATTTTGTTTTAGCAATTTTGAACCGATTTCGATGATTTTTTCTTTGCTGGGTAGAACTTGTAAAGCTCTACAAAAAGCGTGCGTGTGCAACTATCTTTTACCGTTTGCAATATATGGGTCCTACAATTTATTTTTTTTTTGTGCAAAAGTGGTGTCAGTATTTGGAACCTAGAACTCAAAGGAACCCGAAATTCTACGAATCCTAGAAGAAAAAATGTATACCGACGTGCTTTAGATAAAAAGTTGTAAAGTCCACAAAAAGATATCGAATTTTGACCATTTTTTTGGAAAAAAGCACATACATTCTTTTTGTCGTAACATTTTTTTTGTAGATTTCTCCAAATCTTTTTTTACTTTTTCTTATAGGCGACCATATAAGGATACGTTTTAAGCTTTTATCGGCCATTTTGGTAAAGTTATTCTCCTCCCAAAATCGGCAGTTTTTCAAAAAGAAACAATTTTGTTTTCAAAAATTCTCATTCGGTAAAGCACCGATTGCTAAGCCGATCTGTTTTCTAAAAAGCCCTATTTGTTCACTAAATAACTGTAAAATGTTTCAACATCATACCAGTAAACAGCTGGGA
The DNA here is from genome assembly GCF_050003625.1 of Haematobia irritans. Taxonomy (NCBI): domain Eukaryota; kingdom Metazoa; phylum Arthropoda; class Insecta; order Diptera; family Muscidae; genus Haematobia; species Haematobia irritans. The sequence continues at coordinate 85,836,356 of NC_134398.1, forward strand.
AATATGCAAATTACAAAAAATAACGTTTTTTCAATATATGTCCCCACTTTGGGGATTTTTTATACCAATTTTGGGAATGGTATATTCAGCAATATTTCTTAAAACAAATTTCCCTGCAAAAATCAATAAAAATCATAATGATATCACAATTAGTTCAAAAGTTATTAAGGTTTCAAGTCATAGTTTTAATTCCCAAAAAATCAGATTTTTTGAAAAAAATTGTTCTGTGCCCCAAAAAACTTCAAAGATTCGTATTTTTTGTTCTTTATAAAATTGCATAGTAATAAAGCTCTCTCAAATACCTTTCCAACGATGTGTTATATTTATACCCGTGCTTAGCCAAATGCGCCAAAAACTTGCACTAAACGTCACTAACTCGGGTAAACTAATGCATTTCTGCAAACGTACGTTTATATGGGGGCTATACCCAAATCTGAACCGATTTAAATCAAACTTAACACATTTGACGACAATTTCTACCCAGCAAAGAAAAAATTATCGAAATCGGTTCAAAATTGCGGAGTTTACAGCTAAAACAAAATTGCATACCCCCGAGGTGACCAACATTCAACGCCTTCAGGTCAGCTCGTGGACTCACAAAAAAAAGTGATTTGGAACCACTGTGCGTCGTTCCAATTGTATAAGCCGAATGTTGTTGTCCTTATTAGATGCCAACATATCATTTCCCGAGTCAAATTTATTATTTATTTTGATTTTCCAATTCAAAATTGGATTACAAACAAACAGCATTTTAAACGCTAATATCATCATCAGTTGATTATTTTCTTTGACGATGATCCTTGTACCATTTTTATAGTTTTGGAAGCTTTTACTGTCCTTGTATATATCCACATTTTTCCCGCGTCAAATTTAATATTTTTTCTGGATATTCAGACTTAGAATTGCGTCACAAATAATATTTTAAACCAAAAAAATTAAAATTACTGTTTTTCACATCAGCTAATTGTTTTCTAGTGATATCGGCCTTTTATTACCGAGTATAGTAATTGGTACAAAAAGTAATCGTCGTCGTCGCCTCTGCATCGGAATACCAAAAATTGATCCATATCGGTCCATAATTATATATAGCCCCCATATAAACCGATCCCAGATTTTACCTCCGGTGTCTGTTGGAGCAGCAAACTTCATCCGATTCGGTTGAAATTTGGTACGTGGTGTTAGTATATGGTCTCTAACAACCATGGAAAAATTGGTCCATACACCCAGAAAAAAGTGACCCTTTCCTTAAGTTAAAATGAACTCATTGTGAAGAAAGTTGAACTTCGTATAGCGCCAAAGACATTTTTATTTATTTGAACGATGTAATTTTCATAGAAATTAGTTAGAACGCATTCCATATATTAGTTAACATTGATCATTTTTTGATCTTAGAAATAAGAGGCTTTTTTTCTTAAGCGAAAGTCACAACATATGATTATTAAATTACTTAATTTATCAGTAAATATTATTTCCTAAATGACTACACTCAAATGCACTAATTGGTTCGGTTTCATTAATATAACGTTTGTGTTCATTTATACAACGTTCGCCTTTCATTCATACAATGAAAAAACTGGGTTCATATTTACAATGAATGATGTTCATTCATACAAAGTATAAGCTGCATCCATACAATGAATAAATTTCATTCATACAACGAATAATATTCGTTAATACAACGAAAAGGCTAAGTAATATCAACGTAATTATTCGTTAATACTACGAAATGTATTCCATAAAGGGTTTCGTAAATATAACGTAAAATTACGTTGTTATAACGAAATGCTCATTGGCAGACTTTTAATGAAGAATTTCGTTAATACAACGTAGAAATTCATCGTATTAACGAAACTTTTTCTACCAGTGTCAGGTAAACTAATGCATTTCTGCAAATGTACGTTTATATGGGGGCTATACACAAATCTGAACCGATTTAAATCAAACTTAACACATTTGACGACAAATTCTACTCAGCAAAGAAAAAATCATCGAAATCGGTTCAAAATTGCGGAGTTTACAGCTAAAACAAAATTGCATACCCCCCAGATGACCAACTTTCAACGCCTTCAGGTCAGCTCGTGTCTCACTAGGGACCCACAAATTGGTAAACTTATAGGAAAACACTTCAGCTTTCCCACACAGAATTATGTTGATATCTTTATCCATTCAAAAGTTACAGAATTATTTCCAAAAAAAAGTGATTTGGAACCACTGTGCGTCGTTCCAATTGTATAAGCCGGATGTTGTTGTCCTTATTAGATGCCAACATATCATTTCCCAAGTCAAATTTATTATTTATTTTGATTTTCCAATTCAAAATTGGATTATTTACAAACAAACAGCATTGTAAACGCAAATATCATCATCAGTTGATTATTTTCTTTGACGATGATCCTTGTGCCATTTTTATAGTTTTGGATGCTTTTACTGTCCTTGTATATATATCCACATTTTTCCCGCGTCAATTTTAATATTTTTTCTGGATATTCAGACTTCAGAATTCAGAATTGCGTCACAAATAATGATATTTTAAACCGAAAAAATTAAAATTAATGTTTTTGCACATCAGCTAATTGTTTTCTAGTGATATCGGCCTTTGATTACCGAGTATAGTAATTGGTACAAAAAGTAGTCGTCGTCGTCGCCTCTCCACAGGAATACCAAATTAAGGTAAGTATGTTCGCTTTTTGCGTTGAAATTACTTTATTAAAACAGTTCAATATAAAGCAGATAGATTAACTCAATTGACGTGCAGTTTGTTCCTTTAGATTTCAGCAAGACTTTACAGGAATATGTCTGTTTTCATTTAAAATTTAGGTTATTTCAGGAAAAGTAATTAAAGAAGCCGCTTCTTTGGTTCGAAATCAATACCAAAATCTTTAAGGGAAGGTTAAAATCTTTTGATCCAAGTAATTTGGTTTGAGTGTACGAAACATTTCGAAATACCAATTTATAACCAAAGTGAGAAAAGAGTAGAAGTTACATGCAATATAATAATTTGTTGTACACTGAAAAAAAAAACCATGCCCGGTTCCAAAGATTTTGTCTTTACTTTAAAAATTTTGGTATGGATTCTGAGCCAAAGAAGCGGATAATACAAGTAAGGACACTTTTAAGACACAATTCTCTTTTGAATTTGGGTTTTGTGTACTAGCTTCTAGGAAGAAAATTTTAATTTTTCGCTTTTTCAGCTTTTTTTCTTCATATGCTATCAAAGTCCTTTAAAAACAAGTTAACTACAACTTTTCTTTCATGTTAACATATGATACCCATTTTTAAGTGAAATCACTTAGTTATAAGGACAATACGATTTCATTGAAAAGTTTATCGACTTTTGGACAAGGAAAATACTTTATATTAGAGAAATGCGTCTTCTATGCTAATCAAAATTTGCATTCGTATTTTAAAGACATGAAATCTTTGACCTCACGATAATATTTTTTTCAGTGTAGTTTTTCCATTACTAGTCGTTTACTACCTTTTATTTGCAACGGCTAGGTTAGGTTAAAGTGGCAGCCCGATTAAATTTCAGGCTCACTTAGACTATTCAGTCCATTGTGATACCACATTTAACTAAAAGTACCTATTACATATGGGCACTTCAAGTCTTAACCACTGAACCTTCTCTATTATTTACTTTTGTGGAACCAACCAGATTGCTCCAAAAACATTAACAAACTGCTTAAGTTAACGTCAGCCAGTAATCTAAAGCTATATGCTCCTAAAATTCGCTTACGCCTGCAACGGCTAAACTTCTGTCAAAATATCTACGTAAACTCTTTTATATTAGCATTCAGTAACATTGTTATTCTTAATGGTTTTTAATCATTCTCATGGTTTTTCATCATTGTGATTCATAATTTTTATCTAATATAATTTTATATTTTTTCTATGAATTGAAATTTAAAACTTTTCTTAATTTCAGTTTAAAGATTATATTTTTAAATGATACATCAATTTCAATGATTTGTGTCCTAAATTTAATGAAAAATGGTTTAAAGCAAATATTATAAACCTTCTTTTAATTAAAATGTCTTTATTCTAAACGAATTTGTCCTTAATATTGTGTTTCCGAAAACGTAAGTCCATTGCACAAGGGAACAAAATCGAACATTTTTTGTGTTGATTTGCACTTGGCGTTTTTCTATCAGCTCGACTTTTCGAAATATACCGTTATATATTGGAATAACTCGAAAACGGTTCACCATATTAAGTTAAAAAAAAATCCGAAACTCCCAAACAATATTCTCTTTAATCTGTGCCTAAATTTTTTTCAATTTTCCAAGTAGTTTTAGAGATAGCGTTCAAGTAAAAAAAATACAATTTTTAACAAAAAATTTTTTTTTTTAAATTCCTAAAAATAAAAATGGCACAATAGTCACAGTTTTGGTCTAGAAACAATTAGTTAAATATATTTCGAATAAAATGGGCTTTATTTCATTACAATCGGTGCATAACTTTTGATTTTGTTCACGATTTACGGAATTGATATAAATCGCGATTTCCATATTTGGAATAACCTTAAAAACAATATTCATTTCTTAATCAACAGAACCATGTTCCCTTGTGTTATCCTTCATATTTGGTTAATACTTTCGTCATGTGTGGCCTTAAGCGCCATGTGCGTTTTTATACCCTCCACCATAGGATGGGGGTATATTAACATTGTCATTGCGTTTGTAACACATCAAAATATTGCTGTAAGACCCCATAATGTATACATTCTGGGTCGTGGTGAAATTCTGAGTCGATTTAAGCATGTCCGTCCGTCTGTTGAAATCACGCTAACTTCCGAAAGAAAGAAGCTATCGACTTGAAACTGATGGTATTGCAAATGAGCCACATCGAACCACGTTTACGTATAGCCCCCATATAAACCGACGCCCAGGTTTGGATTGCGGAGCCTCTTGGAGGAGCAAAATGCATACGATCCGGTTGAAATTTGATACGTTGTGTAAGTATATGGTCTTTAACAACCATGCAAAAATTGATCCATATCGGTCCATAATTATATATAGCCCCCATATAAACCGATCCCAGATTTTACCTCCGTAGCCTGTTGGAGGAGCAAACTTCATCCGATTCGGTTGAAATTTGGTACGTGGTGGTGTATGTGATCTCTAACAACCATACAGAAATTGGTCCATATCGGTCCATAATTTATAGCCCCCATTTAACTCGATCACCAGATTTGACCTCCGGAGCCTGTTGGAGGAGCAAACTTCATCCGATTCGGTTGAAATTTGGTACGTGGTGTTAGTATATGGTCTCTAACAACCATGGAAAACTTGGTCCATACACCCAGAAAAAAGTGACCCCTTCTTTAAGTTAAAATGAACTCATTGTGAAGAAAGTTGAACTTCGTATAGCGCCAAAGACATTTTTATTTATTTGAACGATGTAATTTTCGTAGAAATTAGTTAGAACGCATTCCATATATTAGTTAACATTTTCCTATATTTATGTACCACTATACTACAGAATGAAAAAATGTAACTGAATTGAATTCATATATGGAATGATTTTATTGAACTTTTTTCATTCATTTGGACAAATCTTACATATTTGTGGTAAACCTTTTACTTCAAAATTAGAATTGCTTACCTTTGTTTTTAAATACAGTTTTATTTATTTATATAGGCATTTTTTCTTCAATAAAAGACATGATTTATTAATATATTAAATATATTTATTAAGAATTAACAGCATCGACTGGCCTTGAAATATTAGTTTATTGTTCCACTATTTCCAATTTCATGTAAAGTTACCAACTGTGAAACGTAATGCTTTTCTTCTTCTTTTTCCTTTCACTTTTAATAAGATGCTGCGTAACTATTTTGTCCTCCTTTGATAATTTCAATACCTACAAATATAAAAAAATCATAAACCAATTTTTTCACAAATGGTTAGCGTAACTGAATGTTACCTGATAATTGAAGATTCCAAAATGAATACGAATGAAGGGATTGCTATTCTTCTGGCGTTTTCTTCCTTTATACACCACCACGAACATTCATGGACGTATTGTTTGTTGTTTATGTTTAATAATTTTCAAAAAACGAAACATGTTCTCACTAATTAATATAACAAATATCTTATATATTTTATTTGTTATTTATTATATTATTTTACTAATTTTTTTTAACAATCTCTCCGTATACCGTATGTATGATAAGCTTTCTTAATAAAGAAAGTCAGAATTATAATTTTATAAGAAATTTTACTACATTTGAGGAAACTTGGTTTTAGTTCGGTTTTTGTTTATTTTTACAAATGCTTTGTTATCAGTGAATAAAATTTTCTTGTTCAATAGAAAATTCTTATACCCAGCGAAGAAAACAGTATTAGTAAAATTCCAAGCCCTATTCTAGTTAATGAACTATTCCTAACTGCTTTCAGTTTAGGATTTTTTTAATGAAATAAAATAAAATTTACTTTATTATTTCACACAAAAATTTAACTTAATGGAAATAAAATAGCTAAACTAAATTGATGAACATTTTTTCCTTTAGTTTCGAAGGCACTTTTTTCTGACTGATCCCCAGATTTGACCTCCGGAGCCTCTTGAAGGAGCAAAATTCATCCGATTCGGGTGAAATTCGGTACATTGTGCTGCTAACAATCATGCCAAAATTGGTAAATATCAGTCTATAGTTAACATATATGTAGTCCCCAGATGGACCTATTCGCAATCACACAAAAAGTGGTCCACAGTGCTGCCGCTAGTGAAAAATTGAGTGAAGTAGATTTGGAAAAAAGCGGAGTAGATTGAATAAAATTGAAGTAGCATACATTTTTGAAAACAAAACAATAGAATTCTTTTTATTAAACCCTCCACCATACACGCAAAAAAATAATTCTTTCCTCCCAAACGAAATTTTAGACAAATAAAGTTCGTTTCTCATTTGCTTTTCATTGAAAGGAAGTTTATTTGGAAGAAAAGTATATACTTTTTGTGATAAACGTTCATTCTTTTCCAGGATGTAATAACAATTTCATAAAGGCTAACTAAAAAAAATTTTTTCCTGGCTAATTGCATTTTCCCTCACATCTTTCTCACTTCCACGAATTTTTTAGTTCTTAGCACCTTTTTCTGTAATACAAACAATGTAGAAGAAATTATACGATTTTAAACATTTTTTAAATTTTTTTTACCTTTCGCTTGGACGGAGAATCGAACCGCGGACCATGCAATTTGTAAGCCAACACACTATCCACTGAGCTATGTAGCAGTTATTGTCATCAATAGACAATTACCCATATAAGTTATATTTATATAGCATAGCTTGCGGCGCCCACGAACCGATTAAACAAAGTTTATTTAACAGAAAAATACATTTAGTTGGGCACCGTGGAGCAGTGGTTGCTCGTCCGACTTGCATGCCAAGGGTCGTGGGTTCGATCCCTGCTCCGACCAAAGTTTTTTTTTTTTACATATATTCCAGATATGGTCGGAAGATTCCGAAAAAATGCTCAACATTACATTCTACTATATAAAATTTTTACTATGAACTGTAAAATGTGTCTTATTAAAGACCTAAAGCCAGAAAAGAACAGTGTTTGATATAAACGAAATAGCCTGTGTTGTTGGTTCAAAAATATTTTTTTTTATTGAAAAAAATAAAAGTTTTGTAACAAACGAAGTTTTTTGGTGATAAAAGTGTTTACTTTTCGAAGCAATTCAAAAAACTATAACAAAAGAAACACGTTTTCGGTACACGTTTTCCAAACGTTTTTTTTTCTTTGCGTGTAGGATGGGGGTATATTAACTTTGTCATTCCGTTTGTAACACATCGAAATATTGGTCTAAGACCCCATAAAGTATATATATTCTGGGTCGTGGTGAAATTCTGAGTCGATCTGAGCATGTCCGTCAGTCTGTTGACTAACTTCCGAACGAAATAAGCTATCGGCTTGAAACTTGGCACAATTAGTTGTTATTCATGTAGGTCGGATGGTATTGCAAATGGACCATATCGGTCCACTTTTACGTATAGCCACCATATAAACGGACCCCCAAATTTGGCTTTGGATCCATCTGAAATTCGGTACATGGTTTCAGCATATGATCTCTAACAACCATGCAAACATTGGTCCACATCGGTCCATAATTATATATAGTCCCCATATAAACTGATCCCCCGATTTGGCTTGCGGAGCCTCTAATTTGGTTCTCTTGGTGTACATGGTGTAAGTATATGGTCTCTAACAACTATGCAAAAATTGGCCCACATCGGTTAATAATTCAATGATTAAAACCGCTATGTTCATCGTAATTAAAGGAATAGGACAAACAATTAGGTAATATGGGGAAAAATTTAAAAATTTGAAGCAGAACCAAAAGTGAAGCAGATTTTTGGAAGAAGGAGTGACGAAGTAAATTTTGTGGAAATGAAGCAAAATACTTCGATTGAAGTAGTAGCGGCAGCACTGGTAGTCCATATCCGTTCATAATTGTTTATAGCATAGATGCCCAATGTAATAGTATTGGTGAGAGCGACGAAATAACACTGGAAGAAAAGATTTTTCTATTCATTTTATTTAGTCGTCAAGGAGATAGCGACGAAAGCACATGTGTGGCGGATGTCGTCATTTTTTTCTGTTTCTGGGAAATGTAAAATTAATGAATGTACATATTTTAGTAATACTCTTGATAAATGCATTTATTTTAGTAATACTCTCGATGAATGTATATGTAAAGGGTGATTAAATTGTAAGGGCCGATGTTGAATGTGAACCACACCTAAACGCCAAGTTTTTTTCCGAATTTTATTTGACATTTCTCTATTTCAGACTTACTCAATTTGAACCCTGGAGAGATACACAATCCAACAACGTGTTAAAGTTATCCAGACTTATTATGAAAATAGGCGTTCAAATCAAAATGCATATCGTGCACTTCGTGATTTTTTTGGTCAATTTAATCGTCCAAATGTGCGTACAATATCAAAAATCGTGGAAAAATTCGAGCAAACCGGGTCTGTAGAAGATGTGAGAACACCAGTGCATGCTCGTACAGCTCGTACTGCTGAAAATATTGCAGCTGTTCGCGATAGTGTGGCTGAAGTGCCGTCCACCTCAACTTGTCGTCGTGCCCAACAATTGCACCTCTCACGCTCGTCGTTGATGAACATTATGCATAAAGACTTGCATTTACATGCTTACAAGGTGCAATAGGATCAAGAACTAAAGCCTCTTTACCATTTCAAACGTCGTGAATGGGCAGAATGGTTCCAAGAAATGGCAACAGTGGATGATCAATTTTCGAAGAAAATCATCTTCAGTGATGAGACACATTTTCACCTCAGTGGATTCGTCAATAAACAGAATTGCTGCATTTGGGCGAATGAGAATCCAAGAGTGGTTGTCGAAAAACCAATGCACCCACAAAGAGTGACTGTTTGGTGCGGTTTATGGGCTGGCGGCATCATCGGGCCGTATTTTTTTCCAAAATGAGGCCGGTCAGGCAGTTACTGTGAATGGTGTTCGCTATCGTGAGATGATAACGAACTTTTTATGGCCCGAATTGGAAGATATGGATGTGGACGATATGTGGTTTCAGCAGGACGGTGTCACTTGCCACACAGCTAACGAAACAATGGCTCTTTTGCGCAACAAATTCAATGGCCGTGTTATCTCACGTAATGGCGATGTCAATTGGCCGCCAATATCAAGTGACTTGACACCGTTGGACTTTTTTCTTTGGGGTTATTTGAAAGAAAAAGTGTACGCCGATAAGCCAGCAACAATTCAAGAGCTAAAGGATGAGATAATTCGGCACATTAACAGCATAGAACCTCCAGGTCACCTCCAGGTCGCGGCGCCCATTTGGCCGATATTTTGTTCCATGCATAATTGAGTAATACCAATATATCTTAATAAATTAAAATTACAATAATTTCCTAAATAGTTTGTGTTTTATTCAAAATCAACATCGGCCCTTGAAATTTAACCACCCTTTATATATAATACATACATACGTAATTATAACAAACAACCAAAAAACAGAAATGGAAAATTATAGTCTTTTTCATATATAGTTTTTCTTTTTCTCCCCCTGTAAATAATTCATGTCTTTATGAACAGTTTCAAAATGTTTTTTGTTTTGTTTTAATTATATTTCTTATTTTTTTAATGTCTTATAACAAATAACACATTGCATGTCATCAAAAGCATTTTGTAACATAAAATACTTTTCAAATGACATATTTAACATATCGCAATAATTTCAGTTTATGTGTTCACTATCAACAGTCTCGATCAAAGATAATAAAAGAGGAAGATGGGAGATTGGCTTGCGTCATACCAAATGTTGCATTTACCAGATTAGTTTAATACATGTTTGTAATCTTTTAGCTGTTTTTCGTTTTTATTTTTTAAATGAAAAATTTAATTTTCTTAATGAAACAATGTTAAATTTTAGGCAACAACAAAAAAATTACATTTTCCCCTTTATGGAAATTTATTTCGTGCTCTTAATTTCTTTTTATTTGCATTTTAATGCTATGTCAATACTTGTCGTATACGCGTTTGGTTCGAGTATTAAACTAATGTGGTAAATGGTTTGATGTGCTCAGTAGCCAATCTCCTATCTTCCTCTTCTATAATCTTTGGTCTCGATCACCATTAAATGTAAATAAGACACAGAACTTCGGCCAGTGTAGCTTGTCTCTCCCAAAGATAATAAACTTTAGGAAGATAGGAAATTGGCTTGCGTTATACCAAATGTTGCATTTACCATGTTAGTTCCATACATATTTGTATTTTTTTTTATTTGTTTTTCGTTTTTATTTTTTAAATGAAAAACTTAATTTTCTTAATGAAACAATGTTAAATTTTAGGCAACAACAAAAATATTACATTTTCCCCTTTATGGAAATTTATTTCGTGCACTTAATTTCTTTTTATTTGCATTTCAATGCTATGTCAATACCTGTCGTATACGCGTTTGGTTCGATAAACGAAAAGTATGAAACTAACACCGTAAATGGTTTGATCTCCTCAGTATCCAATTTCCTATCTTCCTTTGTGTATTATCTTTGGTCTCTCCCACTCATATTTCTGTTTTCCTATTGGTTGATTGACGATCAAACAAAAGAGCGTAAGAACACATGTGAGTTGAAATCAGTGTTGCCAGGTGATTTTTGATTCTTCTCCCCCAAATCTTAAGAAAAAAACCCCTAAATTGGTCTAAGCTTTTTTCAAAAACCCCCAAAAAATTTCAGAATATAAAAGTAAAAAAGTGGTCCCAAAATTACGTGAAAAAAATCCTGTAGCGATACACTTTAAAAATTAAATTTAACACAAATATATATCCTGAAAGAAGAGTTCTTTCCTGAGAAACGAAATTTTAGAAAAACTAAGTTTTCTTTTGATGCTAATTTTTTTTTTCGTTTGAAGTAAATAAAAAATAAAATTTGCTATTTAAGAAAATACTTTAAAACAAAAGAGATTTTCGTTTGTTTAAAATTTCATCCCTGCGGAAATTATTTTTTCTATGGATGTAATAATACAATATGTATATCAATTTAAAAAGCGGGCTTACTCTTAAAAAGCTTTCAGCTTCTAAGTTAAAATACGATTATTTTTAATTTTGTCAAATATTACAAATGCCCTTTCAACAGAAGAGTTTAAAAAGATAACGAAAATAATGCTATTGGATACTTGTTTGTATTTAGGATCTTCTTGTTGACTTTCCGCATCTTTTTTCTCATAACTCATGCTAGAATTGTTCCGAATTTGCTTGAGAATTGCCCCACTTTATAAGGTCTGAAATAATTTTTTACCCCCAAAAATCCCCCCAAATTAATTTTACCCCCAAAAAAAACCCCTAAACGTGAAAAAACTCCTAAATTTGGGGGGAAACCCCTAACCTGGCAACACTGGTTGAAATTGCTGAAATCAGCCACTACTGGGCATCTATGGTTTATAGCCTCCATATAAAGCGCCCCCATATGTCAATTCTGGCTTTCTAATTACCGCATAAAACTTCATATACGGTCGTAATTATTTGTAGACTTCCTATATACTAGTCAAGAACTGAATTATAATCTGTTTGTTTTTTTTATACCCTCCATCATAGGATGGGGGTATATTAACTTTGTCATTCCGTTTGTAACACATCGAAATATTGCTCTAAGACCCCATAAAGTATATATATTCTGGGTCGTGGTGAAATTCTGAGTCGATGTAAGCATGTCCGTCCGTCCGTCCGTCCGTCCGTCCGTCCGTCCGTCTGTTGAAATCACGCTAACTTCCGAACGAAACAAGCTATCGACTTGAAACTTGGCACAAGTAGTTGTTATCGATGTAGGTCGGATGGTATTGAAAATGGGCCATATCGGTCCACTTTTACGTATAGCCCCCATATAAAGGGACCCTCAGATTTGGCTTGTGGAGCCTCTAACAGAAGCATATTTCATCCGATCCGGCTGAAATTTGGTACATGGTGTTGGTATATGGTCTCTAACAATCATGCAAAAGTTGGTCCACATCGGTCCATAATTATATATAGCCCCCATACAAACCGATCCCCAGATTTGGCTTGCGGAGCCTCAAAGAGAAGCAAATTTCATCCGATCCGGCTGAAATTTGGTACATGGTGTCAGTATATGGTCTCTAACAGCCATGCAAAAATTGGTCCACATCGGTCCATAATTATATATTGACCCCATATTAACCGATCTCCAGATTTGGCTTGCGAAGCCTCAAAGAGAAGCAAATTGCATCCGATCCGGCTGAAATTTGGTACATGGTATTGGTATATGGTCTCTATCAACCATGCAAAAATTGGTCCTCATCGGTCCATAATTATATTTAGCGCCCATATAAACCGATCCCCAGATTTGGCTTGCGAAGACTCCAAGAGAAGCAAATTTCATCCAATCCGGTTGTAATTTGGAATATGGTGTTATTAACAACCGTGGCAGAATTTGTCCATATCGGTCCATAATTATATATAGTCCACATATAAAACGTTCTCCAGATTTGACCTCCGGAGCCTCTTGGAGGAGCAAAATTCATCCGATCCGGTTCAAATAAGAACGTGGTGTTAGTTTATGGTCGCTAACAACCATACCAAAATTGGTCCAATCACACAAAAATTGGTCCATATCGGTTCATAATCATGGCTGCCACTAGAGCCAAAAAGAATCTTCCAAAATTTTATTTCTATAGAAAATTTTGTCAAAATTTTATTTCTAGAGAAAATTTTGTTAAAATTTTATTCGGTTCATAATAAAATTTTCATCATTGTCAAAATTTTATTTCTATAGAAAATTTTGTCAAAATTTTATTTCTATAGAAAATTTTGTTCAAATTTTATTCGGTTCATAATCATGGTTGCCACTCGAGCCAAAAATAATCTACCAAGATTTTATTTCTATAGAAAATTTTGTCAAAAGTTTATTTCTATAGAAAATTTTGTTAAAATTTTATTTCTGTAGAATGGCAGTGTTTAGAAGAAGTTTCTACGCAATCCATGATGGAGGGTACATAAGCTTCGGCCTGGCCGAACTTACGGCCGTATATCCTTGTTTTTGTCTAAAATCTACCACGTATAGACTAACCTACAATTTAGACGACGATGTTAAGAAGATTTAAGATACCTTGCCATCGGTAAGTATTACCATAACCCAAGTAAATCGATTGTGGATGACAGTCTTTAGTAAAAGCATGGCTGAACAAGAAGGTTAAATCATGGGCCCATATGATTACAATTTTTTTATTTCGACAAAATTTTAAGATGTCAAAATCATATGTTTATGGTGATTGCAGCTCTCCAACTGACACTGCAAGCAAATGCATCTCAAACAAACTCGCGCATTCATAGCTGGAGAATTGTTCAAAGATGACTTGAGGATCTTGATAACATATTCCAGACCACGCACATCAGTTTTTAAACTGCATAATAAACTGTTTTTGTTAATAGATGGCGAAGATCCATTTGACTGACTTCCATTCTTAATTTTGGTGGGTATTATAGTCTTATTTGTCTCATATCGGCGTTCCTCGGATGAATTATCCACTTCACAATTACTCATAGGTGACGCAATTAAATTTGAACCTTTATTTTTCTCTGGATTTTAATTATTTTTTCAGGACAATTGAAAGAATAAATAATTGCCACTTTTACCAATGCCATACGATTCTTTTATCAGCTGATTTTGACTTCTTAAAATTGTAAACAACATATTGAAATTTGTTGTTTTTTTATCGTGATTCAACCTCCTTATTCAGCCATGAGTAGAAGTTTCTATACAATCCATGGTGGAGGGTACATACAATTTGGGCTGGACGAACTTACGACCGTATATACTTGTTTCTTTGTTTCATGTGTCGCGTGGATTACAATGAAAAGTTATTTACAGTCAAATACCCTGTCGGTTCTTTCTTTCTTCTTTCATAAGTGTTATTTTATTTTCTCCAAAAAACAGGTTCTCATTAATTTTCGATTCGAACAAAATTATTTTCTTCGAGATGTCAATATCTTATAACAACTTTGTTACATTTATTTAGACTATGTTCATTGAGTGAACATGATTGTGATGAAAATATTATATGGTCGCCGTAAAAAGTGTCCAATCTTATTATTTTGATCCTCGAATATGATCTTCTATGCATGTAGGAAGAATGGCAAATAGATCATATAGTGCCTACCCGCCAATATTGATACCATAATACAGAAAAATAAGTATTGGGAAAATCTAGAACACGACAAATAAAACAAGTATATACGGCCGTAAGTTCGGCCAGGCCGAATCTTACGTACCCTCCACCATGGATTGCGTAGGAACTTCTACTAAAGGCTGTCATCCACAATCGAATTACTTGGGTTGCGATAACACTTGCCGATAGCAAGGTATCGTAAAACTTTTTAACACTGTCTTCTAAATTGTAAGTTAGTCCATACAGAAATAAATTTTTTACAAAATTTTCTATAGAAATAAAATTTTGACAAAATTTTCTATGGAAATAAAATGTTGACAAACATTGCTATAGAAATAAACTTTTTACAAAACTTTCTATAGAAATGAAATTTTGACAAAACTTTCTATAGTAATAAAATTTGACAATTTTTACATGGCTGTTAGAGGCCATTCGATTCCTGCTACGACCGAACACCAAAAAGTTTTTCAGCGGTGGATTATCCCACCTCAGTAATGCTGGTGACATTTCTGAGGGTTTCAAAGCATCTCTAAGTGGTTTCACTGGAATGTGGAACGCCGTTCGGACTCGGCTATAAAAAGGAGGTCCCTTGTCATTGAGCTTAACATGGAATCGGGCAGCACTCAGTGATAAGAGAGAAGTTCACCACTGTGGTATCACAATGGACTGAATAGTCTAAGTGAGCTTGATACATCGGGCTGCCACATAACCTAACCTAACCTAACCTAGAGGCCATATACTAACGAAATGTACCAAATTTCAACCGCATCGGATGACTTTTGCTCCTCCAAGAGGCTCCGGAGGTCAAATCTGGGGATCGGTTTATATGGGAGCTATATATAATTATGGACCGATATGGACCAATTTTTGCATGCTTGTTAGAGACCGTATACTAACATCAGGTACCCAATTTCAAACGGATCGGATGAATTTTGCCCCTCCAAGAGGCTCCGGAGGACAAATCTGGGGATCGGTTTATATGGGAGCTATATATAATTATGGACCGATATGGACCAATTTTTGCATGCTTGTTAGAGACCATATACTAACACCACGTACTAAATTTCAATTGGATCGGATGAATTTTGCTCATCCAAGAGGCTCCAGAGTTCAAATCTGGGGATCGGTTTATATGGGAGCTATATATAATTATGGACCGATATGGACCAATTTTTGCATGCTTGTTAGAGACCGTATACTAACATCAGGTACCCAATTTCAAACGGATCGGATGAATTTTGCCCCTCCAAGAGGCTCCGGAGGACAAATCTGGGGATCGGTTTATATGGGAGCTATATATAATTATGGACCGATATGGACCAGTTTTTGCATGGTTGTTAGAGACCATATACTAACACCACGTACCAAATTTCAATCGGGTAGGATGAAATTTGCTCCTCCAAGAGGCTCCGGAAGTCAAATCTGGGGATCGGTTTATATGGGAGCTATATATATTTATGGACCGATATGGACCAATTTTTGCATGGTATAGACCGTATACTATTGCATGGTATAGACCGTATACTAGAGACCGTATACTAACATCAGGTACCAAATTTCAACCGGATCGGATGAATTTTGCCCCTCCAAGAGGCTTCGGAGATCAAATCTGGGGATCGGTTTATATGGGGGCTATATATAATTATGGACCGATATGGACCAATTTTTGCATGGTTGTTAGAGACCGTATACTTAGACCACGTACCAAATTTCAACCGGATCGGATGAATTTTGCTGCTCCGGAAGGCTCCGCAAGCCAAATTTGGGGATCGGTTTATATGGGGGCTATACGTAAACGTGGGCCGATATGGCCCATTTTCAATACCATCCGACCTACATCAATAACAACTACTTGTGCCAAGTTTCAAGTCGATAGCTAGTTTCGTTCGGAAGTTAGCGTGATTTCCACAGACGGACGGACAGCCGGACAGACGGACGGACATGCTTAGATCGACTCAGAATTTCACCACGACCCAGAATATATATACTTTATGGGGTCTTAGAGCAATATTTCGATGTGTTACAAACGGAATGACAAAGTTAATATACCCCCATCCTATGGTGGAGGGTATAAAAATTGAAGATTCAACAGACAACTTAAAATTTGTTACGGTCATAAAATATTAACAAGGAGCAAATAAATAGATAAAAATATCGCGAATTCAAAAGTCAAATTGTTTATTTTTACACAAATAAGTTTTGATGTTTTTTAAAATATAATATAGCTTCTATTGGGCTCTTCGGTCCTGTCGTAATGCCAAAATTTATATGGGCATACAATTTCTGGACACGAATTTCCATATGATTTTTTATATAAACAATTTCTCTAACTATATTAAAATTTAATACAATATTAGGAAATGAATTAAAGCTATCTTTAAACTCGCAGTAACAAAGGTAAATAAAAAAGGGAGTGAAAACTCCCGGTATATATTTTTAATTTTTTGTTTAGTACGAAAACTTGGATCTACAACGGTATTTGTAAAATAAAATTATATTCCACATATATTCGAAAAACTTATACACGTTGTGGATCATAACTTAAACGGATACATGGCTAAGGCTATTCTTTATTACTACTAATATTATTACATTAACTTGTTCAAATAAAATATCACCCCAATTAAATATTTTAAGTAATAAAATTTCACTTAAAACACAACTTAAAATAAATCACAACTTTAGGAAAATTCAAGAAACAAATAAAGTGATTATGTTCAACAATAAAAATAACAAGCTTTTTAATACATAAGTTTATAAATATAATAATAAATATGTTAAAAGCACATAATAAATGTTGCTTAAAAACTGAAGGAACTCGTCAGCTACAAATGAAAATTGCGAAATTGATTATCATTCTGAAAGTAAAAAAAGTAAAATAAAAAAGTTATACATGATGAATGTTACAAAATGAAAATTGAAAAAAATAATATTTTTATAGATTAAACATTGCTCAAAAAGTTTCAAGAGCATAATTTATTTTGGGAAGGGGAACATAACATCTTTGCCGTAATCGTGCTATTTTCTCGGAAATAATGTATCTAATTTCGGCAAGCATGTTTACGTTTGGCGAGAAAACACTATTTGTGCGACAAATATGTTCCATATTCCAAGTTCAAAAATAAGATTATGCTCTTGAGACATGCCTGAATATGATCTCCATTCCTTATCTTCGTGTACATATTTACTTAGTGTGTTACACTATATTCCCTTGATATAAGATACATCTCAAACCAAGTAGTAGTTCTTCGAACATTTGTTGCCAATAATTAGTTTAATAATTTTATTTGCACTGAAAAAATATTGTATTTCTCTGATATAAAGTTTGTTTCCTTGCCCGAAAGACGATGAACTTTTCTATAAAGTAGCTTTTTCCCCATAATTAAGTGATTCAAATTAAAAATGGGTACCCTGCACCACTTTGTAGATCTAAATTTTCGATACCACATCACATCCGCCAAATGTGTTGGGGGCTATATATAAAGGTTTGTCCCAAATAACATACTTACATTTAAATATCACTCGATCTGGACAGAATTTGAAGACTTCTACAAAATCTATAGACTCAAAATTTAAGTCGGCTAATGCACTAGGGTGGAACACAATGTTAGTAAAAACAAGTAAGGAAAGTTTAAAGTCGGGCGGTGCCGACTATATTATACCCTGCACCACTTTGTTGATCTAAATTTTCGATACCATATCACATCCGTCAAATGTGTTGGGGGCTATATATAAAGGTTTGTCCCAAATACATACATTTAAATATCACTCAATCTGGACAGAATCTGATAGACTTCTACAAAATCTATAGACTCAAAATTTAAGTCGGCTAATGCACTAGGGTGGAACACAATTTTAGTAAAAAAAAAAATATGGGAAACATTTAAATCTGAAGCAATTTTAAGGAAACTTCGCAAAATTTTATTTATGATTTATCGCTCGATATATATGTATTAGAAGTTTAGGGAAATTAGTCATTTTTACAACTTTTCGACTAAGCAGTGCCGATTTAACAAGGAAAATGTTGGTATTTTGACCATTTTTGTCGAAATCAGAAAAACATATATATGGGAGCTATATCTAAATCTGAACCGATGTCAACCAAATTTAACACGCATAGCTACAATGCTAATTCTACTCCCTGTGCAAAATTTCAACTAAATCGGAGTTAAAAATTGGCCTCTGTGGTCATATGAGTGTAAATCGGGCGAAAGCTATATGGGGGATTTATCTAAATCTGAACCGATTTCAACCAAATTTGGCACGCATAGCTACAATGCTAATTCTACTCCCTGTGCAAAATTTCAATTAAATCGTAGCAAAAAATTGGCCTCTGTGGTCATATGATTGTAAATCGGGCGAAAGCTATATATGGGAGCTATATCTAAATTTGAACCGATTTCAACCAAATTTGGCACACATAGCTACAATGCTAATTCTACTTCCTGTGCAAATTTCAACTAATTCGGAGCATAAAGTTGACCTCTGTGGTCATTTGAGTGTAAATCGGGCGAAAGCTATATATGGGAGCTATATCTAAATCTGAACCGATTTCAACCAAATTTGACACGCATAGCTATAATGCTAATTCTACTCCCTGTGCAAAATTTCAACTAAATCGGAGCAAAAAATTTGCCTCTGTGGGCAAATGAGTGTAAATCGGGCGAAAGCTATATATGGGAGCTATATCTAAATCTGAACCGATTTGGCTGATATTTTGCAAGTTTTTCGAGACTGTGAAAATATTCGAATGTACGGAATTTGAGGAAGATCGGTTGATATACACGCCAATTATGACCAGATCGGTGAAAAATATATATGGCAGCTATATCTAAATCTGAACCGATTTTTTCCAAAACTAAAACTGCGAGCTGTACTTTGCACACAAAAATACATCAACAGACAGACAGACAGACGGACAGACAGACGGACATCGCTAAATCGACTCAGAATTTAATTCTAAGCCGATCCGTATACTAAAAGGTTGGTCTATGATTACTCCTTCTTTGCGTTACATACAAATGCACAAACTTATTATACCCTGTACCACAGTAGTGGTGAAGGGTATAAATATAGGAAACATTTAAAACTGAAGCAATTTTAAGGAAACTTCGCAAAATTTTATTTATGATTTATCGCTCGATATACATGTATTAGAAGTTTAGGAGAATTAGAGTCATTTTTACAACTTTTCGACTAAGCAGTGGCGATTTTACAAGGAAAATGTTGGTATTTTTACCATTTTTGTCGAAATTAGAAAAACATATATATGGGAGCTATATCTAAATTTGAACCGATTTCAACCAAATTTGGCACGCATAGCTACAATGCTAATTCTACTCTCTGTGCATAATTTCAACTAAATCAGAGCAAAAAATTTGCGTCTGTGGTCATATGAGTGCAAATCGGGCGAAAGCTATATATGTGAGCTATATCTAAATCTGAACCGATTTCAACCAAATTTGGCACGCATAGCTACAATGCTAATTCTACTCCCTGTGCAAAATTTCGACTAAATCGCAGTTAAAAATTGGCCTCTGTGGTCATATGAGTGTAAATCGGGCGAAAGCTATATATGGGAGCTAATCTAAATCTGAACCGATTTCAACCAAATTTGGCACGCATAGCTACAATGCTAATTCGACTTCCTGTGCAAACTTTCAACTAAATCGGAGTTAAAAATTGGCCTCTGTGGTCATATGAGTGCAAATCGGGCGAAAGCTATATATGTGAGCTATATCTAAATCTGAACCCATTTCAGCCAAATTTGGCACGCATAGCTACAATGCTAATTCTACTCCCTGTGCAAAATTTCGACTAAATCGCAGTTAAAAATTGGCCTCTGTGGTCATATGAGTGTAAATCGGGCGAAAGCTATATATGGGAGCTAATCTAAATCTGAACCGATTTCAACTAAATTTGGCACGCATACACACAAAAAATTATGACCAAAATTTTTTCAATTAAACACTTAATTGAATTTGGAAACGGATTCAATTAATATGTTAATTGATTCAATTAATTATTTAATCAAATCCGAATAAAAACCAATTAAAAAAATGATTGATATTTGTTACGTTTCCAATTAAAATATTAATTGATTCAATCAATTTGTTAATCAATTCGGAAATAATTTTCAATTAAAAACGTGATTGACATTTTTTCCGTTTCCACTTACACATGTGATTGATCCAATCACCTTTGTGATTGAAATTGAATAATTTTGAGGAATGGAAAGAGCGAAAAGAGAACAAGAGAATGGGTATTTATTCAACAAGGTATGATGGAGAGATCAGTCTGTTGAAGTAACTCATAACGAACGGTTGGGTTTTTGTTTTTCGCGTAAATTGAAAAACATGATTGGCGACATTCTGTCTGCTGCATTCAAAATGTGTGTATAAATATTTTCAACGCAACAACAAATCATAGCAAAGGGTTGAAATAAATAAAGTGTGCAACAACAAATGGCCACGTGGTAAAGGTTTGCAAAAAAATATATGAGAGAACGGATTTGAAATTACCTGTGTTTGTGGTATTGTAAAAATGGAAAACAATCTACGTTTATTGCAGGTAAGAAATTATGAAATGTGAATACCGTTTTCCATTGAAGCCTGTTTACTTTAAACGGACTAAAATAATATATTTTTTTCATTTCTTTTAGTGACCAATTTTATTTCGTGAAATTGACCAATCAATCCCATCAACTCCATCATTTTATCAAATATATAAGAATATGTTTGCAATAAAAAAGTGGGTACCGTATTGATCTTTTAAAATTATAATTTTTTTTCACTCCTAGTTTTCTTAAAACCAAGAGCGGTATGGGCTTGGTGGAAGATTCACCTTGAAGTTGCGAAGTGGCGTTGGCATTAAATTGCATTTTTTTTTACCTGCCTTTTTCAGTTTGAACCCAAGTAGAGAGCAGTATATCTGGTATATAAACTAATGAGCTGAATTATGTAATGGTAAAAAAGTTCTTTCTTTTGGATTTAAAAATATGAAAAATATCCGAAAATAATAAAAATATTTATTTTCCATTTATATTTTTTCTATTTCCAGAATTTGCAAAGTATCATCAATATAATACCAAATATTACATTGCTTTCCCATTATTTTTGTCTTTGATTGGTTCAAATTTTAATAGACGATTTTAATGCGTGGAAATTTTGGAAAGGAATTGTTACTAAAATTAAATTACCGAGCTCCTTAATACACCTTTTATGCTAAAAGACTACAACTGCAAAAGAAGATTATAAATCTGCAACCTGAAACTAAGAATTGAACTTGATATTCTATGCAGGTAATATTTAACAAAATTAACTTTTAATTGAACAAAATTAAATTCGAATTATTCTGTTTACTTTCAGAAAAACTAATTTAGCTTACAGTCTGCTGATTTATTGGAAATCTAGGCGCATCTACATATTAGAAGGAACATGCTAACATGGTTATTATTATAAGGAAGGTAATGATTTATATAATTTTTTCACCCTATAGTTGTTATTGATAGTAATTGTATTTGTAAGTTATGTTAGAACAAAACACAAATGAAAAGAACCAAATTTATTTGTCTATTGCATAATTAAAAAAATAATAAAATATTAAATATTATAAGAAACACATATTTTCTTTTATTTCAAATAAAACTAAATACGGTTTTGGGGTCGCAATATATAAAATTTTTGATCGAAATTTATAACCAATTTCAATTAATTATTTAATTGAATGAATCAAATAGTTGGTTGATTTTTGTCGCGAAATTAATTAAAATTTTAATTGATTCAATTAAAAGTGTGATTGAATTTTATGTTAAAAATCAATCACGTTTGTAATTGATTCAATCACACAATTAATTGATTCCGTTACAAAAGTCAATTAAATTTTTAATTGAAAATCGTGTTGGTTTTCAATCAAAATGGGTGATTGATACTATAATTTTCGTGATTGAAGACATTTCAATTAAAAAAATGATTGAATCCACGATTTTCGTGATTGAAATCAAAAAAATTTTTTTTGTGTGTAGCTACAATGCTAATTCGACTCCCTGTGCAAAATTTCAACTAAATCGGAGTTAAAAATTGGCCTCTGTGGTCATATGAGTGTAAATCGGGCGAAAGCTATATATGGGAGATATATCTAAATCTGAACCGATTTCAATAAAATTTGGCACACTTGACTATAGTACTAATTGTACTCCTAGTGCAACATTTCAACCAAATTGGGGTAAAACTCTGGCTTCTGGGACCGTATTAGTCTATATCGGGCGAAAGATATATATGGGAGCTATATCTAAATCTGAACCGATTTCTTCCAAAATCAATAGGGTTCTATTCTGAGCCAAAACACATACTTGTGCCAATTTTGAAGTCGATTGGACTAAAACTGCGACCTAGACTTTGATTACAAAAATGTGTTCACAGACAGACGGACATGGCTATATCGACTCAGGAGCCCACCCTGAGCATTTTTGCCAAAGACTCCATGTGTCTATCTCGTCTCCTTCTGGGTGTTGCAAACATATGCACTAACTTATAATACCCTGTTCCACAGTGTGGCGCAGGGTATAATTATAATGATAACAGTTCGTTAAAAGAGTGTAACATTTCCTTCTTTTAATGTCAAGTTTCGTTCTTCCTACACCCTCAAAAAAATCGCTTCTGTAACATATGCCCCAAACACATTTTGCTTCAAGCATATATATTTTCAGGATTGGTCCAAACAAAATATTGTTTGTATTGTTCAAACATATTATGTTGAAATGAATGAATGAAATTTTCTTTGAAAATGCATTGATCAGCTATGATGCGCGCATTCTTCGTTGTGTATATATATTTTTATTCTTTGTGTATATATATTTTTATACGAGAGAATTTTTCGATGTACCAGTCCCGTCTTGGGAGCCACCGTGGTGCAATGGTTAGCATGCCCGCCTTGCATACACAAGGTCGTGGGTTCGATTCCTGCTACGACCAAACACCAAAAAAGTTTTTCAGCGGTGGATTATCCCACCTCAGTAATGCTGGTGACATTTCTGAGGGTTTCAAAGCTTCTTTAATGGTTTCACTGGAATGTGGAACGCCGTTCGGACTCGGCTATAAAAAGGAGGTCCCTTGTCATTGCGCTTAACATGGAATCGGGCAGCACTCAGTGATAAGAGAGAAGTTCACCACTGTGGTATCACAATGGACTGAATAGTCTAAGTGAGCCTGATACATCGGGCTGCCACATAACCTACCCTAACCTAACCAGTCCCGTCGATTTAGATTCATATAACCTTAATAGTAGACTAGCACTGGCAACATTATGCGTATAAAATTTTGCCCCAAAGTTTGTCTTTTTTAGGGTTTACTATACTTGGCACTAGCCGACATAGGTTAACAGTTTGGCTGATAATTCCGGTCTAACACATAGATGGCGTCGCTAGTATTAAATGCATATTATTTTTATATAGTACCAACCTTCAAATGATTCGTGTCAAAATTTGACGTCTGTAAGTCAATTAGTTTGTGAGATAGAGCGTCTTTTGTGAGGCAACTTTTGTTATTGTGAAAAAAATGGAAAAAAGGAATTTCGTGTTTGGTAAAATACTGTTTTCTGAAGGGAAAAATACTGTGGAAGCAAAAACTTGGCTTGATAATGAGTTTCCGGACTCTGCCCCAGGGAAATCAACAATAATTGATTGGTATGCAAAATTCAAGCTGGTGAAATGAGCACGGAGGACGGTGAACGCAGTGGACGCCCGAAAGAGGTGGTTACCGACGAAAACATTAAAAAAAACACACAAAATGATTTTGAATGACCGTAAAATGAAGTTGATCGAGATAGCAGAGGCCTTAAAGATATCAAAGGAACGCGTTGGTCATATCATTCATCAATATTTGGATATGCGGAAGCTCTGTGCAAAATGGGTGCCGCGCGAGCTCACATTTTACCAAAAACAACAACGTGTTGATGATTCTGAGCGGTGTTTGCAGCTGTTAACTCGTAATACACCCGAGTTTTTCCATCGATATGTGACAATGGATGAAACATGGCTCCAGCACTACGCTCTTGAGTCCAATCGACAGTCGGCTGAGTGGTCAGCGACCGGTGAAACGTCTCCGAAGCGTGGAAAGACTCAAAAGTCCGCTGACAAAGTAATGGCCTCTGTTTTTTGGGATGCGCATGGAATAATTTTTATCGAATATCTTGAGAAGGGAAAAACCATCAACAGTGACTATTATATGGCGTTATTGGAGCGTTTGAAGGTCGAAATCGCGGCAAAACGGCCCCATATGAAGAAGAAAAAAGTGTTGTTCCACCAAGACAACGCACCGTGCCACAAGTCATTGAGAACGATGGCAAAAATGCATGAATTGGGCTTCGAATTGCTTCCCCACCCACCGTATTTTCCAGATCTGGCCCCCAGCGACTTTTTCTTGTTCTCAGACCTCAAAAGGATACTCGCAGGGAAAAATTTGGCTGCAATGAAGAGGCAATCGCCGAAACTGAGGCCTATTTTGAGGCAAAACCGAAGGAGTACTACCAAAATGGTATCAAAAAATTGGAAGGTCGTTATAATCGTTGTATCGCTCTTGAAGAGAACTATGTTGAATAATAAAAACGAATTTTGACAAAAAAAATGTGTTTTTCTTTGTTAGACCGAGGAATTATCTGCCGCCTGTTAGATTAGGTATTGTGACAGCCCGATATTCCACACTGAAAAAAATTCATGTCCGGTTCTAAAGATTTTGTCTTTACTTTAAAAATGTTGGTATTGATTCCGAGCCAAAGAGAATACAAGTAAGACACAATTATTTTTTAAATTTTTGTCTTGTGTACTTGCTTCTAGGAAGCAAATTTTAATTTTTCGCTTTTTCAGCTTTTTTTCTTCATATGCTATCAAAGACCCTTAAAACCGAGTTAACGACAACTTTATTTTCCAAATTAAGACTCGACTTCCAGTAGAATATATGTTATGTTTCAAGTAAAAAACGTCTTTAAAATAAAGTGTTTAAAAACATGTTCTATATTTGAACGATTTTTTGCTTTGTAGTCAAGATGCAAAAAGACAATATATTTAAAGAAAATTTTATTAAATTTAAAGAATTTTTCTGAATTATTAAAGTCAAGGTGAACTTAGCCCAAACATTTTTCTTTCATGTTATGATACCCATTTTTAAGCGAAATCACTTAATTATTAGGACAATACGACTTCATTGAAAAGTTTATCGACTTTTGGACAAGGAAAAAAACTTTATATTAGAGAAATGCGTCTTCTATGCTAAGCAAACTTTGCACTCATATTTTAAAGATATGAAATCTTTGACCTCACGACAATATTTTTTTCAGTGTATGAAAAAAAGTTTCTTACTTTTAATGAAAGGCATTTGTACTTCTTCAGAAAGCTTTCTATTTCATGTAAAATGTTTGTACTTTTTCGGATTTTTTTAGAAAAAATATTTTATTGGCCAAAGTGTATTATTCTTTAATTTTTGAATACTTTTCGGTTTGGTTGCTTCTCCTTCATTGTACAATAATTCCCAGGTAGTTGCAGTATTACAAAAACAACAGAATTCAAGTACATCCAAATGTCAGTTTTGTTTATAATTTTAATGTTAGTAAACAAAAGATATTAAATATTTTCAATTTGTTTTGTTTACATTTTACCAATTACCAATAGTAACCTAAATAAACAATAGTTACCTATGTAACCAGTAGTAACCAGACATGTTTTTGACAATTATAACCTGTGGCATGTAAAATGTAACCAATAGAATCTACGTAACCAATAGTAACCTATGTAACCAATAGTTACCTATATAACCAATAGTAACCATACATATTTTTGACAATAGTAACCTGTGGAATGTAAAATGTAACCAATAGTAACAATACATGTTTTTGACACTGTGATGTAGTACCTTTAGTAGTTTTATTATGCTTCTCTTTTATTCAATACTCAAATCAATATACTTACAGTTTGCCAATAAAATGTTTACAAAATATAAATGAAAATTATTACATAAACGTCTTTTTCCATAACTTAATATACAATTTTTTTATTTTTTTTATGTTATTAAGTCCAATACTATCAAAAAGTATTCTATTTGAATGAAAGCTGGAAGCAAGACAAATTCACCCTTATTCCTTCAGTCTCCTTCGCCGTCGCTTTTCGTCTATCGCCCCTAATTGGTATTCCGTTCGTCGATATATTCTGCTATCGATGAAAATCGGTATTCCTGGTGTCGCACAGAAAAAAATTTCACGAAAATGTTTCCAATTATAATTTTAATTGCGTTTTAAAAAATATTCAATTAAAAATTTAATTGAGTCATTTTCTTAATACTATCATTTCTGTGATTGAACATATTTCAATTAAATAATTAATTGGATCAAATAATTTCGTGATTGAATCAGAAAATTTTTTTGTGTGCGTCGCTTTTTGTCGCCGTTAAATTTTATTAGACTTTATTAATCGAACAATTGAAAAATAAATTTAAAAAATGGAAATTGGTAAGAGGTAAAGAGACTAATCTTTAAAAATTAAAAAAAAAAAATTAAAAAAGGAACTAGAGATCAGCCATTAGATGAGCTAGACTGACTCCAGTGATTTAAAACCGGTTGGAACAAATGGTTTGTAGTTCAATGCCTTTGGTCTTTAGAGACAAATTGTATCAAATGGTAGAAAAGCTGTGACTATTATTAAAAAATCTATATTGTTCAAGTATTTATTCCAGCTTCCACTATTTGAGGAACTCATGTTCTATATCAAGGAGCCCTGAGCTGACCACGATCCCTAATCTATTGATATTAAAATGCGCTGTTTATACTAAATTGACAAAGATCTGTATATATAGTAGTTATGGTTATCACATTCACATCATAGAAAAGAAAATTCCACGTGTTGTTGGTCCCCAGATGGCGCCAACATGTCCTATTATTTAAATTATAGAATTTGAGACCATTACATAGTCGGGAAAATCATGTACCTGACCATTCAATTTTTTTACTTTTCTGCAGGGAAAAAAGTATTTTTATAGGTTACGTATAGACATGTCTAGAACCATTAAATGTCTAGAACCAAAAAGGCCATGTACATTGTTTTCGAGACCATTTATTTTTTTTGCAGCGAAAAGAATTTTATAAAAACATTGACAGGTACACACGATTTTCATTTTGGGCGTCAGTCGTGTGTTGATTGTTTCTTGGAATGAACGGAGAATACGGAATTACTGTGTTTTGTGTTTATTTATTTATTCAGAAGTGGCACGTGGTTTTATGTGAATACAAAAAGGAAAGTGTAATTCAAAAAATGTACCTGGGTTTTGTTCTGCATTTTGATATATGGTATAATTTATTTTTATTTGTAGTTACATGATGTCTGCGTTGATACATTTGATGGGCACAAGTAAATATTGAATGACTTCTTATTATTGAAATTAAACCAAAATAGGGTGTGTAACAATATATGATGTTTGCTTGCACGACATTATAAATATAAATAAACAATGATTTAATTTATAAATAAATAAAAACCAATAAATAAAATTAATTTGGTGTTATCTTTTCTCAAGTGGCGTCCTTTTTTCGACGACGAAAAAATTTTTTTTTCATAAAGATCAAAACATTTTAGATTGTGACCATGTTCTTTTAACTGGAAGAAAACCATATTTGGCGAATACCATAACATTTTAGATCGTGACCATTTTCTTTTGATTCAAACAAAATTATTTGTATCAATATAATAACATTTTAGATGAGGACAATTTTATTTTTCTTAGAACCATGTTCACTGAGCCAACATGGTTGCTGGTGAAAATGTTACATGGTCGCCGCAAAAATAGATCCTATCGTATTATTTTGCTCTTCGAATATGATTGTGACAATCATGTTTCTTCTCTGCGTGCGGATGTCGAGTTTTAATTTGGAAAATAAAGTTGTCGTGAACTCGTTTTTAAAGGACTAAAAAAATGAAAAATTAAAATTTGCTTCCTAGAAGCAAGAACACAAAAGTATCCTTACTTGTATTCTCCGCTTCTTTGGCTCGGAATCAATACCAAAATTGTTAAAGTAAAGACAAAATCTTTGGAACCTGGCATACTTTGTTTTAAGTGTACATACAGATTTTTTTCCCATTTTTTGTAATTATTGAAGATTAGTCACATTTCCTCTTATCAATTTCCATTTTTTAAATTTATTTTTCAAATGTTCGATTAATAATTCTAAAAAACTTCTTCAAAAATGATACACTAATCTCGTCGCTAACGGCGACAAAAAGTGACGATATTGGCGACACTAGGAATACCGATTTTCGTCGATAGCAGAATATATCGACGAACGGAATACCAATTAGTGGCGACAGACGAAAAGCGACGGCGACTTCAGTAATAAGGGTGATTAAATCTGTCTATAATGATCCCCAATGCAGTACTAGAGAACTTGCACGAGACTTGAAAAATGACTGTGGGAAACAGATATCGCATGAGTCTGTACGAAAAGATAGATATCCCCATCTAGGTAGATCGTGGCTTATCTATAATTGCAGTAAAGTAACAGATAATCCTGACAAAGCCCAGTTATGAACCCCATTGAAAATGTGTAGGTTCATTTAAAGAAAAAAGTTGCAAAAAGATAACCGATAAAGAAATATGACCTAATTTGATACATAAAGGAGGAATAGGAGAGAATTCCAGAGGGGGCCGACATTAAAAAGCTTATTACCTCGATATAGAGACGTTTAAAAGTGGTTATTGAAGCCAAAGGAAGCCATACCATATACTAGTTCCAAACTACTTATATGATGTTAATGTATTATAGCTCTTTTTTATAAATTGCAAAGAATTTTTTGACACCAAAAAAATGAATTTATTTTTCATTTAGCTTGTTTCTGGTTTTCGTTTTATATTTTTTTTTTTTTGATTTACTGTCCTATAGAAGTTAAACAAAAAATGTAATAAAATAAAACATTAATATTTTGTTTTCCTTATCTAATTCCAGTTAGTTTGATTTTCATTATTTTTTTAATTTTGAAAATAATTTATTGAAAAACTGTATGTTATTTTGCTTATAGATTTATTTGCTTAATTAAGAAAACAACATATTTATTGAATTGTACAATATGATTTCAAACTTCCCATGCTGGAATATTAGACTTTCGTGGTTTTGTAAATGGGGAAGCAAATAAACGAACAATAATAATAAAGTTACCTCTTCTTTATGTAAAATACAGTAATGTTGCAAAAAAGTTGAACTTCGTATTGCGCCAAAGATATTTTTATTTGCTTGAACACACTTAGAAAAAATCATGAACTACGTGTGCAGACCTCTACTGGATAGCTCGTACAAAAAATATTAAGTACCAACATGATGACCCATTAATAAGCACCACCTCTAGCGCAAAAATCGGACGGACGAATAGTATCAGTAGATTTACAATGGGGAAATATCAGCAAGCTCGTAGTGGATTTCAACAACATCTCGTTCAAAGTCCATTACATTGAACTGTGATTTTACTAATAAAACTGTGATTTTAGTAATAAAACTCCACTTTTTGTAACTTTGCGGTATTTTCATTGTGTATACTTGTGCGTATACGGTTTATTTTGTATTGGCAAAAAACATATGGATCTCAATTGTTTGGAAACTAAAAACTCAATAGTTGATTTTGTATTAATATAAGAATATTCAATGTGAAAATATATCAATGTCTGTTTTTAAACAAAAAACAATTGTTACATCTGTAAAGAAAGGACATCTCCAATTTTTCCTACACCCTCAAAAAGAAATCGCTTCGGTAACATATGCCCCAAACATAAGCATATATATTTCAAGGATTGGTCCAACCAAAATATAGTTTGTATCGTTCAAACATATTATGTTTCACATTAGGCATGCTTTGGTAGAAAAAAATTTAATGAAATTTTCTTTGTGTATATATATTTTTAAGGCATATATGTTTAAAGGCTATTTCTAAATTAATATATGTTTGCATCCAAGCATATTATATTTACAAACATTTTATGTCCCAAATATAATATGTCCTAACATATTAACATATATGTCCCAAACATGTTATGCTAGTTTATGAACATTATATGCTTGCACTTAAAAATATTGTGTTAAAAAATTTGAGTTCCAAACATATAATTTTTACACCCAAACATATGAAAAACAGTCTTTTTCGTCCGTGTCTTATGAACACTAAAGAGATTTTGGTATTAAAATCGAGATTCTGTGCCTATTGCGAACATAGTGTTAGTGTATAAACATAACCAAAGCCTAGGTGTGTTTTCATATGATGCACTAAATACGCGACGGAGTACTGCCAATTAAAATGTTGTTGTAGCAGATTGGAGAAATTGATATGAAAATCCTTAAGTTCATTTTAACTTCGTTTCGGCTTCAATGCAGTCGAATATCGTGGGAGCCTGTTTTTTAAATTACAGATTACATTACAAGTCAAGTTTCCCCACTATTATCCACTAGATGAGTTATATTTATAGAATGGACCGGTTTAGAAGAATTTGCGCATGGACATTATTTTTCCCAGAGCCAGCACGGGTGCATCTAGAATCTGGCACTTTCGCATTGCACACTGCAAGAAGAGTTTTCTTTTTCAAGGAACAAATCCTTTGACACAAAATTTCTTTTGAAACAATCGTTCCATTGCTCGTCATAAATTTGATACTTCTTACCCCGCTGTTCTGGTTTACGAATTCGCAAAACGCAAAATTTTCTCAATCTTTATTTTCGGAACCACTACAATATATAATACGAAAATATCACAAGCTGTTTCTATCGATACGGAATTTAATTTAAAAAAATTATGTCTAAAAATATCGGTTGCGTTTTGGGAATTCGTGAACCAGAACAGAGGAGATAATCACGTATAGGCCTATCTTCTATAATACGGCGTTCTCACCAATCATGTTTTGGGGTTTCAAATGTTTTCCGTTTATGAGCATTAGAGGTGTGCGCGTGACTGAAATTTCACTCACACTCAGACACATTCACGAAGCAAAATGTTTATTCACGCACGCTCACGCACGATACGTGTGGTAGCCAATCCCACTAACGCACATTCACGAAATGAAAACCAGTACTCAGGCACGAACTACTTTCAAAGACTCACGCTCACGCACGATTCACGAAAATTCACGTGTTTCACGACAAATTCACGAGACTCACGATATCTTCCAAACGGAAATCAGCAAAGGTAACAAAATTCAAAAATAGAATATAGTTCGAGAGCTAAATTAATTTCAGTTAACGTACGGATATGAATTAAATCTTGATTTTTTCGTAAGCGTGATTTTGCAGAAATTTTATTCACGCACATTCACGAATCGATTTTATTTCTCACACACTCTCACGCACGACATATTTATTTTAGTCCCATTCCTGCACATTCACGAGAGTTAGGTTAACCCTTGTGCACTCTTTGGGTCAATTTGACCCAACATTGATTTTAAAACGTAATTTTTATTCCATTAGTTATTGGATATTTTTTTTTGAAACTTTTATTTATCCATTACAGGGACGAAATGTATGTTTTTTGAAGATAATTGTAAAAGTAAAATATTTCCATAATCCGCACGTGGAGAGGGCACTTATCCAAGGAGTACACAAGGGTTAAAGTGGCAGCCCCATTAAGTTTCAGGCTCACTTAGAGTATTCAGTTCATTGTGATTCATGAGAGTTGCTTTGGATTTTATTCACGACTCACGTGATTCACGCGTGTCACGAGAATTACGTGTCACTCGCACACCTTTAATGAGCATTTCAAATCGAGTAGTTTTCCCATACAAAAACTCAAGTTAAAACAAGTAAGTAAAGTCTAAAGTCGGGCGGGGCCGACTATATTATACCCTTCACCATTATGTAGACCAAAATTTGTGTTACCATCTCAACTCCTTCAAATTTGTTGGGAGTTATTATCAAGGTTTATATTCCCATATACAAATATTTATATCTGAAACGATTTGGAGACAATTTTTTGTACTTATACAAAATCGCTAGAATTAAAAACTAAATCTGCTAACACCCTGGGATGAAACACAATGTAAGTAAAAAATATGGGAAATATAAATCTAGAGCAATTTTGATGCAATTGTACAAAAGAGCATTTATGATTCATCGGGCGATACATATGTATTTGAGATATCGGACAATTTGAGTAATATTTCAAATTTTTGCTACTCAGCAGTGACGATTTTTTGATGTAGCTCCCATATATATTTTTCGTCTGATTTGCACTTATATGGCTTCAAAAGCCAGAGTTTTTGCCCTGAGTTGCTTCAAATTTTGCATATGGTCAAATCGGGCGATTTACACCCATATGACCACGGAGGCCAAAATTATTCTCCCATTTATGTTTTTTGCTGAGATAGCAGGATAATTATTCTAACTATTTTAGTCAAAATCGGTTCATATTTAGATATAGCTCCGATATATATGAACGCCAGAGTAGGGAAAATATGGTAGAATGTTTCATATTTTAGACCCATTTTTAATGGGAGTTTCCTCCAATCGACTCGATAGTTTCCACAGAGAATACATTTATTTCCACAAGTCGAACCTTTATTTAAAATTCTACCATTCTGAGGAAAGTTTGGCATTACAGTGTGTAGAATATGACTACGATATGGGGAGACCATCACAGAATTTTGTGTAAAATGTGGCCATTTTGACCATATTAGATCAAGATGACACTATCAAACACCATATTAAATGTATTCTCGAGTCGGTTGGAGGAAACTCCCATTAAAAATGGGTCTAAAATATGAAACATTCTACCATATTTTCCCTACTTTGGCGTTCATATATATCGGAGCTATATCTAAATATGAACCGATTTTGACTAAAATAGTTAGAATAATTATCCTGCTATCTCAGCAAAAAACATAAATGGGAGAATAATTTTGGCCTCCGCGGTCATATGGGTGTAAATCGCCCGATTTGACCATATGCAAAATTTGAAGCAACTCAGGGCAAAAACTCTGGCGTTTGAAGCCATATAAGTGCAAATCAGACGAAAAATATATATGGGAGCTACATCAAAATCTGAACGGATTTGAACCAAATTTTGCACCCTTAACGATACTATTAAACGTACTCCTTGTGCAAAATTTGAAGCAAATCAGGGCAAACCTCTGGCTTTTGAGGCCATAGGAGTCTAAATCGGGCAAAAGATATATATAGGAACTATATCTAAATCTGAACAGATTTTAACCAAATTTAGCACACTGAATGATACTCTTAAAAGTACTCCTTGTGCAAAATTTGAAGCAAATCAGGGCAAAACTCTGGCTTTTAAGGCCATATTAGTCGAAATCGGACGAAAGATATATATGGGAGCTATATCTAAATCTGAACCGGTTTAGCTGATATTTTGCATATTTTACGAAAGCCCCAAAATATTTGGCTGCCCGAAATTTTGAGAAAATACGTTGATAAATATGTCAATTATGACCAGATCAATGATAAATATATATGGCAGCTATATCTAAATCTGAAGCGATTTTTTTTTCAAAATCAATAGCGATTGTCTTCGAGCCAATGTAAAACTACACCCAGAGAAGGAATATGATCACCTCAAACATGTTTCAAGAGCAAAATGTTAATTTTGGATGGTGACCATGTAACATGATTCATCGCAATCATGTTATTTTCTCGGAAAGTATGTATAACATGTCGGTAAGCATGTAATGCTTGACGAGAAAACAACATTTTTGCTACAAACATGTTAAATGGTCACCATACAAAAATAACATTTTGCTCTTGAAACATGTTTGAGGTGATCATATTCCTTCTCTGCGTGTATGTGCCAAATTTGAGGACGATCGGACTTAAACTGCGAGCTGTACTTTGCACTCAAAATTACATATACAGACAGACGGACGGACAGACAGACATCGCTAAATCGACTCAGAGTTTAATTCTAAGACGATCGGTATACTAAACGATGGGTCTCAGACTTATCCTTCTTGGCGTTACATACAAATGCACAAACTTATTATACCCTGTACCACAGTAGTGGTGAAGGGTATAACACAAGTTTTCCTCAAAAACGCGCCAATTTTATTATATGAACGCCCCAATTTTGGAATAAGCTCTGACTGAACATAGTCTTTTCAAAATATATGTCAAATTATGGAAATAAATTTCATAGAAAAAACGAATAAGCAAAGGATTAGAAGCACATAGGAATATGAAAATAAGTTAAAAATCTTGTTTCCTTGGCGGTCGCGGTATTTATTTGAACAAACGTTGCATATATTTGAATTTGGAGTAAATGGGAATTTCTAGTTTCCATGGTAACTGTCATACTAAAACATCTGAACTCGGCGGGAACGGTTAAAAGTTTTGGAAAAACGAGTCAGTGGGAACAACATAACATTCAACTTCATTCATTCACTTAATATCAAACCATAAAAAACTCATGTTGTGATATAATCGCTTGAACACTAATTTTAAGCATTCATGCATACTTGCAGTGTTAAATCAGAGCTCTCGTGCTGGCTATTTTCAATCATGTTATTATGTGAATTTGCGTTTAGTGACTAATAATTGGATGATTGGAAAATGCATGAACAAATGCAATATTAAAGAAAAGAAAACCAACCTTTATTCGATATTTCTTGATTGATATTATTTTTATAGCTTTAATTCATTTATTGTTTTGTTTTGTTTTTTTTTTTTTTACATAAAATTATTTGTTACCACACTTAGATCGGCAATAATTTGATTAGTTTCATTTAACACATTTGACTTTTTTGTTCGTTGGATTTCAAGGATTTTGAGTTTATTGAAAAGCCATGATGATGAATTGGTTGACAATGGATTTGGGATTAAATAATTATGGTGGTGGAGAGTTTCAGTTATGTTAGTTCAATATAATAATTCGAGAGATTAGGTCCATAAGTTAGAACAAGAAAAGAGAACCAAAACAACATTAATGGAAAAGAAGAAGAAAAAAGAAAAGTTAAACAATTGTTTGTTAATTTTTGTGTAGTATAACTCTTAGTATTTCTTTATTATTTCGAATCACAACGGCATGCAACATCAGATATACAAATAAATTTGTATGTATAAACATATAGCCCCATATTCATAAAAGTTAACGTAAACTTTATACCTACTATTACCTTACAAATTCATTCGATAAACTGTCAGTAAATTATTATGAATATGGGCAATAGACGTTAATGTATAACAACAATTTATATACATACATATTTACAATGACTCATACATAATATATATTTATATGACTTTTAACTAATCAAATAAAAACTAAAGAGAAAAGAAAGTTAATTGGGAAAAAGCATTAATTTGTTATTCCAAATAGCATACAAGTACATAACTTATACTAGTGTTCGTTATTTTCATTACAAAGAGGAAGAGGAATTCATCTTCGTGGTAGGCATATATGTGTCGCAGAAAATAATGGCGAACAGATTTAATTTATACAGAACTTAAATATTATGCATAATCTGGAATGCAAGTCTTTGGTTATTTTTTTATAAATCCATTGGATTCTTGGACCATCATTCTGACAAACACATGTATGTACAGTGTACAATATGAACCAATTTGTTTTCTAAACTAATTAATTAAATGGGAATACGTGTGTATGTATATACAGTAGAATAATACATAAAATTATACAAATTTGCATATCTTTGGTAATTTTAATTGTTTCAATGACTAGTAATTGTTATACATAGGTAGAAGTGTAAGGAATTGAAGATATAATCTTTCAAATGGTTAAGTACATATTGAATGCCATATTATTTAGTTTTTACATTAGTCACAGTTTTTATAGCTTGCATATGTACTACGATTATTCGCCACGAATAGTATACTTACACGATTAATGGAATTACGCCGCGGATCTCCAGAGCCTATTGTTACAGAACCGCCACCACCGCTTCCACTACGATTACGGCTCAAATCACTATCATCGATGCATATGTCTGAATCCGAATCAGTCCGTCTCAAATTACCATCCTGATTAAAATGTTGCAATGCGTATGAGAAGTGCATAAAAATGTATATGCATCGTTATTAGTAATGTAATATTTGCAGTAATTTATGTGTTATTAGTTATGTATGTATGTATGTATGGTATTAATGTTTCTATTAGGGTGTACAAATGTATTCGAGGATCAACTGAAAAACTTCGATTAACCCTTTGACTACCGATGGCCACTTAGGAGGACATTCCAAAACAACGAACTCAATTTTCCCACTTAGTTTCGAATTATTTATCGATTTTAAAGTGGAGGCTTCAATCTAAATAAGATATAAATATTTACCATATTGGTGAGCACTAAAATGCATTTGTATAAACTTCTTTAACAATAAACGTAAGATTCGAAATTTTGAGAACATTTTTCTATTGTATGTCTCTATAAAATTGGCATTCTTTTTTTTGTAGTTATCTTACACTTCGAAAGATATTATAGACCAAATAGCTCATATAGTAAAAACAGAAGAAAAACAAGTAAGGAAAGTCTAAAGTCGGGCGGTGCCGACTATATAATATCCTGCACCACTTTGTAGATCTAAATTTTCGATACCATATCACATCCGTCAAATGTGTTGGGGGCTATATATAAAGGTTTGTCCCAAATACATACATTTAAATATCACTCGATCTGGAAGAATTTGATAGACTTCTACAAAATCTATAGGCTCAAAATTTAGGTCGGCTAATGCTCTAGGGTGGAACACAATGTTAGAAAAAAAAATGGGAAACGTTTAAATCTGAAGCAATTTTACGGAAACTTCGAAAAAGTTTATTTATGATTTATCACTCGATATATATGTATTAGAAGTTTAGGAAAATTAGAGTCATTTTTACAACTTTTCGACTAAGCAGTGGCGATTTTACAAGGAAAATGGTGGTATTTTGACCATTTTTGTCGAAATCAGAAAAACATATATAAGGAAGCTATATCTAAATCTGAACCGATTTCAACCAAATTTGGCACGCATAGCTACAATGCTAATTCTACTCCCTGTGCAGAATTTCAACTAAATCGGAGCAAAAAATTGGCTCTGTGGTGATATGAGTGTAAATCGGCCGAAAGCTATATATTGGAGCTATATCTAAATCTGAACCGATTTCAACCAAATTTGGCACGCATAGCTACCAGAGATGGTCTGTATCAAACATTTTTAGGTCTGCGACTGTCGCAAAGTTGTAAACGTCACATACGCGTCGTAAATGTAGAAAAAGTAACAAAAGTCGCAAACTCAAAATACTTTAGTCGCGTCAGCTAGGCAGCGAATTCGATGATATCCAAGACGATGGTATGTGCGAAGAAGTTGCAATTCTTAGGAATGTTCACAATTTTCGGTTTTTTGTCCCCACATTTTCCCTATTGCCTTTTGCACGAGTACAGGGTAACCGTGGATTTTCTCGTCCTTTCTTAGCTTTAAGTTCAGTCTCCTGTCCAATATAACCCCAAGGTATTTTGCACACTCACCAACGGGAATTTCGATACCACCTAAGAAAATGGGCTTGACCATGGAAAAACTTTCACAAATTTCTGTATAAACTCACAGCGAATGCTCTCAAACTAAATTAAAAAATGTTCAGGATTTCTTCTATTCAAAATTTGGTTTTCTACAGTAGGTTTACGACTCTTGCGACATACGTATTATACCGTCGCAAATGTATGTCGCAAAAGTCACAGTTTGTGACAGGCCAACCCTGATAGCTACAATGCTAATTCTACTCCCTGTGCAAAATTTCAACCAAATTGGGGTAAAACTCTGGCTTCTGGGACCGTATTAGTCCATATCGGGCGAAAGATATATATGGGAGCTATATCTAAATCTGAACCGATTTCAATAAAATTTGGCACACTTGACTATAGTACTAATTGTTCTTCTTGTTCAAAATTTTAAGTAAATTAGGGTAAAACTCTGGCTTCTGGGGCCATATAAGTCCATATCGGGCGAAATATGTATATGGGAGCTATATCTAAATCTGAACCGATTTCTTCCAAAATCAATAGGGATCTATTCTGAGCCAAAACACATACTTGTGCCAAATTTGAAGTCGATTGGACTAAAACTGCGACCTAGACTTTGATTACAAAAATGTGTTCACGGACAGACGGACATACGGACAGACGGACATCGCTATATCGACTCATGAGCCCACCCTGAGCATTTTTGCCAAAGACTCCATGTGTCTATCTCGTCTCCTTCTGGGTGTTGCAAACATATGCACTAACTTATAATACCCTGTTCCACAGTGTGGAGCAGGGTATAAAAATTGGGAAACGTTTAAATCTGAAGCAATTTTACGGAAACTTCGAAAAAATTTATTTATGATTTATCGCTCGATATATATGTATTAGAAGTTTAGGAAAATTAGAGTCATTTTTACAACTTTTCGACTAAGCAGTGGCGATTTTACAAGGAAAATGGTGGTATTTTGACCATTTTTGTCGAAATCAGAAAAAAATATATATGGGAGCTATATCTAAATCTGAACCAATTTCAACCAAATTTGGCACGCATAGCAACAATGCTAATTCTACTCCCTGTGCAAAATTTCAACTAAATCGGAGTTAAAAATTGGCCTCTGTGGTCATATGAGTGTAAATCGGTCGAAAGCTATATATGGGAAATATATCTAAATCTGAACCGATTTCAACCAAATTTGGCACGCATAGCTACAATGCTAATTTTACTCCTTGTGCAAAATTTCAAATAAATCGGACCAAAAAATTGGCCTCTGTGGTCATATGAGTGTAAATCGGCCGAAAGCTATATATTGGTGCTATATCTAAATCTGAACCGATTTCAACCAAATTTTGCACGCATAGCTACAATGCTAATTCTACTCCCTGTGCAAAATTTCAACTAAATCGGAGCAAAAAATTAGCCTCTGTGGTCATATGAGTGTAAATCGGGCGAAAGCTATATATGGGAGCTATCTCTAAATCTGAACCGATTTCAACCAAATTTGGCACGCATAGCTACAATGCTAATTCTACTCCCTGTGCAAAATTTTAACCAAATTGGGGTAAAACTCTGGCTTCTGGGACCGTATTAGTCCATATCGGGCGAAAGATATATATGGGAGCTATATGTAAATCTGAACCGATTTCAATAAAATTTGGCACACTTGACTATAGTAATTGTTCTTCTTGTGCAAAATTTTAAGTAAATTAGGGTAAAACTCTGGCTTCTGGGGCCATATAAGTCCATATCGGGCGAAATATATATATGGGAGCTATATCTAAATCTGAACCGATTTCTTCCAAAATCAATAGGGATCTATTCTGAGCCAAAACACATACTTGTGCCAAATTTGAAGTCGATTGGACTAAAACTGCGACCTAGACTTTGATTACAAAAATGTGTTCACGGACAGACGGACATCGCTATATCGACTCATGAGCCCACCCTGAGCATTTTTGCCAAAGACACCATGTGTCTATCTCGTCTCCTTCTGGGTGTTGCAAACATATGCACTAACTTATAATACCCTGTTCCACAGTGTGGAGCAGGGTATAATTAAAGCTTTTAACATCAGGTTTATTTCGGTAGTGAAAGGGTTAATCAAAGGACCTTCATGGGTATGTTTGTGATCTAGTAGCTTATGATCAAGTGTTGTACGTAAATGCGAAACTTGGACTTTTGTGTTATATAAAAAACAAGTAAGGAAAGTCTAAAGTCGGGCGGTGCCGACTATATTATACCCTGCACCACTTTGTAGATCTAAATTTTCGATACCATATCACATCCGTCAAATGTGTTGGGGGCTATATATAAAGGTTTGTCCCAAATACATACATTTAAATATCACTCGATCTGGAAGAATTTGATAGACTTCTACAAAATCTATAGACTCAAAATTTAGGTCGGCTAATGCTCTAGGGTGGAACACAATGTTAGAAAAAAAAAATTGGGAAACGTTGAAATCTGAAGCAATTTTACGGAAACTTCGAAAAAGTTTATTTATGATTTATCACTCGATATATATGTATTAAAGTTTAGGAAAATTAGAGTCATTTTTACAACTTTTCGACTAAGCAGTGGCGATTTTACAAGGAAAATGGTGGTATTTTGACCATTTTTGTCGAAATCAGAAAAACATATATATGGGAGCTATATCTAAATCTGAACCAATTTCAACCAAATTTGGCACGCATAGCAACAATGCTAATTCTACTCCCTGTGCAAAATTTCAACCAAATTGGGGTAAAACTCTGGCTTCTGGGACCGTATTAGTCCATATCGGGCGAAAGATATATATGGGAGCTATATCTAAATCTGAACCGATTTCAATAAAATTTGGCACACTTGACCAGCGTTGCCAGAATTGTTTCACCAAAAACCGCTAGATTTGTCCAAAAAACTAGCCAAAAAAAGCTAAAAAAAAATTAAAAATAGCTAGAAAAAAAGCTAAATTTTTTTGTATCAAAAGTCACATTTTTGATAGAAATTTAACAAACTTAAAGGCCTTATTTCACTTAAAATGCATATTATTTTAATTGTATTCATTTTATTTCCATTTCGGTGAGACTGTAAGAAAATCTATGTCATATTAACTCAGTTTGCGTACTCGATACATTTTAATTACTATCACAAATTTTTACTGGAAGTCCTTCATTTATATTTCCTAGTAAAAACTTTTTTCCCGGTAAATTGCAATTATCAGCTGGTTAATCATCAACAAGTCCAGTGTCACATAGAACTGCATTAGAAAATATCAATATATTTCGTTTTAACTGAATAAATGATAAATTCGTGAACGTGTACACTTCTCCTAATATTACCCAAGAGAATAAAACCCATTCTAACTGTCTTGCAAGTTTATACTGAATAACTTTTATTCGAAAATTTCCCATACAAACCTATTATCCAATTTTCGTAAATGTAAATCCATTCCATTAATAAATAGCAGATTTGTTTTGATCCTATCACTACGAATTTTTTATTGAATTTTTTTATGTTAAAAAAAAATAATACCACATTCAAAACTTTATTTCCTTAATTATTTCTATGTTCGGTTCCATTCAGATTGGTATTGGTATTGATTCAGAGTCAAATTTGAATTTATTCGTTTTTTCAGCTTTTTCTTCATGAGCTATCACAGTGCTTTAAAAACGTGCTAACGACAACTTAAATTTCCAAATTCAGACTCGACTTTAAGTAGAAACTATTCTGTGTATATGTTTTTAAAATAAAATGTTGAAAAACCTCTTCTATTTTTGAACGCTATTTTGGTTTGTGGTCAAGATAGAAAAACTCCACAAATTTAAAGACTATTTAATTAATTTTAAGAATTTTTTAGAATTGACCCTAGCCTTCTTTCATGAAAAGATACCCATTTTTAAGTTGAATCACTTAACTATAAGGACAAAACGATTTTATCGGCTTTTGGACAAGGAAAAGAGTTTATAACATATAAGAGAAATTCACAAATGCTTTTATAACCAAAATTCGCGTTCGTATTTTAAAGACATGAAATCTTTGGCCTCATGACAATATTTTTTCAGTGTACAAAGCAATTCACATCTACTATTTTAATTTAGTAATATCATAATAACTTTAGAATACGTATTAAAATAACATAAAACGGATAAACGAGTCAAATGCTATTATTCCTAATAATTTACTGACAGTTTATATAAGGAATTTGTAGGGTAATAGTAGATTTAAAGTTTACGATAACTTTTATGAATACGAGGAAAAAACTTTACAACAAGGTGTATTTGCTGCAAAAATGCCCGCATAATGGCTGGAATAATTATTAAGGCTTCAATTGAGGTTTGAAATATGCGGAAAACCTTACTCTGGCAGCAAGACTTAGATAAAAACGAAGTTTTTTTCCATATTTCAATAGGAACATGTCGAAAATAAAAAAACCAAAAATAGCTAAAAGGGTCATGAAAAAAAGCCAGAAAAAAGCTAAAAGCTAAATGCATTTTTTCCCGCTAAACGTCTTCAAAAAAAGCCAAATCTAGCGGGAAAAAAGCTAAATTGGCAACGCTGCACTTGACTATAGTACTAATTGTTCTTCTTTTTCAAAATTTTAAGTAAATTAGGATAAAACTCTGGCTTCTGGGACCATATAAGTCCATATCGGGCGAAATATGTATATGGGAGCTATATCTAAATCTGAACCGATTTCTTCCAAAATCAATATGGATCTATTCTGAGCCAAAACACATACTTGTGCCAAATTTGAAGTCGCTTGGACTAAAACTGCGACCTAGACTTTGATTACAAAAATGTGTTCACGGACAGACGGACATACGGACAGACGGACATCGCTATATCGACTCATGAGCCCACCCTGAGCATTTTTGCCAAAGACTCCATGTGTCTATCTCGTCTCCTTCTGGGTGTTGCAAACATATGCACTAACTTATAA
This sequence comes from Haematobia irritans, assembly GCF_050003625.1. NCBI lineage: Eukaryota > Metazoa > Arthropoda > Insecta > Diptera > Muscidae > Haematobia > Haematobia irritans. The sequence continues at coordinate 85,879,413 of NC_134398.1, forward strand.
TACCCTGTTCCACAGTGTGGAGCAGGGTATAAAAATTGGGAAACGTTTAAATCTGAAGCAATTTTACGGAAACTTCGAAAAAATTTATTTATGATTTATCGCTCGATATATATGTATTAGAAGTTTAGGAAAATTAGAGTCATTTTTACAACTTTTCGACTAAGCAGTGGCGATTTTACAAGGAAAATGGTGGTATTTTGACCATTTTTGTCGAAATCAGAAAAACATATATATGGGAGCTATATCTAAATCTGAACCAATTTCAACCAAATTTGGCACGCATAGCAACAATGCTAATTCTACTCCCTGTGCAAAATTTCAACTAAATCGGAGTTAAAAATTGGCCTCTGTGGTCATATAAGTGTAAATCGGTCGAAAGCTATATATGGGAGATATATCTAAATCTGAACCGATTTCAACCAAATTTGGCACGCATAGCTACAATGCTAATTCTACACCTTGTGCAAAATTTCAACCAAATTGGGGTAAAACTCTGGCTTCTGGGGCCATATAAGTCCATATCGGGCGAAATATATATATGGGAGCTATATCTAAATCTGAACCGATTTCTTCCAAAATCAATAGGGATCTATTCTGAGCCAAAACAGATACTTGTGCCAAATTTGAAGTCGATTGGACTAAAACTGCGACCTAGACTTTGATTACAAAAATGTGTTCACGGACAGACGGACATCGCTATATCGACTCAGGAGCCCACCCTGAGCATTTTTGCCAAAGACTCCATGTGTCTATCTCGTCTCCTTCTGGGTGTTGCAAACATATGCACTAACTTATACCCTGTTCAACAGTGTGGAGCAGGGTATAATGAGATTGTACTTTTGTATAGAGATAGATTTACAGTCGAAGCATCGAAATAATTAAAAACATAATTTAACTAATCAAAACAAAAATCAATTCAGGCGATTCATTTTTATACCCTCCATCATAGGATGGGGGTATATTAACTTTGTCATTCCGTTTGTAACACATCGAAATATTGCTTTAAGACCCCATAAAGTATATATATTCTGGGTCGTGGTGAGATTCTGAGTCGATCTAAGCATGTCCGTCCGTCCGTCCGTCTGTTGAAATCACGCTAACTTCCGAACGAAACAAGCTATCGACTTGAAACTCGGCACAAGTAGTTGTTATCGATGTAGGTCGGATGGTAGTGCAAATGGGCCATATCGGTCCACTTTTACGTATAGCCCCCATATAAACGGACCCCCAAATTTGGCTTGCGAGGCCTCTAAGAGAATCAAATTTCATCCGAAACGGCTGATGTTTGGTACATGGTGTTAGTATATGGTCTCTAACAACCATGCAAAAATTGGTCCAAATCGGTCCATAATTATATATAGTCCCCATATAAACCGATCCCCCGATTTGGCTTGCGAGGCCTCTAAGAGAAGCAAATTTCATCCGATCCGGCTGAAATTTGGTACATGGTGTCAGTATACGGTCTCTAACAACCATGCAAAAATTGGTCCACATCGGTTCATAATTATATATAGCCCCCATATAAACCGATCCCCCGATTTGAATTGCGAGGCCTCTAAGAGAAGCAAATTTCATCCGATCCGGCTGAAATTTGGTACATGGTGTTAGTATATGGTCTCTAACAACCATGCAAAAATTGGTTGACATCGGTCCATAATTATATATAGCCCCCATATAAACCCATCCCCCGATTTGGCTTGCAAGGCCTCTAAGAGAAGCAAATTTCATCCGATCCGGCTGAAATTTGGTACATTGTGTTAGTATATGGTCTCTAACAACCACGCAAAAATTGGTCCACATCGGTCCATAATTATATATAGCCCCCATATAAACCGATCCCCAGATTTGACCTCCAGAGCCCCTTGGAAGAGCAAAATTCTTCCCATTTGGTTGAAATTTGGTACGTGATGTTAGTATATGGTATCCAACAACCATGCAGGAATTGGTTCCTATCAGCCCATAATTATATATAGCTCCCATATAAACCGATCCCCAGATTTGACCTCTGGTGCCTTTAGGAGAAGCAAAATTCATCCGATCTGCTTGAAATTTGGTACGTGGTAATCGTATATGATATTTAACAACCATGCCAAAAGTGGTCCATATCAGTCCATAATCATATATTGCCCCATATAAACCGATCCCGAGATTTGGTTTTGGAGCCTCTTGGAGGAGCAAATTTCATCCGAGTCAGTTGAAATTTGGTACATTGTGCTAGTATATGGTCGTTAACAACCATGCCATATCGGTCTATAGTTATATGTATCCCTTAGATAAAGCGATTTCCAATCACAAAAAATTGGTCCATATCAAATTCTTAATTCTATATAGCCCCCATATAAGCGACCCCCATATTTCAATTCTGGCTCTCTACGTACCGTGCAGTCCATATCGATTCGTAATTATTTGTAGACTTAACTATACATAACTTTTTTGTCTAATATATACTACGTATGGACTAACTCACAATTTAGAAAACGATGTTAAGAAGTTTTAAGATACCACAACCCAAGTATTTCGATTGTGGATGACAGTCTTTCATAGAAGTTTGTACGCAATCCATGATGGAGGGTACATAAGATTCGGCCTGGCCGAACTTACGGCCGTATACACTTGTTTTATTGACGTTTGTGAATAATGTGATCATTTCCGCGACTGCAGTAATTGCAATTATAAAATAATTGGATTAATTTATTTCGTTGTTGCAGATAAAAAATATTTCCTTTTTCGGTGCAACGATAGTGCCGATATACTTATCGGATCCTTACAACAGTTTCAAGTAACCGAGCCTATAAAAGCCTGGACTGGACTAGATGGTTATAATGCGGAATAGAACAATAAACAAAACTATCGACGCATAATCGGCGAACATCGTTGAAAAGTAAGTGCAACATAAGAATTTTGCAATGGATCCAATGTACATATTGTCTGGCATGTGTACAGGGTAATTCTGAGGAACGAAGTTTTAGACAAGCAAAGTTTTCTGTTGACGGTCAAGAATTTTCTTTAAAGGCAGTAAAAAATGAATTGGAGCCAATCGTTGAATCGCATATCATAAATTTGGGTTTATTTGGCCTAAAAGAAAATACTTTATAAGAAAGGGGAATTTCACTTGTCTAAAATTTCGTTCCTGAGGAAAGTATTTTTTCTTTGGGTGGAGAGTTTTGGAAACGTATATGCATACGGATCAAAGCAAGACAACGAACGTAAGATAAAATATATTTGCAGAAGGGAAAATATGTGTCGAATAGGGGCAACAAAAAATGTCTAATGTACGACGTGATCTGATTTACTAGTTTATGTTTATGTTTTTTTTTTTAATTTAAATATTTTTCTATTGAAATTTAAAAAAAATATAAATATAAAATATACTGGTTTTATAATATTCGGCCCATTTGAAAGGAAAATAATACTTTGTCAAAAAAAATTTGGAAAAATCCATGAAATTAAATTAGTGTCAAATTTATGCTACCACAAGTGGAACAAATAAGAATTTATCATTGACAAGATTTGGTAGGAAATAACCACTTCAAGCACTTGAAACTGATATAGCAATTCAAATCACGTCACCACTTCTATTTTTAAATCTTCCCTAGTTTGCTAATAAAGGGTGATTTGTTAAGAGCTTGATAACTTTTTTTTAAAAAAAAACGCATAAAATTTGCAAAATCTCATCGGTTCTTTATTTGAAACGTTAGATTGGTCCATGACATTTACTTTTTGAAGATAATTTCATTTAAATGTTGACCGCGGCTGCGTCTTAGGTGGTCCATTCGGAAAGTCCAATTTTGGGCAACTTTTTCGAGCATTTCGGCCGGAATAGCCCGAATTTCTTCGGAAATGTTGTCTTCCAAAGCTGGAATAGTTGCTGGCTTATTTCTGTAGACTTTAGACTTGACGTAGCCCCACAAAAAATAGTCTAAAGGCGTCAAATCGCATGATCTTGGTGGCCAACTTACCGGTCCATTTCTTGAGATGAATTGTTCTCCGAAGTTTTCCCTCAAAATGGCCATAGAATCGCGAGCTGTGTGGCATGTAGCGCCATCTTGTTGAAACCACATGTCAACCAAGTTCAGTTCTTCCATTTTTGGCAACAAAAAGTTTGTTAGCATCGAACGATAGCGATCGCCATTCACCGTAACGTTGCGTCCAACAGCATCTTTGAAAAAATACGGTCCAATGATTCCACCAGCGTACAAACCACACCAAACAGTGCATTTTTCGGGATGCATGGGCAGTTCTTGAACGGCTTCTGGTTGCTCTTCACTCCAAATGCGGCAATTTTGCTTATTTACGTAGCCATTCAACCAGAAATGAGCCTCATCGCTGAACAAAATTTGTCGATAAAAAAGCGGATTTTCTGCCAACTTTTCTAGGGCCCATTCACTGAAAATTCGACGTTGTGGCAGATCGTAAGTCTATTCATGATGAAATGTCAAAGCATACTGAGCATCTTTCTCTTTGACACCATGTCTGAAATCCCACGTGATCTGTCAAATACTAATGCATGAAAATCCTAACCTCAAAAGAATCACCCTTTAGCTTACCACGAGTCATTTTAGTTTTGTTGTTGCGCAAGGGTTGCAACGGTCGACTTTTCAACCATTTAAAATTTTCGAAAACTCGACTTTTTCTAATTTGGTAAACTCGACTTTTTTAATTTGGAAATATACTCTTCTTGACTTTTAAATATTGTGAAAAGGTTGAGATTTGACTTTTTACGTTCACGATTTTTAAACGTAGGTGTATGAAAAGATCTACCCGTTGAATAATTATGATACAAACCTTAACCACCAAAAGTTGATTACACTGAAAAAACAGTGAACCCACCAGGAAGAAAACTCTTGATTAATTTTAGAAAATGTTGAATATTTTAAGAAATTTTTAACTAAACAGTACTACAAGCGCTGGCATCACGCCGATATCACAAAAATAAGTAAATAGACAAATTCTAGAAATTTTATTCGACGTAAATAATTGTTTTCACTTGTTAAAGAAAATTTTGTAGTTTGAAGGAAAAAATGGAGTTCAAAATTGCAAGACGAACAAGAAGTTGTTACATTGTGTGGACGTGTTTTTAAGCTGCTCCAAATAAAATTAAAATTCTTTGTGGATACACCGCATAGTTGGTACTAAAAACTGTGCTAAATTGTGAATTAATGCTTTTGCAATCTACTCGTATTTAATATTCGTTTCGAGGTATTTTGTGCTGAAAGCTGCATTTTTTGCTGTTTTATAAAATTGAAAAACATTGAAACCAAAGCGATTCCAGTTTTGTTGTTGTTTCCATAGACATACAGTCGACTCCGCTTTACTGAAACGTTAAAAATGCAGCCATTTAATTTCAGTTATCCGAAGTTTTTGCTAAAGCGGACTACGGATAACTGAAAAAAACTTCCAGTAATGCGAACTTCGGATAACTGAAAAAGTTTCAGTAAAGCGGACTCCGTATAACTGGAAAAAAATCCACTCAATTTCAGTTAACCGAACTTATGACCAATGCTATGTACATAAAATAATAAAAACAAGGTGTTTGATTCCGTGTGTGTGCCATCTACAATTTTACCTTTCAGTTGATTTTATTTACAGAGTGATTTAAACTGTTTTGAAAGTGCCATCTTCACTTGAAATAAAGCGTTCTCAATACGGAGAAGAAAATGTACTCTCTCTCAATAGCGAGAATGTGGCATTTTCAGTAAAGCGAAGTCATACTAATGTGACGAAACTCATTTGAACACAAAAAACTTTTCAGTAATCCGATTTTTTCAGTTAAGCGGAGTTTCACTAAAGCGGAGTAATTTAAATGAAATGGACAGAAAAAACAACTGGGGAATGCGATCGATTTCAGTTATCCGAGGTTTTTCAGTAAAGCGCATTGCGCTAAAGCGGAGTCGACTGTAGATGGTCCACTATTCTCTTTAAAAAAATGTGTCAGTTCCAAAAATTAATTTTCTGACATTTCGTTTTGATTTTTTCGTAAAGAGTCAGTGCCAAACATTAATTTTCGTGCATTTGCTTTTGTTTTGTTTGTAAAGAGCAATGCTGCTCGAAATTAAATTTCATATTTTCGCGGTTGTGGTCACAATTTTTTGTTCAAATATAAACTTTTAATATATTCATTTATTTATAAATCCTCTGGTGCATCATAAACGTTCTAATTTTGTATAAAATTGGCAAACTACAAAAAATGAAAACGAAAGAGATTGTAAGCGTACTAATACTTTATATTCCCCTTTCAATACGCCTACAAATCAGTTACATGCTGGTACTGCACCAAAATCATTGAGTCTTACCGCCAATGAAAACTAATTTTGCTGCTCGTTTTGCTCCGGAAACAAATGAGGATGACATTCAATTCTACATTAAATCTAAACTTAATACAAATGTTGATGTCAAAGTATCTAAACTGCAGTTTATGGAGAGAAGGAACAAATCATCATTTAAAATTTTTGTGCCTGAGGACATTTTGATACTGTGGTAAACCCGGATTTCTGGCCGTACAGAGCTGTAGTTCATGAATTTGTTTTCAAAGATAGAGTTGCCCGTTTACCTCCACGTACTGTCGAGCCATCAAACAACTGAATACAACCTTGTCTGATATAAATTTTATTATGGTTTACCAGAATGTTGGGGGACTTAATACCAAATTATGTAATTTATGTAATTTACACAGATAGCTTTGGCTTTAATTACGATTTAATTATATTTACTGAAACCTGGCTTCAGAACAATGTCGTGAATACTGAAATTTTATGCGATAGATACTAAATTTACAGATGAGACCGCACTAATGGCTTGAAGAAATCAGGTGGTGGTGTCCTAATTGCTGTATCTACAAAGTATTGATATTTCTAGATTTAAGTTTATTCATATTAGTTTCCGTTAATATAAAATTTCAAATTGAAACGGTCAAATTACGTCATCACTTGTCAAAATCATTTTTTTTTATTTTCTAGTACCTTCCTAAACATCTTTTGTGTTCTTAGTTTCCCAATCGTTCATTGTAAAGTAACCCCTTTTGTTTTGTTATCTTCATTGCTTATTGTTATAGTTGTAGTAATATGACCATAATCATCTATGCCTGTGCGACATCTACCATATAGTAGAATGTTCCAGGTGATTGTAGCCAAGACAATGAACATAAGCTGATAAATATGTGCGATATCGCCCGTGCGACATCTACCGGGTAGTAGTAGAATAGTCTAGAATGTTGTAGGCCAGACTACCGAGAATTTTCGATATCGTTATACAGTACTATAAAAGAGCTGACACAGAGAGCTGTGAAGTCAGTCGTAAGCTAAAGTTTATACAGTACACATCGTAGAGCAAATGAGTGAAACCTATCAGTTAAACAAATAAATTGTAGATTGTCGTTATTTGAAAAGAACTGTGTTTTAATTATCGGGTTATTAAACACGCCTCAATATAAAAACGTAACAGTATGTTTTGTCAAAACTTGATATTCCTAACAAACATCAAATTGAGTATTTGGGAGTGAAAATAAGGTGCGGCTACAAATTTTTGTTTGTAACTTGCTCCTATATTCCTCCAGGTTCTTGTAACGATGTTTATAATGCTCATTTGACTGCTATTCGATCGGTCATGGCTACTGCAAGATCCTCTGATTTGATCGTTGTGTCTGGCGATTTTAATCTTCCATCTATTTCATGGAATTTTTGTATGGATATGAATCACTCTGTACCAAATATAAGTAACGGATTTCATTCTGAATTTATCGAAAATCTATTGAAGGCTGGTGTTTTCAAGTCAACAACATTCTAAATTATAAGAATAAATGATTGGATTTGATTCTAATGAATGAACTAGAAGATGTATTCCTTTCACGCATCAACGCTATTATAAATCCAGAAGACCCTTATCATCCCACTGTCTGTATGAATATAAATATGTCCTATTCAAGATCTGTACGAAATAAAACTGACACGAAAACTGAAATGAAATACTGTTTTTGTAAAACTGACTACGGAAAACTGAGTCAGTTTTACAACAATCTGGAGGAATCAATAAATATATTTTACGAAACTTTGAACTCATTCATTGGTAAATCTGTCCCATTAATTCGCGTTACTAATTACACTGGTCCGCCCTGGAACAACAATAAATTAAGTAACTTAAAAAACAGGAAGAATAAACTTTACAAAAAGTACAAAAAATCTGGCTCAGCTACTGATTACGCAAATTACTCAATCGCTCCTTCGGAATAATGCTTGTGGAATAAACAATCATACAATAATTATCTATCAAAAATCCAAAATGAATTGAAACTTCACCCAAAATCATTTTACAAATTTGTTAATTCCAAACGTCAATCGAATGTTTATCCAAGAAATCTTCACTATGGTACTGTTGAGGCGGACGATAATGTACCCATATGTACCCATATAAGATAATGGAACATTCTACACTCTCCACTCCTTTTATATTTCCTAATATCGTGCTGAGTTACATGGAAAAGATAAAATGTTCTTTTTGTCTGGGGCCTGATGGTATCCCCAGTAACATACTCAAGTATTGTGCTCATTCTCTATCGACTGCTCTTTCTATTCTATTTAACGAATCTTTGCGAACTGGTATCTTTCCCACTCATTTATCATTCCACTATTTAAAAGTGGAAACAAGTCTGATATTACTAACTACAGAGGCATTGCTAAACTGAGTGCTATTCCAAAACTAATGGAGAATATTATATCTGATATTTTGGTTCATCAAGTCTCCTCTTTTCTATCACCTAAACAACATGGCTTCCGTAAATCTTGTTCAACCATAACAAATGTCTTGGAACTGACCACAATGATTAATGAAGGCTTTAGAGATCGTTTACAGACCGATGTCGTCTATACTGATTTTAGTAAAGCGTTTGATAAAGTAAATCACTCACTTCTACTGTACAAATTACATCGCATGGGTTTCAGTGACTTAATGGTATCCTGGCTTGAAAGTTATCTGACAATTCACACTCAATGTGTAGTATTTGATAACATTATATGTAGTATTTGACTGCCTTGAGGCAGTCATCTTGGACCTTTATTGTTCTGTTTATTTATAAATGACCTTCCATCAGCAATTCGATTTGGTAATATACTTATGTATGCTGACGATGTTAAAATTATGAAAATTATCCGTAATAGTGATGACCAAGCATTACTTCAATCTGATCTAACAGGTTGGCTGATAAGTCCCCGGTCTGACACATAGATGGCGTCGCTAGTATTAAATGCATATTATTTTTATATAGTACCAACCTTCAAATGATTCGTGTCAAAATTTGACGTCTGTAAGTCAATTAGTTTTTGAGATAGAGCGTCTTTTGTCAAGCAACTTTTGTTATTGTGAAAAAAATGGAAAAAAGGAATTTCGTGTTTTGATAAAATCCTGTTTTCTGAAGGGAAAAAAATACGGTGGAAGCAAAAACTTGGCTTGATAATGAGTTTCCGGACTCTGCCCCAGGGAAATCAATAATAATTGATTAGTATGCAAACTTCAAGCGTGGTGAAATGAGCACGGAGGACGGTGAATGCAGTGGACGCCCGAAAGAGGTGGTTACCGACGAAAACAATAAAAAAATCCACAAAATGATTTTGAATGACCGTAAAATGAAGTTGATCGAGAAAGCAGAGGCCTTAAAGATATCAAAGGAACGTGTTGGTCATATCATTCATCAATATTTGGATATGCGGAAGCTCTGTGCAAACTGGGTGCCGCGTGATTTCACATTTGACCAAAAACAACAACGTGTTGATGATTCTGAGCGGTGTTTATCTTTGGAAGGGAAAACCATCAACAGTGACTATTATATGGCGTTATTGGAGCGTTTGAAGGTCGAAATCACGGCAAAACGGCCCCATACGAAGAAGAAACAAGTGTTGTTCCACCAAGACAACGCACCGTGCCACAAGTCATTGAGAACGATGGCAAAAATTCATGAATTGGGCTTCGAATTGCTTCCCCACCCACCGTATTTTCCAGATCTGGCCCCAGCGACTTTTTCTTGTTCTCAGACCTCAAAAGGATGCTCGCAGGGAAAAAATTTGGCTGCAATGAAGAGGTGATGGCCGAAACTGAAGCCTATTTTGAGGCAAAACCGAAGGAGTACTACCAAAATGGTATAAAAAAAATTGGAAGGTCGTTATAATCGTTGTATCGCTCTTGAAGGGAACTATGTTAAATAATAAAAACGAATTTTGACAAAAAAAAAATGTGTTTTTCTTTGTTGTACCGGGGACTTATCAGCCAACCTGTTAAATAGCATGTACAACTGGTGTTATATAAATATGATGGAACTGAACATAAAACAAGTATATACGGCCGTAAGTTCGGCCAGGCCGAAGCTTATGTACCCTCCACCATAGATTACGTAGAAACTTCTTCTAAACACTGCCATCCACAATCGAATTACTTGGGTTGCGGTAACGCTTGCTGATGACAAGGTATCTTAAAACCTCTAACACCGTCTTCTAAATTAAAAAAGACCGACTAAATGCGTATATAATTCAGTTTGACAAAATTTTCTATAGAAATAAAATTTTGACAAAATGTTCTATAGAAATAAAGTTTTCACAAAATTTTCTATGGAAATGAAATATTAACAAAATTTTCTTTAGAAATAAAATTTTAACAAAATTTTCTATACAAATAAAATTTTGGTAGATTTTTTTTGGCTCAAGTGGCAACCATGGTTATGAACCGATATGGACCAATTTTTGTGTTATTGGGGATCGGCTATATATAACTATAGACCGAAATGGACCAATTTTGGTATGGTTGTTAGCGGCCATATATATACCATATACTAACACCATGTTCCAAATTTCAACCGGATCGGATGAAATTTCCTTCTCTTAGAGGCTCCGCAAGCCAAACCTGGGGATCGGTTTATATGGGGGATATATATAATTATGAACCGATGTGGATCAAGAGGGTCTGCAAGCCAAATATGGGGGTCCGTTTATATGGGGGCTATACGTAAAAGTTGACCGATATGGCCCATTTGCAATCCCATCCGACCACAACCGAATTACTTGGGTTACGGTAACACTTGCCGATGGCAAGGTATCTTAAAACTTCCTAACACCGTAATATACGAGTATACCACATAGTCCATATGAGGTATATATTAAACTAAAAAAGACCGATTAAATACGTATATAATTAAGTTTAAAGTTTCTATAGAAATAAAATTTTGACAACATTTTCTATAGAAGTAACATTTGGAAAAAATTTTCTATAGAAATAAAATTTGGAAAAAATTTTCTATAGAAATAAAAATTGGAAAAAATTTTCTATAGAAATAAAATTTTGACAAAATTTTCTATAGAAATAAAATTTTGACAAAATTTTCTATAGAAATAAAATTTTGACAAAATTTTCTATAGAACTAAAATTTTGACAAATTTTTCTATAGAAATAACATTTTGACAATGTTTTCTATAAAAATAAAATTTTGGTAGATTATTTTTGGCTCGAGTGGCAACCATGTTTATGAACCGATATGGACCAATTATGGCATGGTTATAAGCGGCCTTATACTAACACCACGTTGCAAATTTCAACCGGATCGGATGAATTTTGCTCCTCCAAGAGGCTCCGGAGATCAAATCTGGGGAACGGTTTATATGGGGGGCTATATATAATTATGGACCGATATGGACCAATTCTTGCGTGTTTGTTAGAGACCACATTCTAACACCATGTTCCAAATTTCAACCGGATCGGATGAATTTAGCTCCTCCAAGTGGCTCCGGAGAACAAATCTGGGGATCGATTTATATGGGGGCTTTATATAATTATGGACCGATATGGACCAATTCTTGCATGGTTGTTAGAGACCATATACTAACACCACGTACCAAATTTCAACCGGATCGGATGAATTTTGCTCCTCTACGAGGTTCCGGAGGTCAAATCTGGGGATCGGCTTATATGGGGGCTATATACAATTATGGACCGATATGGACCACTTTTGACATGGTTGTTAGAGACAATATACTAACACCACGTACCAAATTTCAATCGGATCGGATGACTTTTGCTCCTCTAAGAGGCTCCGGAGGTCAAATCTGGGGATCGGTTTATATGGGGGCTATATATAATTATGGGCCGATGTGGACCACTTTTGGCATGGTTGTTAGAGACAATATACTAACACCACGTACCAAATTTCAATCGGATCGGATGACTTTTGCTCCTCTAAGAGGATCCGGAGGTCAAATCTGGGGATCGGTTTATATGGGGGCTATATATAATTATGGGCCGATGTGGACCACTTTTGGCATGGTTGTTAGAGACAATATACTAACACCACGTACCAAATTTCAACCGGATCGGATGAATTTTTCTCCTCTAAGAGGCTCCGGAGGTCAAATCTGGGGATCGGTTTATATGGGGGCTATATATAATTATGGACCGATATGGACCAATTCTTGCGTGTTTGTTAGAGACCACATTCTAACACCATGTTCCAAATTTCAACCGGATCGGATGAATTTAGCTCCTCCAAGTGGCTCCGGAGAACAAATCTGGGGATCGATTTATATGGGGGCTTTATATAATTATGGACCGATATGGACCAATTCTTGCATGGTTGTTAGAGACCATATACTAACACCACGTACCAAATTTCAACCGGATCGGATGAATTTTGCTCCTCTACGAGGTTCCGGAGAACAAATCTGGGGATCGATTTATATGGGGGCTTTATATAATTATGGACCGATATGGACCAATTCTTGCATGGTTGTTAGAGACCATATACTAACACCACGTACCAAATTTCAACCGGATCGGATGAATTTTGCTCCTCTACGAGGTTCCGGAGGTCAAATCTGGGGATCGGCTTATATGGGGGCTATATACAATTATGGACCGATATGGACCACTTTTGGCATGGTTGTTAGAGACAATATACTAACACCACGTACCAAATTTCAATCGGATCGGATGACTTTTGCTCCTCTAAGAGGCTCCGGAGGTCAAATCTGGGGATCGGTTTATATGGGGGCTATATATAATTATGGGCCGATGTGGACCACTTTTGGCATGGTTGTTAGAGACAATATACTAACACCACGTACCAAATTTCAATCGGATCGGATGAAATTTGGTTCTCTTAGAGGCTCCGCAAGCCAAATCGGGGGATCGGTTTATATGGGGGCTATATATAATTATGGACCGATATGGACCACTTCTTGCGTGTTTGTTAGAGACCATATACTAACACCACGTACCAAATTTCAACCGGATCGGATGAATTTTTCTCCTCTAAGAGGCTCCGGAGGTCAAATCTGGGGATCGGTTTATATGGGGGCTATATATAATTATGCGCCGATGCGGACCAATTTTTGCATGGTCATTAGAGAACATATACCAACACTATGTACCAAATTTCAGCCGGATCGGATGACATTTGGTTTTCTTAGAGGCTCCGCAAGCCCAATCGGGGGATCGGTTTATATGGGGGCTATATGTAATTATGGACTGATATGGACCAATTTTTGCATGGTTGTTAGAGACCATATACTTACACCATGTACCAAATTTCAGCCGGATCGGATGAAATTTGCTTCTCTTAGAGCAATCGCAAGCCAAATTTGGGGGTCCGTTTATATGGGGGCTATACGTAAAAGTGGACCGATATGGACCAATTTTTGCATGGTTGTTTGAGACCATATACTAACACCATGTAGCAAATTTCAGCCGGATCGGACGAAATTTGCTTCTCTTAGAACAATCGCAAGCCAAATTTGGGGGTCCGTTTATATGGGGCCACCACGACCCAGAATATATATATTTTATGGGGTCTTAGAGCAATATTTCGATGTGCTACAAACGGAATGGCAAAGTTAATATACCCCATCCTATGGTGGAGGGTATAATAACGACATGCTTGAAATTGTTGAATCCTTTAAGGATCTCGGAATACTGTTGGATCGGAGACTAGATTTTAGATCTCACATATCTATGACCGTCAATAAATCATATGGATCACTTGGATTTGTCAAACGCTGGAGTAAGGATTTCCCCATTTGTAACAAGGAATTTGTACACTTCACTTGTGCGTCCAATCCTTGAATATGGATCTGTAATATGGGACCCACAGTACCAAATACACTGCAACCGTGTTGAATCTGTACAAAAGCAATTTCTACTGTTTTGTTTACGTCGAAACAACTGGACTCCTCAAACCGTGCCATCTTACAAGGAAAGACTTTCACTTGTCAAATTGCCTACACTGAAAAGTAGACGTACTATGCTGAATATCTGTTTTATGGTTGATGTTATTAATGGTAGATTTAAATCTGAGTTCCTTCTTAACAGTATCTCATTCAATATACCGTCAAGACCTACTCGTAATTTTGAACTGCTTCGCATTCAGTACTTTCGCACAAACTTTGAAAATAACGATCCTGTTCGCCGACTATGTGATGAGTTTAATAAATACTATAAGTATTTTGATCTTTCAGGAGATAAATATACTATAAAAAGAAATATACAACTATTATTAAATACTTAGGCATAAGATACCATTTGTAAATATTGTAGTATACCATTGTTAGTCGGTAAGGATTACTCCATAGATGATAAAAATAAAAAAAGAATGTCTTTAGTGACATACGAAGTTCATGATGGACGCTGTAGTAAAATTTAGAAAGAGAAATACGAATTTAGTAAATCTTTATGCTTAATTTGAGTATAATTTTTCCCCGTTTTTTAGATCATTTTGCTAACGTACACACAGAGAAGATATTGGTTGAAAATGGATTGGTGTAATGAAAATCCTGCATTTACAATGAAATCACAGTTGTGTCAATCTATTTTATTTACAACCATTTTATTTACAACCATTATTTCGTTCCTTCTACCATTTGGCGCCTATTATTATAGATTTTTGTTTATAATACAAGTCAAATAGTTGTCTGAACTAACTGTCTCTCTTTTGAAAAATTTTGATCGAATTCGATAAGCACACCAACCTTACAAACCCCTCATAACTGTCATTTAGTATTCAGAACTTCCAATTGATACTCACAGCCGAATTGCTTTGGAAGTATTTTTAAATGTCAATAATGTTATTACCAATTATTCAATGTTGAAGGAAAACGTGTTTTTTTTTTTTTAATTTAAGATAAAAACCACTGACAAAAATTCAGCCGTTTCCAAGTTTATTTGACTCCTCGGTGTACTGGCTGTCAAATGGTTTTACGAACAACTCTCACAAGCTTCAGGATACGCAAGGCACGAGTCAAATGCAAATCGAGTTCATATATAGTTTTAGATGTGGAACAATTTTATTGCCTTAAAGGGCAAAATTTTAAACCATGTAACGACTTTAATGCGGCTGCCAAAGGAAGTAATCATGGCGAGTAGATTCCTGTTTATTTTTTAAAACTCCACACTATTTTTTGTAGTGTTTTTAGACTGGCTATGTTGGTCCATTTTATGGTACCACTATGTGCTCAGGTCGGACCCCATTTACTACAGTACTAAGAGTCCCAAAGATTTAACTCCCATTGCCTGTCAATTCTGCAATCCATGCTAACGGCTATACTTTTAAAGGTGAACATTTTTTACAATTGTTATCAACGTATTGTATTCAGGTATAAAGTGATTTTATGTACGTTTCTATTATGTAGAAATATACATAAAATACAATATTTTGCGGAAAAAATTATTTTCAATTCGGTTAAGGTGTTAGTAAAGTTGGGCGATACAACCAAATGAAGAAGGGAGTAACGACCAATTTCATTGTCTAATACAACCAACTCCATATATAGTATTAGTTGGATTTCCCATACCGACCGAATTTTTCGGGTATCACAACTGCCAGAAGATAGTTGTTGTAACTGCCAAAAGGAGGTTGGCAATAAATTCGATTATCACAACCAATCTGTACTCTCTGTGTACGCAAAAAATTATTGGAGTAGAGGAAACTTTCTCCAAACATAATAAATGTATGAACTAAAATATAGTTAAATTGGCTTTAGTGAAATAGATAATCCACTATTTTTGAGTGTATTATATTCGAGTCGATTAGTCAAATTTTTAGATTACCAGAAGCCGATTTCGGCTTTTCTCATCGCATGTTACAGGTGATGAAAAGTGGAAATTCACTACAAGGTCATTTTGCGACACGAACCCGTAAAAACTTATTTAGAGAGCCCTTCAAAACGGATTATTATTGATATTTCGCTGGAGAATGATGATGTTGACTTTTGAGTTCTTTACAATTTAAACAAGTATATACGGCCGTAAGTTCGGCCAGGCCGAAGCTTATGTACCCTCCATCATGGATTGCGTAGAAACTTCATCTAAACACTGCCATCCACAATCGAATTACTTAAGTTGCGGTAACGCTTGTCGATGGCAAGGTATCTTAAAACCTCCTAACACCATCTTCTAAATTGTATGTAAGTCCATACGTGGTATATATTAAATCAAAAACGATCGATCCAATACGTATATAATTCAGTTTGACGAAGTAGACATAAAATTTTGACAAAATTTTCTACAGAAATAAAATTTTAACAAAATTTTCTATAGAAATAAAATTTTCACAAACTTTTCTATAGAAATAAAAATTTTGACATTTTCTATAGAAAGAAAATTTTGACAAAAATTTCTACAGAAATAAAATTTTAGCAAACTATTCTATAGAAATAAACTTTTGACAAAATTTTCTATAGAAATAAAATCTTGGTAGATTATTTTTGGCTCGAGTGGCAACCATGATTATGAACCAAATAAAATTTGAAAAAAATTTTCTATAGAAATAAAATTTTGACAATGATGAAAATTTTATTATGAACCGAATAAAATTTTAACAAAATTTTCTCTAGAAATAAAATTTTGACAAAATTTTCTATAGAAATAAAATTTTGACAAAATTTTCTATAGAAATAAAATTTTGGTAGATTATTTTTGGCTCTAGTGGCAACCATGATTATGAACCGATATGGACCAATTTTTGTGTGATTGGACCAATTTTGGTATGGTTGTTAGCGACCATATACTAACACCACGTTCCTAATTTGAACCGGATCGGATGAATTTTGCTCCTCCAAGAGGCTCCGGAGGTCAAATCTGGAGAATGTTTTATATGGGGGCTATATATAATTATGGACCGATATGGACCAATTCTGGCACGGTTGTTTAAGATCATATACTAACACCATGTTCCAAATTACAACCGGATTGGATGAAATTTGCTTCTCTTGGAGATTTCGCAAGCCAAATCTGGGTATCGGTTTATATGGGGGCTATATATAATTATGAACCGATGTGGACCAATTTTTGCATGATTGTTAGAGACCATATACCAACACCATGTACCAAATTTCAGCCGGATCGGATGGAATCTGAAGCTATATGCTCCTAAAAGTTGCTTGCGCTTTACACAAAATGCAGGACACTCACACAAGAGGTGTTTAATTGATTCTTTTTCCTCCGCATCATGACAGCTCATACAATAGTCATTATACTTCGCGCCAATAGTTTTTGCAAAATCGCCTATCAGGCAGCGACCCGTTATAGCAGATATCAGGAGTGATATCTGACATCTCGAGAACATTAGCATATCTAGTGTGCGGTTTAAGTTGAAATGGGGCCATATTTGCTTGGTGTCGTTACAACCCTTGCAATTCTCCCATCGAACATTTGCCATCCTAACAGCCTTCTCACACAGCATGAGCTTGCAGGTAGCTAGGGGCATACCAACAAATTCTAGTTCCCCTGGAATATGTAAGGTAGTCCCTAGCCTTGCCAACTCATCCGCTTCGCAGTTCCCCGGTATGTTCCTATGGCCAGGCACCCATATTAGGTGAATATTGTACTGCTCAGCCATCTCATTGAGAGATTTGCGGCAGTCGATGGCCGTTTTCGAGTTGAGGAACACAGAGTCCAAGGATTTTATTGCAGGTTGACTGTCTGAGTATATATTAATGCCAATATTTGTTGGAACATTACTTCTCAGCCAATTCGCCACCTCTCTTATTGCTAATATTTCAGCCTGAAAAACACTACAGTGATTAGGTAATCTTTTCGCTATTCGAATTTCCAGATCTTTAGAATATACTCCGAACCCCACTTGTCCATTCAATTTGGAGCCATCAGTATAGAAATCTATATATCTTTTATTCCCCGGGGTCTGTGTACACCACGCCTCACTGTTGGGAATTAGAGTTTCAAACTTTTTGTCGAAAAGTGGTTTTGCCAGGGTATAATCCACTACGTTAGGCACATCTGGCAATATTTTGAGGACCGAACTATGACCGTACATTTTTTCCGACCACAGCGATAGCTCGCGCAATCGCACAGCCGTTGTTGCGGCTGACTGTTTGGCCAAAATGTCTAAAGGCAATAGATGTAGCATGACATTAAGGGAGTCTGTTCCTGTCTTACTAAATGCGCCTGAGATACATAAGCTCGCCATACGCTGAACTTTATCTAAACAAGTCGGTTTCTGAAGTGCCGGCCACCAGACTACAACACCATATAGCATTATAGGTCTAACTACTGCAGTGTATAGCCAATGCACAATTTTTGGTTTTAGTCCCCACTTTTTCCCTATTGCCTTTTTGCACGAGTACAAAGCTACCGTGGCTTTTCTCGCCCTCTCTTCAATATTAAGCCTAAAATTCAGCTTCCTGTCCAAAATAACGCCAAGGTATTTTGCACACTCACCAAAGGGAATTTCAGTACCCCCTAAGGAAATGGGCCTAACCGTGGGAGTTTTACGATCTTTGCAGTACATGACTAGTTCTGTCTTTGCTGGATTTACACCAAGACCATTATCTTTCGCCCATTTCTCAGTCATCCGGAGAGCTCTCTGTATAATATCTCTGATTGTGGATGGGAATTTTCCCCTGACTGCTAGCGCCACATCATCTGCGTATGCCACCACTTTTATCCTTTCTTTTTCTAGGGAAACCAGAAGGTTGTTTATAGCAACATTCCAAACAAGAGGTGATAGAACTCCTCCTTGGGGAGTGCCTCTGTTCACATACCTTTGTATGTTTGCTTGCCCTAGTGTGGCTGAAATACGTCTCTTTATTAGAAGTTCGTCTAACAGCCTAAGTATACCTGGATCAACATTCAGAGTTGTCAGTCCATTTAATATCGAGCTCGGATGGACATTATTGAACGCCCCTTCGATGTCTAGAAACGCCACGATTGTGTATTCTTTGACAGATAGTGAGCTTTCAATAAAGCTGACTAGTTCATGCAATGCGGTCTCAGTAGACCTGCCCTTCGAGTATGCATGCTGTCGTTTCGAGAGCAAACTTGAATCCACGCTATTTCTAAGATACATGTCTATCATCCTCTCCAGGGTCTTAAGTAGGAATGAGGATAAACTGATTGGTCGGAAATCCTTCGCACTCGAGTGAGAGGCTTTTCCTGCTTTAGGTATGAAGACGACTTTTGTTTCCCTCCACTTTTCTGGAATATATGCTAAGTTTACACATCGTTTATATATCACCGTCAACCAGGGGATAACTCTTTCAGCCACTGCCTGTAACTCCGCCGGAGTAATTCCATCAGGTCCGGGGGATTTGAATGGTCCAAAGCTATTTAAAGCCCATTTTATTCTAGATTCCGACACAATTTCCTCGATAGGAAATGATCGCTGAGCCTCTGTTACACCGCCGGAACATGGTTCAACCATCTGATTTCCAGGGAAGTGTGTGTCCAAAAGTACCTCCAACGTCTCCTCACTGGACGTTGTCCAATTTCCCTCCGATGTTTTAATGAAACCTGGAGCGGTGTTAGTGGATGCTAGTACCTTCCGTAGTCTGGAAGCCTCTGACGTATTCTCAATACTGCTACAGTAATCATCCCAAGAGTTTTGTTGAGACCTTCTCAGTTCTCGTTTATATTCTCTCAGATTCATCTTGTAAGTGTCCCAATCCTCCGGAGCTCTTGTGGACTTTGCTTTGTTAAAGAGCTTCCTGCAGGATTTCCTCATATTACTTAACTCCGTAGTCCACCATGGCGGCCGATTTTTTCCCCTTGGCTTTCCTCTAGGGCAAGCAGCTTTCAGTGAAATGTTGAAGGCCTTAGTAATCCGCTCCACTGCGTGTTCGATATCTTGCACAGTGCTCATATTTGTCTCCGGCATCTCCGGTATCATCGAATTGAACGATTCCCTATACCTATTCCAATCAGCTTTCCTAACATTTGGCGGAAATATGGTCTTTGAAGTACGAACAGCCAATCTGAAACTGATGTAGCGATGATCTGAGAAGCTATGTTCCCTCAAAACTTGCCACTCAGATATCTTATCATTCAGTTCCGGAGAGGTCAACGTTACGTCCAAAACCTCTTGTCTGTTCCTGGTGACGAAGGTTGGTGCATCTCCCTTATTGCAAACTACCAGGTTAGTACGCAAAATAAACTCTATTAGCGACTCTCCCCTTGCATTAGTATCACTACTTCCCCAAATACTATGATGTGCATTTGCATCGCATCCCATAATGAGTTTTGTCTTTGTTTTTAGTGACTCCTCAACTAAGGTCTTAACGGCACAGGGTGGCATCTCCCTATCATGTCCCATGTAGACCGAAGATACCCAATATTTGCATGTGGATATCTCTAGACTGGCTACGACAGTGTCTGCATTGCTCAATGAAGGAAGCAGAAACAAGTTTAGTTCGTTTTTAGCAATTATACATGCTCGATTTATATCGGTACCGGTATTATGCAAAAGTTTGAAACCCGGAGTGCTTAATTCACAGATCTTGTTCTTATATATGTATGGTTCTTGAATAAGAACTATATCTATGTCTCCTTTCATCAGGAGAACTTTTAAGGCAGCACAAGCGGCCTTACAATGGTGAAGATTTATCTGGAGGAACCGTCGATATGACGACGTTTTGCCTTGGCTACTACTCTGTATCGGTAAAATCGAGTTCTAACCTAAAATGGGTAAAATAGAAAATTCAATCGGATCGGCATCGGGCGTTTTAGAAACTCACAGTACTTGTGTTGTGTTTTTATAACCACCACCGTAGCGTTTCGCTTGTATCATCATCAAAGACAATAAACGTTAGGAAGATAGGAAATTGGCTCATATCAAATGTCGCGTTTACCACGTTAGTTCAATACATGTTGTAATTTTTTTATTTGTTTTTCGATTTTATTTTTTAAATGAAAAACTTAATTTTCTTAGTGAAACAATGTTAAATTTTAGGCAACAACAAACCCCTGGGGAAACCCTGTATTACCAAACATATGTTATGCCAATGGGAAACCCATTGTCGCCAACGATTGCAGATATATTTCTAGATACTATGCTCGAGGAAACCATAAAGGAACTGACGGAAAAGAAAATTACAATTAAATTCTTAACCAAATATGTGGAGGATCTATTTGCTATAATCAAACAAGATGATGAATATACCATACTTAACACATTCAACAAATATCACAATAAACTCAAATTTACAATCGAAAAGGAGAATAATAATTGCTTACCACATTTAGACATAAAACTACACAGAAATAGAGATACAATATTAACACTTAAACAAAAGATAAATACAGCTTAGAGATAATTTAAAAATCAATTAAATTATGTGATGACAAATTCCAAGAAACTAATATACAAAAAGTAAAAAATATACTCATCAACAACTCATTCACACAACACATTATAAATAATTTAAATAAGAAAGCCACTACCAAATCAAATTCCCAAAATACTACCGACGTTAATCAATCTGGCAATATCACAAAATATTACAGCCTCTCATATATTCCAAAACTCACAGAAACTGCAATGCTTAAAGAAATAATAGATGACAATCAAATAACCTTCGCTCACAGGCCCAACAAAACATTAAATGCAATATTTACCAAAACAAAATTAACGAAAACACAACAAAGCTACGTAGTCTATGAAATCAAATGCATATGTAATGACAAAGAAACATGCAACAAATACTATGTGGGGACAACCAAACGTAGCTTAGCTACGAGGGTAACAGAGCACGAAGCAGATATAAGAAAAGCAAAACAAACGACAGCGTTGGCTCAACACTGCATAGAGTTCGGACATACAGCAGATTTGGAGAAGGTGAAATCTTAGACAAAGAGAGAAGAGTAAACAAACGTTACACTTTAGAGAATCTAAGAATACAACAAAGAATTCAATGTGCAATAAACAGAAAAGAGGACAAAGACAACACTAATGGTTCTTATACATTAGCAATCATTTAGTTTAAGTTGAATCATCTGTGATCGTAGCCATAAGAAAAAAGCTCTGTGATATTAATTTACTTTTTATTTATTTATTTTTGAAATTATTTTAAATTTGTGTTTAATGTAGAGGTGTGCACGTGAGTAATATTATGCTCACGCACACTCACGTCGGAGAAATCTTATTCACGCACACTCACGCACGATATTTTTTGGTAGGACTTACGATCACGCACGCTCACGAAAAGAAAATTTATACTCACGCACGAAAATCTTTTAAAAGTCATAACTCACGAAAAATATCGTGACTAACGAAAAATGTCGTGACTCACGAAAAACTTCGTGACTCACGAATAATTTTATGAGTGATTTACCTATAGAACCTGACTGAAAACATGAGTATGGTTAAAATCGAGTGCGATATAAAACTCTTACCAACTAGGATGTCACTAAAATTATAAAAGATTTCAACTCGTAAGTATTTTATGTTCGTAAGCGGGATTATTTTCGTGAGCGTGTTTTTCCGAAATTCGTTACTCACGCACACTCACGAATATATTATTTTCGTGAGTCACGATCACGCACGACATTTGGTTGGTTAATCACGCTCACGCACACTCACGCCGTTGCCGTCAGCGTGATTCACGCGTGAGTCACGAAAATGTTCGTGAGTCACGACAATTTCGTGTCACGTGCACACCTCTAGTTTAAGGTTATGTTGTTCATGTGCCGTCACTTTTTACCTTTTAACAATGATATCGAAAATATGAAAAAAGACTAAATGTAAGTTTAGTACTTATGGTACTCCACATAGATGTAATTTGTCCCCCTTTTTGTTATTTCTATCGTTGCCAGATTTCAATAAAATTCATCCCAGAAGAAGTTGGAAATTACCAACGAAACGTCGGATAAAAATATGAAGTAAAGTCTTTTTATTTGCATATTTAAAGATCTTAAAAGCCCGATTTAGAATTAATCTTAAAGAATAAAAAAAATTAAATTTTCCCCTTTATGGAAATTTATTTCGTGCTCTTAATTTCGTTTTATTTGCACTTTAACGCTATGTCAATACTTCTCGTATACGCGTTTGGTTCGATAAACGAAAAGTATAAAACTAACACCGTAAATGGTTTGATCTCCTCAGTAGCCAATTTCCTATCTTCCTTTGTGTATTGTCTTTGATCATTATAACCATTTACGAGTGTGGTGTGATACACAAATATTTGGTCATTTTGCAGTGTTTGTGATCGTCAACAATAGCCTTTTATAAGTTTATATAACGTGGATTATAAACATGAACTTTCAATAAATATGTTAAATATCACTTCGTGCCAGCTAATCTAATAAAAGAATGAATGCGACTAAAGCTGTGTCAAGTTTAAATTTTCATTATCGTCGATTTTTCCAATTGGCGATTACAAAACTTCACTTCGGTTAAAATGCATTTAGATGAACATTCGAATTTCGACTATTCAAGCCCTAACTTCTCTCACATCAACAATGACTGTTGCTATTTTAAACACACAAAATCAAATGCCTATTGATTGCAAATATACGTACTTCAAAAATAGTGTATGTGCTGTGGCGAAATTACAGTTTTAATCTTACCTGTGTAAGCTGCTCCGTTGTAGTTAAAAGGCGAGCAACAGGATTGCAGCAAACTGGCAAAGTTTCCAATAATGTTGGTCGTGAATGTGTCAATAATGGTTTCATGTACCTGTAAAAATATGAAAAAAAAATCAAAAAAAGGCAAACCACGTGTAAAGGGTGATTTGTTAAGAGCTTGATAACTTTTAAAAAAAAAACGCATAAAATTTGCAAAATCTCATCGGTTCTTTATTTGAAACGTTAGATTGGTCCATGACATTTACTTTTTGAAGATAATTTCATTTAAATGTTGACCGCGGCTGCGTCTTAGGTGGTCCATTCGGAAAGTCCAATTTTGGGCAACTTTTTCGAGCATTTCGGCCGGAATAGCCCGAATTTCTTCGGAAATGTTGTCTTCCAAAGCTGGAATAGTTGCTGGCTTATTTCTGTAGACTTTAGACTTGACGTAGCCCCACAAAAAATAGTCTAAAGGCGTCAAATCGCATGATCTTGGTGGCCAACTTACCGGTCCATTTCTTGAGATGAATTGTTCTCCGAAGTTTTCCCTCAAAATGGCCATAGAATCGCGAGCTGTGTGGCATGTAGCGCCATCTTGTTGAAACCACATGTCAACCAAGTTCAGTTCTTCCATTTTTGGCAACAAAAAGTTTGTTAGCATCGAACGATAGCGATCGCCATTCACCGTAACGTTGCGTCCAACAGCATCTTTGAAAAAATACGGTCCAATGATTCCACCAGCGTACAAACCACACCAAACAGTGCATTTTTCGGGATGCATGGGCAGTTCTTGAACGGCTTCTGGTTGCTCTTCACTCCAAATGCGGCAATTTTGCTTATTTACGTAGCCATTCAACCAGAAATGAGCCTCATTGCTGAACAAAATTTGTCGATAAAAAAGTGGATTTTCTGCCAACTTTTCTAGGGCCCATTCACTGAAAATTCGACGTTGTGGCAGATCGTTCGGCTTCAGTTCTTGCACGAGCTGTATTTTATACGGTTTTACACCAAGATCTTTGCGTAAAATATTCCATGTGGTCGAATAACACAAACCCAATTGCTGCGAACGGCGACGAATCGACATTTCACGGTCTTCAGCAACACTCTCAGAAACAGACGCAATATTCTCTTCTGTACGCACTGTACGCATTCGTGTGGTTGGTTTAATGTCCAATAAAGTAAACTGAGTGCGAAACTTGGTCACAATCGCATTAATTGTTTGCTCACTTGGTCGATTATGTAGACCATAAATCGGACGTAAAGCGCGAAACACATTTCGAACCGAACACTGATTTTGGTAATAAAATTCAATGATTTGCAAGCGTTGCTCGTTAATAAGTCTATTCATGATGAAATGTCAAAGCATACTGAGCATCTTTCTCTTTGACACCATGTCTGAAATCCCACGTGATCTGTCAAATACTAATGCATGAAAATCCTAACCTCAAAAGAATCACCCTTTAGTAACAATAGAATTTTTAACAGGACTTTGAAAATACATTAAGATTCTAATTTCTTTTAATGCTTTTACATGGCTAAAATCGCACGTCTATTTTGTTGTTCAACATATAATAAAAGCGGTAATTTTACTGAAAAGAGCATGACCGGTTCCAAAGATTTTGCATTTAGACTAATGATTTTGGTATTGATTCCGAGCCAAAGAAGCGGAGAATTGAAATAAGGATACATTTAAGAGTTTTGCGAACTTGATTCTAGGAAACAAATTTTAATTCATTATTTTTTAGCTTTTTTCTTCTTGTTAACGACAACTTAAATTTACCAATTCAGGTTCGGATACAAGTAAAAATAATGCTATGTTTCAAGTAAAAAGTCTTACAATAAAGTGTAAAGTTTCTTCTAACTTTGTTTTCTTTGTAGAAAAAGTTCAACAAAATTAAAGACGACTTAATTTTGAAGAATTTTAGGCCGAATCACTTAACTATAAGGACAAAACGACTTCATTGAAAAATTACTCAACCGTTGATAAGTTGTACAATATATATTCAAAGTTCATTTGAATTTTGGCTAAGGAAAGAAAACGTATGCAAACGATTACAAGGCTTCATTCGACAATGTATTAAGAAAAGCTTTAATTTATAAATTACATACCTTGTCAAAACTATGTAATTCTAGAGAAATAGAAACTACAATATTTTCTTTAACAAGTGAAAAAAAAAGTTTGATCTAGAGGTTCTCTTTTGTAGCGCTGGATCTCGCGCTCTAGATGATGTATATCAACCCTTACGTTCCTGGTTGGTGGTTGTGTATCCATGAGATGGTGGTTTGGATGATTACTGCGATAACAACCCAGGAGCAGTATGCTTTGACAACATGTAATTGTGTCTTCGCACAGGGATGATCTTTGTCTCCACATAAAGGTGATCCAGGGGTGTGATACGGAGACACCCAGTCGCAGTTCTAAGGACAGCGTTCTGGTGTCCACACTGGAGCTGCATAGTTTACCACTGACCGTCCAATTGCCTTATAGGTAGTTAACAAGGTTTCTTTGTCCGCACCCCAAGTACTGCCGGAAAGTGACTTGAGGAAATTGTTTCTACCACGGAGCTTATTACAAATTGCAGTAGCATGGGCAGACGACCTGAAAAGGCTGCCGAATGTGACCCCTAGAATCTTTTGGGAAATTTGTGGTCGGAATTATTTCGCCATCGACACTAATAACAGGTTGGCTGATAAGTCCCCGTCTAACAAAGAAAAACACATTTTTTTGTCAAAATTCGTTTTTATTATTCAACATAGTTCCCTTCAAGAGCGATACAACGATTATAACGACCTTCCAATTTTTTGATATCATTTTGGTAGTACTTTCGGTTTTGCCTCAAAATGGGCCTCAGTTTCGGCTATCCCTCTTCATTGCAGCCAAATTTTTTTCTCTGCGAGCATCCTTTTGAGGTCTGAGAACAAGAAAAAGTCGCTGGGGGCCAGATCTGGAGAATACGGTGGGTGGGGAAGCAATACGAAGCCCAATTCATGAATTTTTGCCATCGTTCTCAATGACTTGTGGCACGGTGCGTTGTCTTGGTGGAACAACACTTTTTTCTTCTTCATATGGGGCCGTTTTGCCGCGATTTCGACCTTCAAACGCTCCAATAACGCCATATAATAGTCACTGTTGATGGTTTTTCACTTCTCAAGATAATCGATAAAAATTATTCCATCCCAAAAAACAGAGGCCATTACTTTGCCAGCGGACTTTTGAGCCTTTCCACGCTTCGGAGACGGTTCACCGGTCGCTGTCCACTCAGCCGACTGTCGATTGGACTCAGGAGTGTAGTGAATGTTGTAGTGTTTCATCCATTGTCACATAACGACGGAAAAACTCGGGAGTATTACGAGTTAACAGCTGCAAACACCGCTCAGAATCATCAACACGTTGTTTTTGGTCAATTGTGAGCTCGAGCGGCACCCATTTTGCACAGAGCTTCCGCATATCCCAATATTGATGAATGATATGACCAACACGTTCCTTTGATATCTTTAAGGCCTCTGCTATTTCGATCAACTTCATTTTACGGTCATTCAAAATCATTTTGTGGATTTTTTTGATGTTTTCGTCGGTAACCACCTCTTTCGGGCGTCCACTGCGTTCACGGTCCTCCGTGCTCATTTCACCACGCTTGAATTTTTCATACCAATCAATTATTGTTGATTTCCCTGGGGCAGAGTCCGGAAACTCATTATCAAGCCAAGTTTTTGCTTCCACCGTATTTTTTCCCTTCAGAAAACAATATTTTATCAAAACACGAAATTCCCTTTTTTTCAATTTTTCCACAATAACAAATGTTGCTTCACAAAAGACGCTCTTTCTCACAAACTATTTGACTTTCAGACGTCAAATTTTGACACGAATCATTTGAAGGTTGGTACTATACAAAAATAATATGCATTTAATTATCAGCCAACCTTTTATAGTGTGGCTGAGGATTTGGTGGGGGATATCCTCAAGTTTCTCGCAGTGAAATAACTGGTAAGATTAGCGATATAGACGTTTAAACGATCGCAGATGTCATCAACAATGGGCCCAGATGCCAAGATTGTACAATCGTCTGCGTATGATACAATCTCGACGCCGTCTGGAGGGTGTGGAATAGAGGATAGGTAGAGGTTAAACAGTGCCGGAGATATCACCCCACCTTGAGGAACTCCCTGTTTCACTCTACGGGGTCTTGATTTCCTATCCCTACATTCCACATACGACTGACGTCCGCATAGCCGGTAGGGACGTGTTCTCGATGTCCTCGAAAAGTCTGGCATGGTTGACCGTATCGAATGCTTTCGATATGTCAAGCGCTATGAGGCCTGTGACACGGCCTGGGCTGATTGAGTCCCCTATTTATAAATGCTGAAAGGCATGCAAAGCCGTTGTCGTACTGTGTACTTTGCGGAATCCATGTTGATGATTAGCAGCTGGAAAATTCTCCACAAGGCTGGGGAGGAGTAGTGCCTCAATTGTCTTGGCTACTGGCGAGAGAAGGGAAATCGGTCTGTACGATTCACCCTTGCTCGAGTCTTTGCCTGGTTTCCGTAGTGGAATCACCCTACCCATTTTCCAGACATCGGGTATAATGAGCGATTCTAATGACAGATTGAGGAGTCTGGTCAAGTACCCAACTCCCAGTATTCCCAGATGCTTTAGCATTAGCATAGAGATTCCGTCAGGGCCCAGCGCTTTGGATGGTTTCGCGCTGTTGATGACATCGGTAACTTCGGCTATGGTAAATTGTGGTGTGTCATCGGCTCGGAGACCACGGATGCGACGAATGGCTCTCCTTTTCGCTCTATCACTCTCGAGGTGCTCGACAAACAGTCGTTTGAATAATGTGGCGCACCTCTTCGGATCAGTCACTGTCACGTCGCCAAAGGTGACTGAAATACCATCATCCCTAGTAGCGGCGATCTGTGTATTCTCTGAAGCCTTCCAGTTTGCTTTCTTTTGGTTAATAAACGTCCGACGTTCAGAGGTTATGAAATCGGAGGGTCGGTTAATGGTGAGAATTATGGGGAGGTGATCTGATGCCAGTGAAATGACGGGTGGCCAGGATACGTCATTTATCAGACCGGGTGACGCTAAAGATATATCTGACGAACTGCTGCAATCACCCATAATTCTCGTGGGGGCCTCTTCGTTCATTGTGCAAAATGTGGAGTCGTCTATCTGCTCTACCAAAGCTATGCCTCTCTGGTCATTACCTAGGAGAGAATGCCAAAGTTCATGGTGGGCATTAAAGTCTCCTAGAACCAATCGGTTATGCCCGCACAACATCCACTCAATGTTTGGGCTATAACCTGGAGCACAGCCACCAACCGGCGGTATATACACATTGTATAGCTCTACCTCGGCAGCTCAAGACTTGACTGCTACCCCCATACATTTCATATACGGGTCACTAGCGTCTGTCACAAGCGGGATAGGTCTATACTGCACGGAACGGTGTAATATGAAAGCCAGGCCACCACCTCCATTTCTTGTGCGATCCTTTCTTAGCACATTGTATCCATCACAATGGCGTAGGCTGCAGGTGGGATTCAGCTTTGTTTCCTGGATTGCCGCGACCCTGATCCTTTCCCGATTCATAAAGTCCTCGATCTCGCTAATCTTACCACGGAACCCGTTGCAATTAAATTGCAAAAATGGTGCACTTTCCGGAACTGGTACAACAATATATGGTGTCAGAAGCTGCGGCGTAGAATATTGTTATGCGGGAGATGTCGGAGGGGTCGCATAGTCTGATGACCCACTGCTGCTGTCGTTGGCACACCATCCTGCCACGTAGTCAGTATGACTATACTCCCGTAGCGATGTTAAGCCGGAGCAGTTCCGGAAGTGCACCGAAACCGAGCGATGGTGAATTTGGTTTCGGCAAACTGCACAGTACCATGGTACGGCTCGGACCAAAAGCAAGCGGAGAAGGCTGCCCGGGATGCACCTTCTCCAACACAAAAATACGGACGAAACAACACGTACACTGACGTGGCAGCCGCTGGCCGGTGATTAGTATCCATCGGGTCAATCCGGTACAAAGAACCCGCCGCCGTGGGATTGGTCAGAGTTTGTAATACTGTATAGTTAAAATTTTCTAAAAATAATCTAAATTTTCTAAAAAGTACAAGAATTTTTCTTCCTGGTGGATTCACAGTTTTCTTTCTTTTTTTCAGTGTAGAAAAGCATAATTGTCGCTTCATAAACATAAACAAACTTATATTTCCATATACAAACCTGTAAGCAACAAAGCAGCCTATAGAAACCGAAAAAGTTAATATTTATTAAACTTATTTTTACGCTTCGGCGCTAAGCTTATACTTATTGTACGCGTGAGCGTAAGCAAACTATTACTCACGTGCACACCTCTAGTGTGTAACAACAAATATGACAAAACATTTGGAATTGCCTGTGTTTGATTTTTGTGGTTTTGTAAAAAGGGACACAATCTACGTATATTGAAGGTAAGTAATTGTGAAATGTGAATATCGTTTTCAATTGAAGCCTGTTTATATTAAACAGGCAAAAATCATATAAATTTTTGTTATAAAATATAAAATTAATTTCTTTTAGTGAACATTACATTGGTCCATCAATTAACTCCATCATTTTAATCAAAAATCATCTAGTATACAGAATATTTTTGTAATCAATAGGTGGATACCTTATTGATGTTTTAAAAGTGGAAATCTCTTTTCAAGCCTAGTTTTCTTAAAAACAAGAACGGCATGGATCCATTGGATATTTTACCAAGTTGCAAAGTATTGTTGGCAAACGAAGTTCCAGTAATAAATTAGACTTAATACACCTGCAAATACAACGGGAATGGAAGAATATAAACCTGCAACCTGGAATTAAGAATTCAACCTGATATTCTATGCAGGTAATGTTTAACAAAATTAACTTTTAGTTAAACAAAATTAAGTTCTAATTATTCTGTATACATTAATAAAAACTAATATAGCCTACAGACTGTTGATTTATTGGAAATTTAGGTCGATGAGCCTATATTAGAAGGAACATACTAGAATGGCTAATTTGATAAGGAAGAGAATCGATTATATAGTTTAGTATGAAACCCTTAAGTTTTCAGTGGCAATTGTGTGTAAGTTATTGTTAGAAAAAAACACAATGATAACAAGACACATAATAGCATAAATTACAAATATATTACACTAAATATTTGTTGAACCAAGTTCAATAGTAAAGAAGTCATCAAAATTTTTTTGCTGCTCACGGAGAGCCCAAATGGTTTCGAACCAGTTTTTATTTATCTATATCACTCTATTTTTATTTATCTATATTACTATTTTTGACATTTCCACATAGGTATCCTTAGGTTATGTTAGGTATAGTGGCAGTCCGATATTTCAGGCTCACTTAGACTATTCAGTCCATTGTGATAACACAGTGGTGAACTTCTCTCTTATCACTGAGTATTGCCCGATTCTATGTTAAGCTCAATAACAAGGGTCCTGGTTTTTATAAATGGCGTTCCACGTTGCAGAGAAACCACTTAGAGAAGCTTTGAAACACTCAGAAATGTCATTATCATTACTGAGGTGGGATAATCCACCGAAATCCACTGAAAAACTGTTTGGTGTTCGGTCGAAGCAGGAATCGAACCCAGGACCTTGTGTATGCAAGGCGGTTATGCTAACCATTGCACCACAGTGGTTCCCAAAAAATAGGATATCACTTCCTGTAAAGTCTTGCCGAAAAAATATAGATTAAGTGCAGTTTCTTGTTCTTCTATATAGGGGTTATTTGGTGACCCAAGTCATATTTATCATCATCGCATTTCTTACTGTTGGAATATATTTAAAATTCTTACTACTCAGCATGAATTTAGTATATGTCAACAATTCATGCACTGAGTAGAAAGAACTTTTAAATATCGTTAGCTTAATGTGTAAAGGTGCTAAGTCAACCTTTTATAAAAAAATGGATTAAGATGCAGATCGACAGATAAATCAAAAATACATAGTTTAACAAAAAAATATATTAAATATCTGTTTTTATCTCTGTTTGGTAATGATGTGTAAACGTGCTAAGTCAGCACCTGTTAAAATACACGTACTAACTCAAATTTTAGGTTGAGTAGGCTTTGCTATTTTGTGTGCGATTTTGCGGAAAGTTTACTGTTTGTATTGAAAGCATAAAAGTTAACACATGGATATTATTACACCATTTTTGCAAATAATCATGTTTGTACAAATTTATTTCGGCAAAGGCCGGCTTTCACAAATTTTTGTGTGCGATTTTGCGGAAAGTTTACTGTTTGTATTGAAAGCATAAAAGTTAACACATGGATATTATTACACCATTTTTGCAAATAATCATGTTTGTACAAATTTATTTCGGCAAAGGCCGGCTTTCACAAATCTTTTTTCGGAAGTTTCAAGTGTGGTTCACTTTGGGTTTAGTGAACTGCAAAAATTTATTCTGATAAGTGGTTGATAGTTTTACTGCAAGTAGAGGATGCTGATGAGGAATGTGGTAATTCCGAAACGTGCGTCCATTCAACCATCTTGCAGTCTATAGGGCATTGCGCAAATTAATTTGACAAACATTATTTTCCTCTGTTGGTTAAGCTACACTTGTAGTTTAGTCAATGCATGGTTTTAATCTGAAATCAAAAACAAAATGATTGAAGAATAAACGAACAATAACAAACAAAAAATCGCAATTTAATTTTTCTCTCCTTGGTCGTATAGATGATACTCTAACGTAAGTAATAAGAACTAGAAGAAAAAAGACCGAAAAATAACAAAGTTATAAGTCATAAAACAACTGCAACGAAGAAAATACATGTTGTATTTTTAGAGTCGAACTGAACGGACGTGTTTTCTAATAGCGGAGTATTTCATCGTAATAAGTACTTATTACGAATTTCACGTGTGGTGGAAATAATAAACCACCATGCAGCGAAATTCAAAGTCATCCACTGGGTTGCTAACTTCAGGGCCGGGTCGACTGGCGGTGACACTTTGGCAAGTCGAACCTTTTCTAAGGTGACGACATCAAAAGGAGGCAATCCCTCTCGAAAGAGATTCAAGGAATGAAGAAATGCTCTGTTTATCCTAAAGAAATTTGGATCAGTCGACCCAAGCACGTTGTCGGCTAAGCAAAGCGATTCCTTAAAATGGGCTCAAGGAATTCTTGAAGCTGGAAAAAGGGAACGATCACCGGATGAGCTGCCATCCTCTAAACGGGATCACAGATCGTTTGCCTTGTGATGGTTATTATTAATAAAGGAGCATTGGACGGTACGATTCCAAGGCAAACATGGGGGGAAATTGAGAACGCGATGTCTGGTGTCTACTCAGAGGTGCGAAAAAAGTTTCCCGGACCAAGTCCTCGACGGCAAGATGCTGGATGGTATCAAGGACGATATAAGTTAATAGCTTTTGCAGAACAGAGGTCTATGGATTGCTTTAAAGCTGCATTGATGCTAATTGGTGAAGTTTGGGAAGGAGCCGCTTTGGTGTTAGTCGATAAAAAAAGACATACCGGCTAAACCTAGAGCACATGCATGAATACCGACAAACCCTCCTGATCCTGAGTCAATACTAAACAGACTAAAGGAATGTAACCCAGATCTTCCAACCGCCGATTGGAAGGTTGGTCGTTTGGATGAGGTGGATGGACCAAGACGACATGCGGTGTTTATATTAAACATAGAGTCGCTGCCACTTCTAGTCGAGACCCAAGGACGTGTAAGTTATGGCTTTCATGATATCCATATGAAGGTATACAAAAGCGATCAGCCAAAGGATTCCGAAACGGACAAGCCTCCGGTAGAGTCAGCAGTGAAAAAATCTCCTAGCGAAGCCGAAGGAGACATAAAAACTGCAGACTATGGCGAAAATCGTATGCGGGAAGTGTCTACAGGCTCAAACCTCACCAAAGCTTAACCGCGGATTGTTGCAAGAGTCACCGAGATCTGTGAAGAGGAAGCCCTTGATGACTCAATTGAAGCGGCTGATGTGACGGTGGTTGAAAATTTGGATGGTTCTACGGTTCCTCCAGATAAATCTTCACCATTGTAAAGCCGCTTGTGCTGCCTTAAAAGTTCTCCTTATGAAAGGAGACATAGATATAATTCTTATTCAAGAACCATACATATATAAGAACAAGATCTGTGAATTAAGCACTCCGGGTTTCAAACTTTTGCATAATACCGGTAACGAAATAAATCGAGCATGTATAATTGCTAAGAACGAACTAAACTTGTTTCTGCTTCCTTCATTGAGCAATGCAGACACTGTCGTAGCTAGTCTAGAGATATCCAAATGCAAATATTGGGTATTTTCGCTCCCGCTTTCACGGGAATTAAGTGCGGGAATTCCCAGGATTTTTTTTGCAGTATTCTATATAAAATGGAGGGATAAATACTACAAAAACATTATGTTTAGTACCATTGGGTAAATCATCATTCTCATTACACTTCCAAAATCTTTATCTTTATTTTTTATCTATTTTCAACTGTCATTTTTTTGTAAATAAGAGACTTCAAATCCATTTTGAGTCTCATGTGAATGGGGTATAATTTAGCCAAAGTAGAGAAGAATATATAATACAATTTAATTCTTTTTGGTATTTTTGTTTAGATAAAATAAACTATGAAATGAAATAATTTAAGTAAAAATTACTTTGGAAATTGCATTCTCCTATTTGAATATGGTACCAAGTAGAAATAGTTACCTTGTCCGACATATATAGTCGTGGGTTCTAGCTCAGGGTCTAACGACCTCCCAAATGGTTAAAAGAAGGTTACTCTTCTCACTTTTTTATCGTCATATTTCTGTAAACCGGTATTCCAATAGACTGGTAGACTAAGCAAACTTTTATAAACAATGGGCCATTGTACCATATATAACCACATTTGCAATTGCATATTTTCAAAATATTTGCATAATTATTGCAAGGATGTGTTTATGAAATATGAAAATGGCAACTTTTATTATGATTTCTTTAATTTCAAATATACACTGTTAGAAAAATATGTTTTTCATATGTTCCGATATAAACAAAATGTGTTTCGGGCACGATTTTAAACCACAATATATTTAAGTGCGAACATGTAATTTTCCTAAACTAACACTAAATGTTTGGGACATCTATGTTAATATGTTAGAATATATTATGTTTGGGGCATGAATGTTTCATAAAAATCATATGTGTGAATACAAACATATATAAATTTACAAATTTCAACTAAACATACATATGTTGTGATATTTTATTCAAAGCGACAGAGAGAGTATAGAGAGAAATAGAGATGGAAACCGGGAGAGTTGACGAAAGATATCAATATAACACAGCAAAAGAGTCAAAAGAGAACAATTTCTGTGAAACCGCTTGTATGTTGTTTCGGAAAACTGTTTTATGATAAGGCCAAAATTTTGATATGTTTAAGTCTAAATATTATTTAATTTGAATAAAGAGAATATACATTCTGAACCAAGAGAATAGACATTTGAAAAACAAACAGCTTATGTTTTCGCCTTGAGAGCAGCATTTTATGTATGTGTGGACATGTGTTTTGTTTATCATTTTGGCATTATTTTTTTCTTGGTTCGTTAAAAGAAATCAGGGGTCTTCATAAAAATAACGAAAGGGCACTATACTATTTTTAGAGTTGGGACGGTAAAATGAAATAAGGAGGAAATAGTGAAAAATTACACAGTAAAATGTAAAGAAACAAAGTTTAGTTTCTCTTTATTAAAAAGTAGTCCACGAGGAGTTGACGGACACCATCAAATATAAAAGCGGGCATTAAGTTCGACTTTTACAGCTAAAACAATTTAAAAAGTTTATTTTCTTTAAAATGAATTATTAAAGAAAAATAAAAGGAATTTTAGAGCGATGGTGTTAAATGCTAGTAAAAAACTGTTCACTCCTAAATAAATTTATGTTTATATTATAAAATTATGTATGTATGTTTATACTCGACTCCACGTTCTTCTTTTGTTAGTTTTTGAATTCCTTCCAAATTTTAAAGTTTTGTACAAAAACAGTTTTTTATTACAAGATTGTTATTTTTGCAATAAAAAATAATATTTTATCCAAAAATCATTCAATTTCGCTTATATCAAGCACTGTTACTGACTATAAATCTTTAATAACGCACATTTCGATGTTTCATTTAAAAAAATTAATATAGTATAAATATAAATGTGTAAATTAAAAAAAAAAAAAACAAAAAAACAAAAAAAATGTTCGGTCGGAGCAGGGATTGAACCCACGACCCTTTGCATGCAAGGCAGACATGCTAACCACTGCTCCACGTGGCAAACAAATGTATGTTTCTGTTAAATAATGTTATGTTTGCATGGGCTCGTGGGCGCTGCAAACTATGCTATATAAATGTAACTTAAAACGATAATTATCTACTGGTGACTATAACAGCTACGTAGCCCAGTGGATAGTGTGTTGGCTTACAAACTGTATGGTCCTCGGTTCGATTCTCCGTGCAGGCGAAAGGTAACATTTAAAAAATTTATAAAAGTGAATAATTTCTTCAACATTATTTGTATTACAGAGAAAGGTGCCAATAACTAAAAAATTTCGTGGAAGTGAAAATTACGAGTATGTTAGGGAATGAGCACAATCGTGTTTGGGAAAAATTCTTCCAAGCATATAATATTTTTGGGCTCAAAATGCTTCCAAACATATAATATGTTCACATAAAACAAACATATTAATGTTTCGGCAGTATGCAATAATATATGTGCTTCCTGCAAAATATGTTTGGAACATATGTTAAAGAAGAGATTTTTTTTGAGGGTGTAGATGGTGTATTCCTTATGGGAATATTGAACGTGTGCATATAGTGAAATATAGTGACTCTGTTTTACGATGGTGACATCGAAATAAGTTTTTTTTCATTGACATACAAGTTTTAATGTTACAACAAAAAAATCGCACTATATCGGAAGAGTCTGTCCATTGTGACAATTGTAAAAGCTTCTTGTATGATATAGGGCTGATATAAGAGATTAACATAATACACATTATTAGACCGCGCCTTATAAACGTAGCTTTAGGCGATTTCTAATTTATTCAAATGTCTCAATATATGCCACATCGAGGAAAGTTTCCCTTTGACCGGAATCCCGGGAAATTCGAAAAAAATTTCCGCTTTCCCGGGAATGGAAAAAGTCCGGAAAAAACGCTAATCATAACACAGTTAAAAAATATTTTTTTTTCCGGAAAATTAAATTTTGCCCGAAAATTTATAAAACTACAAATGGGAGAATAATTAATATTTGCCAGAGATAAAAGCAATGTTGGTAAACAATCTGTGTAGTGTAAAAACGTATCTAGTACACCCTCAAAAAAATCTCTTCTTTAACATATGTTCCAAACATATTTTGCAGGAAGCACATATATTATTGGATACTGCCGAAACATTAATATGTTTGTTTTATGTGAACATATTATATGTTTGGAAGCATTTTGAGCCCAAAAATATTATATGCTTGGAAGAATTTTTCCCAAACACGATTGTGCTCATTCCCTAACATACTCGTAATTTACACTTCCACGAAATTTTTTAGTTATTGGCACCTTTCTCTGTAATACAAATAATGTTGAAGAAATTATTCACTTTTATAAATTTTTTAAATTTTACCTTTCGCCTGCACGGAGAATCGAACCGAGGACCATACAGTTTGTAAGCCAACACACTATCCACTGGGCTACGTAGCTGTTATAGTCACCAGTAGATAATTATCGTTTTAAGTTACATTTATATAGCATAGTTTGCAGCGCCCACGAGCCCATGCAAACATAACATTATTTAACAGAAACATACATTTGTTTGCCACGTGGAGCAGTGGTTAGCATGTCTGCCTTGCATGCAAAGGGTCGTGGGTTCAATCCCTGCTCCGACCGAACATTTTTTTTTTTTTAATTTACACATTTATATTTATACTATATTAATTTTTTTAAATGAAACATCGAAATGTGCGTTATTAAAGATTTATAGTCAGTAACAGTGCTTGACATAAGCGAAATTGAATGATTTTTGGATAAAATATTATTTTTTATTGCAAAAATAACAATCTTGTAATAAAAAACTGTTTTTGTACAAAACTTTAAAATTTGGAAGGAATTCAAAAACTAACAAAAGAAGAACGTGGAGTCGAGTATAAACATACATACATAATTTTATAATATAAACATAAATTTATTTAGGAGTGAACAGTTTTTTACTAGCATTTAACACCATCGCTCTAAAATTCCTTTTATTTTTCTTTAATAATTCATTTTAAAGAAAATAAACTTTTTAAATTGTTTTAGCTGTAAAAGTCGAACTTAATGCCCGCTTTTATATTTGATGGTGTCCGTCAACTCCTCGTGGACTACTTTTTAATAAAGAGAAACTAAACTTTGTTTCTTTACATTTTACTGTGTAATTTTTCACTATTTCCTCCTTATTTCATTTTACCGTCCCAACTCTAAAAATAGTATAGTGCCCTTTCGTTATTTTTATGAAGACCCCTGATTTCTTTTAACGAACCAAGAAAAAAATAATGCCAAAATGATAAACAAAACACATGTCCACACATACATAAAATGCTGCTCTCAAGGCGAAAACATAAGCTGTTTGTTTTTCAAATGTCTATTCTCTTGGTTCAGAATGTATATTCTCTTTATTCAAATTAAATAATATTTAGACTTAAACATATCAAATTTTTGGCCTTATCATAAAACAGTTTTCCGAAACAACATACAAGCGGTTTCACAGAAATTGTTCTCTTTTGACTCTTTTGCTGTGTTATATTGATATCTTTCGTCAACTCTCCCGGTTTCCATCTCTATTTCTCTCTATACTCTCTCTGTCGCTTTGAATAAAATATCACAACATATGTATGTTTAGTTGAAATTTGTAAATTTATATATGTTTGTATTCACACATATGATTTTTATGAAACATTCATGCCCCAAACATAATATATTCTAACATATTAACATAGATGTCCCAAACATTTAGTGTTAGTTTAGGAAAATTACATGTTCGCACTTAAATATATTGTGGTTTAAAATCGTGCCCGAAACACATTTTGTTTATATCGGAACATATGAAAAACATATTTTTCTAACAGTGTATATATTCTCTACGACAACCAAATTGTTTATTCGTACACAAAAACTTAGTTTAATGCGCAATGTATCTTTTAAGAAACAACCAAACCAAAGAAAAAAAATATAGAAAAAAATGTGCATCTGCATAGTTCTTTTTTATCATTTTGCATATTCAGGTATACCCTCAAAAAAAATCGCCTCTCTAACATATGTTCCAAACATATTTTGCAGGAAGCACATATATTATTGGATACTGCCGAAACATTAATATGTTTGTTTTATGTGAACATATTCTATTTTTGGAAGCATTTTGAGCCAAAAATATTATATGCTTGGAAGAATTTTCCACAAAGAAGATTGTGCTCATTCCCTAACATAATTTTCACTTCCACGAAATTTTTTAGTTCTTGGCACCTTTTTCTTTAATACAAATAATGTTGAAGAAATTATTCAATTTTATAATTTTTTTAAATTTTACCTTTCGCCTGGACGGAGAATCGAACCGAGGACCATACAGTTTATAAGCCAACACACTACCACTGAGCTACGTAGCTGTTATAGTCACCAGAAGACAATTATCGTTATAAGTTACATTTATATAGCATAGTTTGCAGCGCCCACGAGCCCATGCAAACATAACATTATTTAACAGAAACATACATGTGTTGGCAACGTGGAGCAGTGGTTAGCATGTCTTCCGTACATGCAAAGGGTCGTGGGTTCAATCCCTGCTCCGACCAAACACCAATTGTTTTTTTTAATGTACGCATTTATATTTATACTATATTAAATTTTTATAATGAAACTTCGAAATGTGGGTTATTAAAGATTTACAGTCAGAAACAGTGCTTGATATAAACGAAATGGACTGAGCTTTTGGATAAAATATTATTTTTTTATTGCAAAAATAACAATTTTGTAATAAAAAACTGGTTTTGGTATAAAAGTTTGATATTTTGGAAGGAATTCAAAAACTCTAACAAAGGAAGAACGTGGGGTCGAGTATAAACATACATAAATAATTTTATAATATACACAAATTAAATAATATTTAGACTTAAATTAAATAATATTTAGACTTAAGCGTATAAAATTTTTGGCCTTATCATAAAGCAGTTTCCGAAACAACATATAAGCGGTTTCACAGAAATTGCTCTCTTTCGATTCTCTCGCTGTGTTAATTTGATATCTTTCGTCAACCCTCCCGGTTTTTATCTCTATTTCTTTCTCTATACTCTCTCTCTCTCTCTTTCGCTCTCTGAATAAAATATCACAACATATATATGTTTAATCGAAATTTGTACATTTATATATGTTTACATTCACACATATAATTTTTATGAAACATGCATGCCCCAAACATAATATATTCTAACATATTAACATATGTGTTCCAAACATTTAGTGTTAGTTTGAGAACATTACATGTTTGCACTTAAATATATTGTGTTTAAAAATTGTGCCCGAAACACATTTTGTTTATATCGAAGCATATGAAAAACATATTTTTCTAACAGTGTGTATATAATCACGTACGTGGTACAATTCTTTTTAATTCTAACTTTGTGGAAAATGCTAAGGAAATGCGAATAAACTCGTGTGCTCCAATGTAAAGAAAAACTACTGAATTGTAAAATATTTATAAAAATCGAAGAGTTCAGAGCCAAGCTCCAAATTTGAGGAACTATGACCGCACGCAAAACATTTAACGCCTTTAGAAAAAAATATTGATATTCGCACTAAAATCTATTGCAAGAGTAATTTATGAATTTTCATAGTCTGAAAAATCCAAAATTGCGTATTATTTTGTATTTTGTGCTTCTATGAATAAATAAAAACAAATAATTTTCCGAAGCATACATCTTTTTCCCGACGGCGACAAATCTTAACGCAGTTTATTATAAATGACTTACTCTTGCATACTTCGCTATAATACACACACTTCGTTGTAATCTAAAAAGCATTAACACACATATTTTCAATTACAAAAGTTTCAATGCGTTTTCTCAAAATCTTGCAACACTGTCGTTTCGAACATACATAAAATCAGCTGCTTTCAGCCCTTCGTTGCATGACATTGCATATATGCAATGTTAGTTTCTTGCGTCTAGCTCCTACTATTTTACATATTTTACCCTATTTTTTTGTTATTCACATTTTGGAAGCCGTAGATTATATTTGATAAGAATTTGATCCAGTATCGAAACAAGTTCATTTAAATAAAGTGAAATTAAAATAAGTATTTTGAGTACCTCGAAAAAGTGAACTTTTTTGTTTTAATATTATGAAACTTTCTTAATTTTTTTTTTAAATGTAAATATAAAATGAAAAGTTACTAAACGCTACGTATATAGTTTTATACACGATAACCTCAAACATGTTTCAGAAGTAAAATATTAGTTTTCCATGGGGAATATGTAACATGTTTGACGCAACCTTGCTATTACCTCAGAAATTATGTATCTGATTTTGGTAAGCATTTTATGTTTGGCGAGAAAACAATAATTTTAGTAAAAATGTTCCATTTTCCCCATCCAGCAATAACATTTTTCACTTAAAACATGTTTGATGTGATCACCTTCCTCCTCTGTGTGTGATATAACATATGGAAATAACGTCGTGCACTAAAGAAAATGAAAATGCATGATCAGAATCGAACGAAAATTGGTTTACGATATCAACACCATATACAACAATTCTAACATACCAAAAAAATGTTATCCTTGCTCAAATTAAATCATTCAATGAAGGGTTAAGCAACCACCATTTTTACAACAAGTGATAGGGGAATCTTGGACAATTTGTGGTATATTTTTAAATCTTGTTTTTAAAGGGCTTCCATGTTATTATATCAAAAATCCGTGAAAATTTTTCCCGTCTGTGAGGGCAAAATTCCCCGTAAGTCTTTTATGTGAAACGCAGAACATACACGATTATATATTTTTCGGAGGATTCGGTGTTCTTGTGCATTTAAGGGTTAATGCAATATTGAATGTACGCAGGTCCCACTAATGCCTAAGATTGTCACAATCTCACCAGAGGTCACAAATAGATTTTGCAACATCAGTTGGCGCACATTGATGCTGTGTGCCAACTGATGTTGTTGGTTTCCGGAACAACAACTGATTTTGGAAGACATTCAAGAAATTCGACTTGGAGAGAACTATGACCTCGATTGAATGCTCTATAACATCGATAAACACTGGTCTTTGACGGAGCTTCATCGTCAAAAATTAAGTTCATCGATACACTGTTGTTGAATTAATCCACGTCGATAGTTTTAAAATATAATCGTACCAAAATGTTCACGATTTAATTCAATTTTTTAGGCGAGATGAATGTTTTAAGTTGCTGTAAACAAAACAAATATTGTTGGCATGTCCAAACGTTCTGAGCAACCCCAATAATGTCAAGTAGTAACGGATACTACTTAATTCCAAAGATACAAAATTCTCAATATATTAACGAACCTATTCACGTTCAAACAAA
Organism: Haematobia irritans; assembly: GCF_050003625.1. NCBI lineage: Eukaryota > Metazoa > Arthropoda > Insecta > Diptera > Muscidae > Haematobia > Haematobia irritans. The sequence continues at coordinate 85,921,810 of NC_134398.1, forward strand.
TGCCAATTTAAAAATCCAAAATATAACGGATACTACTTAATTCCAAAGATACAAAATCCTCAATATAAGTCATTGGACGAAAAATCCAATCCAAAAATGTTGTTTTAAATTTAATTAAAAATTTAAGTAAATTTAAAACAACATTTTTGGATTGGATTTGCGTCCAATGACTTATATTGAGGATTTTGTATCTTTGGAATTAAGTAGTATCCGTTATATTTTGGATTTTTAAATTGGCATTTGCTTGAACGTGAATAGGCTCGTTAATATATCGCACAAAGAGAATGAAAATTCCATAAATGAGAGCTCTGTATCCTAATTTTAATTTTATGGATCAGATAATGAAGCCGGCTGACACAAAATTTTTGCATCCGGCGGCGGCTTGACGGCTAAGTCGATATAAATATGTCTCTTCAGCGGCGTACAATTATCCATTATAAAATTAATTTGAAATTATTCGAATGGTAATGAGATTAGTTGTACAACCAATTCAATTCAAAATTGTAGCAAAAAATACGACAATTACTAATACATTTTTCTGGTTTAAAGCTATATTCTTGATTAATTGGCGGCTAAATTTCAGTCGAGATGAGTCGACATATTCGGCGTCGACTGGCAAAAAATGGTCGGCGGCGCGACTCGGCGGCTTCATTCTCTGTTATGGATCCTACACTGAAAAAAAATATTTACGTGATATTAAAGATTACGCAACCTCAATTTTAGGATGCGCAATTTACACACTATTAAGGACAAATTTCTTTAAAATAATGAAATTTTAATTAAAAGAAAGTTTATAATCTTTGCTTCAAAAATTTTTTCATTAAATTTTGGGACACACATTTTGAAAATTTGCGTCCCTTCGTTAAAGTTGCATGACTTTAAACTAAGGCAAATTTTCGTTAAAGTAAAGAAACACATTTTTGATTTAAAGAAATCGTCCTTAAATTAACTGAAATATTGAATCTTTAGATTTAAGATAAAAACGCTTCAAATATAGGCTAAGACTTATTTTGAGGATTTAGCATCTTTGGTTTAAAGTTATTTTGGAATTAAGAAAATATTTTTTTACTTCGAAATATCCGTCATAATTTGGATTTTTAAACTGGCATTTGTTTGTACGTGAATAGCTTTATTAATATACCGGAAAAAAAGAATGAAAATTCAATAAATGAGATCTGTATCCTAATTTAAATTTTATAGATCGTAGATTAAAGCCAGATAAGTCGCAAAAAAATTTCCTTATTTCAAAGAACCCGCATCTTTGGCTCGGAATCAATACCAAAATCTTTAAAGGAAGGTCAAAATCTTTGGTCAATAAACAGAATTGCCGCATTTGGGCGAATGAAAATCCAAGAGTGATTGTCGAAAAACCAATGTACCCACAAAGAGTGACTGTTTGGTGCGGTTTATGGTCTGGCGGCATCATCGGGCCGTATTTTTTCCAAAATGAGGCCGGTCAGGCGGTTACTGTGAATGGTGTTCGCTATCGTGAGGTGATAACGAACTTTTTATGGCCCGAATTGGAAGATATAGATGTGGACGATATGTGGTTTCAGCAGGACGGTGCCACACAGATAACGAAACAATGGCTCTTTTGCGTAACAAATTCAATGGCCGTGTTATCTCACGTAATGGCGATGTCAATTGGCCGCCAAGATCATGTGATTTGACACGGTTGGACGTTTTTCTTTGGGGTTATTTGAAAGAAAAGGTGTACGTCGATAAGCCAGCAACAATTCAAGAGCTAAAGGATGAGATAATTCGGCACATTAACGGCATAGAACCTCCATTATGCCTCAGCGTCATCGAAAATTTGGACCATCGGATGAAGGTGTGCCACCGAGGTCGCGGCGCCCATTTGACCGATATTTTGTTCCATACATAATTGAGTAATACCAATATATCATAATAAAATAAAATTACAATAATTTCCTAAAAAGTTTGTGTTTTATTCAAAATCAACATCGGCCCTTGAAATTTTAACCACCCTTTATGTAAAATTAAATTATTTGTTTCCAAAATTTGTATACATCACATGTAAGAAAGTTTTTTTTGGTGTTTCGAGTTAATCCTTGTTAAATAGTTTCCACGCCCTTGTAATTCTCACAAAAATTGTATACTTTTCTTCCAAACAAAATTTTTTACAGCGAAATGCTTGTAAATCTTTTGTCTAAAATTTCGTTTGGGGGGAAAGAATTATTAATAAATACTATCTAATGTAAATAAAGTCATACTTACTTGGTGTCGAAACTTCCCCATAATCTAGCAAGAATCGCCTTTTCATTTCGTCTTGGTGGGCTAGCATTGCCTCCATTTCCCGTTACCGAATTGTTATCTATATCACCACAGTCCTGCAAATAACCATCAGACTATTTTTAAATATTTATTTGAATCTTTGTGAAACGTGTCAAGTAAATAGACAAAACAGAGTATAAGAGAAAAGTATTTTTTTTAATAATTCAGTGCAACAATAGCGCAATTAATACCTGTTCATTTTATGATAACTCAGACTATATGGTCGCCTTAATGTGATGAACAATTAATAATCTTACTAATTATATATGTTTGAATAAACGTTTGAAGAACATACTACTATGAGTAAAATGAAAAATATTTTTTATTATTCTAAATGATTTCTACCTATCCCCTTTTACTAAAATACATTTATGCCAACTTTTTTCCAAACCTCGAAAAATGTCGGTGGCAGTGAGTAAGACACCAATTACCATGCGATCTTTTACATTGATACAAATGCGAGAATAAAAACACCAATAGTATATAACAATGTTCGTATGCAGTGTCTTGCAATCTTAAACCAATTGACATCGTAACAACGCTCGGTAAACAAAAAACGAGGTTGGCACTTAAGTGTGATTGCACTCAACAACAACAATTACTAGCAGTTGAGGACATCGAGAATACGTCCCTACCGGCAGGAGCGAAGCGTTGGGTGCTGAATTATATGTGTGGACGCCAGTCGTACGTGGAATTCAGGGACAGAAAGTCAAGACCGCGTAGAGTTAAACAGGGAGTTCCCCAAGGTGGGGTGATATCTCCGGCACTGTTTAACCTCTACATGTCCTCGATTCCACCCCCTCCTGACGGCGTCGAGATTGTATCATATGCGGATGACTGTACAATCTTGGCATCTGGGCCCAATGTTGATGACATTTGCGATCGGTTGAACGTCTACATAGCTAATCTTACCAGTTATTTCACTGCGAGAAACTTGAGGATATCCCCCACCAAATCCTCAGCCACACTATTTACTACATGGACGGCAGAAGTGCGCAGGCTGTTGAATATCAGAGTCGATGGAGTAATAATTCCGACCACAAATTACCCCAAGATTCTTGGGGTCACATTCGACAGCCTTTTTAGGTCATCTGCCCATGCCACTGCAATTTGTAATAAGCTCCGTGGTAGAAACAAGGTCCTCAAGTCACTAGCCGGCAGTACTTGGGGTGCGGACAAAGAAACCTTGCTAACTACTTATAAGGCAATTGGCCGGTCAGTGGTAAACTATGCAGCGCCAGTGTGGACACCGCAGACCAGTGATACGCAGTGGAATAACATACAAACCTGCCAGAACGCTGCTCTTAGAACTGCGACTGGGTGTCTCCGCAGCACACCCCTGGATCACCTTTATGTGGAGACAAAGATCATCCCTGTGCGAAGACACAACTACATGTTGTCAAAGCAGTATCTCCTGGGTTGTTATCGCAGTAATCATCCAAACCACCATCTTATGGATACACAACCACCACCCAGGAACGTAAGGGTTGATATACGTAATCTAGAGCGCGAGATCCAGCGCTATAAAAGAGAGCCTCTAGATCAAGCAGCGTACCAGGCAGGTTTGAACAGGATTCATGAGGATACTGTAGCTGAAGCGGTGAGAAGCTACAAGGTTAATCCTGTTCTTGGAGTCCGACCACCGCCCATAGCACCGGAGGAAAGAGACCTCCCACGGCAGACTAGGGTAGTTTTGGCCCAATTAAGATCAGGCAAGTGCAGCCGCCTCAATTCCTACTTATCGGTGATTGATAGCAGCGTAGCTGACGTTTGTCCAATTTGCAACCAAGGGCCACACGACACGCGTCATCTTTTCTCTTGCCCAGCCAAACCAACCCGACTTACCACCAGATCACTCTGGACACACCCCATCTTAGTCGCAGAGTTCCTTGATCTGCCAACAAGCTGATGTACCAAGCGTATAACATGAAATGGATGAGATCACAATAAACTGTTACAACAACAACAACAACAACTAGCAGTTGGCATTAGCTCAAGAGAGTTGAGAGAGTACCAAATAAGAGAATACCAAATTGCTGAGATATGGGTACAGCGATGCCGTTTTGGTCCGATCGGACCAAAATTGGTCCAAAAGATTTCTAATTTTTAAATTTGGTCCGATGGTCGGACCAAACGAAATTTGGTCCATTTTCATAAATTTGGCCAAATTTATAATTTTTTCCTAGAATTTAAAATTTCTATCACAATAGTATATGTGCAGTGAAAAAAATATTGTCGTGAGGCCAAAGATTTCATATGCTTAAAATACGAATGGGAATTTTGCTTAGCATAGAAGAGGTATTTCTCTAAAATAAAATTTTTTTCCTTGTCCAAACGACTATAAACTATTTAATGAAGTCGGTTTGTCCTTGTAGTTAAGAATGTTAATGTTTCTATTCAACCGTCGAACGGAACGGACGTGTTTTTCAATAGCGGACAAACTCATCGTAATAGGTACCTACTAAGAATTTCAAGTGTGGTGGGATATTAAGCCACCATGCAGCGAAATTCCAAGTCATCCACTGGGTTGCTAACTTCAGGGCCCAGTGGACGGGTATCGACTGGAGATACCAAAGTTGAAGACATGGATAGACACCGTATGCGAGAGGAGGTTCCTATTGCCTCAGAACTCACCAAAGTTGAACCTATGGTTATTGCGAGAGTCACCGAGATCTCTGAAGAGAACATTCTTGATGACTCGATTGAAGCGGCTAATGTGACGGTTGTTGAAAATCTCGATGGTCCTACGGATCCTCCAGATAAATCTTCATCATTGTAAGGCTGCATGTGCTGCCTTAAAAGTTCTCCTGATGAAAGGGGGCATAGATATAGTTCTTATTCAAGAACCATATGTTTATAGAAACAAAATATGTGAATTAAGTACTCCGGGGTTCAAACTATTGCAGTATCCTGGTAATGATGTAAATCGAGCCTGTATAATTGCTAAAAACGAGCTCAACTTGTTTCTGCTTCCTTCAATGTGCAATACAGACACTGTCGTTGCCAGTTTAGAAATAGCCAAATGCAAATATTGGGTATCTTCGGTCTACATGGGACATGACAGGGAGGTGCCTCCATATGCCGTTAAGGCCTTAGTGGAGGAGTCACTGAAAATAAAGACGAAACTCATTATAGGATGCGATGCGAATGCACATCATAGTATATGGGGAAGTAGTGATACTAATGCAAGGGGAGAGTCGCTAATAGAGTTTATTTTGCGTACTAATCTGGTAGTTTGCAACAAGGGAGATGCCCCAACCTTTGTCACTAAAAACAGGCAAGAGGTTTTGGACATCACCTTGGCCTCGCAAGAACTGAATGAAATGATATCTGAGTGGCAGGTTTTAAGTGAACACAGCTTCTCAGATCATCGCTACATCAGTTTCAAATTTGATGTTCATATCGCCAAGACCATATTTCCGCCAAATGTTAGGAAAGCTGACTGGAATAGGTATAGGGAATCGTTCAATATGATGATATCGAACACGCAGTGGAGCGGATTACTAAGGCCTTCAACATCTCACTGAAAGCTGCATGCCCTAGAGGAAAGCCAAGGGGGAAACATCGACCACCATGGTGGTCTACGGAAATAAGTAATATGAGGAAATCCTGCAGGAAGCTCTTTAACAAGGCAAAGTCCACCAGAGCCCCTGAGGACTGGGACGCTTACAAGAAGAATCTGAGAGGATACAAGCGAGAACTGAGAAAGGCTCAGCATAACTCTTGGAATGATTACTGCAGCAGTATTGAGAATACGTCCGAGGCTTCCAGACTACGGAAGGTTCTAGCATCCACCAACTCCGCTCCAGGTTTCATTAAAACATCGGAGGGCAATTGGACAACGTCCAGTGAGGAGACGCTGGAGGAACTATTGGACACACATTTTCCTGGAAATCAGACGGTTGAACCATGTACTGGCGGTGCCACAGTTGCTCAGCGGTCGTTTCCTGTCGAGGAAATTGTATCGGAAACTAGAATAAGATGGGCACTAAATAGCTTTGGACCATTCAAATCCCCCGGACCTGATGGAATTACTCCGGCGGAGTTACAAGCAGTAACTGACAAAATTATCCCCTGGTTGTCGGCGATATATAAAGGATGTATCAACTTATCATATATCCCAGGAAAGTGGAGGGAAACAAAAGTCGTTTTCATACCTAAAGCGGGAAAAGCCTCTCACTCGAGGGCGAAGTATTTCCGACCAATCAGCTTATCCTCATTCCTACTTAAGACTCTGGAGAGGGTGATAGATATTTATCTTAGAACTAGCATCTCATCATCTTAGAACATGCATACTCGAAGGGCAGGTCTACTGAGACCGCACTACATGATCTAGTCAGCTTTATTGAAAGCTCACTATCTGTCCAAGAATACATAATCGTGGCGTTTCTAGACATCGAAGGGGCGTTCAATAATGTCCATCCTAGCTCGATATTAAATGGACTGACAACTCTGAATGTTGATCCATGTATACTCAGGCTGTTAGACGAACTACTAATGAAGAGACGTATTTCAGCCACACTAGGGCAAGCAAACATACAAAGGTATGTGAACAGAGGCACTCCCCAAGGAGGAGTTCTATCACCTCTTCTTTGGAATGTTGCTATAAATAGCCTTCTGGTTACTCTAGAAAAAGAAAGGATAAAAGTGGTGGCATACGCAGATGATGTGGCTCTGGCAGTCAGGGGAAAATTCCCATCCACAATCAGAGATATTATTCAGAGGGCCCTCCGGATGACTGAGAAATGGGCGAAAGACAATGGATTTGCAGGATTTACCCAGTCTTGGGGTAAATCCTGCAAAGACAGAATTAGTCATGTACTGCAAAGATCGCAAAACTCCCACGGGTAGGCCTATTTCCTTAGGGGGTATTGAAATTCCCTTTGGTGATTGTACAAAATACCTTGGCGTTATTTTGGACAGGAAGCTGAACTTTAAGCTTAATATTGAAGAAAGGGCGAGAAAGGCAACTGTAGCTTTGTACTCGTGCAAAAAGGCAATAGGAAAAAAGTGGGGACTAAAACCAAAAATTGTGCATTGGCTATACACGGCAGTGGTTAGACCTATAATGCTATATGGTGTTGTAGTCAGGTGGCCGGCACTTCAGAAACCGACTTGTTTAGATAAAGTTCAGCGTATGGCGTGTTTGTGTATTTCAGGCGTATTCAGCAAGACAGGAACAAATTCCCTTAATGTCATGCTGCATCTATTGCCTTTAGACATTTTGGCCAAACAGTCAGCTGCAACAACAGCTGTGCGGTTGCGCGAGCTATCGCTGTGGTCGGAAAAAGGTTACGGTCACAGTTCTGTCCTCAAAATAATGCCAGATGTGCCTAACGTAGTGGATTACACTTTGGCGAGTCCACTTTTCATCAAAAAGTTTGAGACTCTAATCCCCAACAGTGAGGCGTGGTGCACACAGACCCCGGGGTATAAAGAATATATAGATTTCTACACTGATGGCTCCAAATTGGATGGACAAGTGGGGTTCGGAGTATATTCTAATGATCTGGAACTTCGAATAGCGAAAAGAATACCTAATCACTGTAGTGTTTTTCAGGCTGAAATATTAGCAATAAGAGAGGTGGCGAATTGGCTGAGAAGTAATGTTCCAAAAAAACAGTCAACCTGCAATAAAATCCTTGGATTCTGTGTTCCTCAACTCGAAAACGACCATCGACTGCCGCAAATCTCTCAATGAGATGGCTGAGCAGTACAATATTCACCTAATATGGGTGCCTGGCCATAGGAACATACCGGGGAACTGCGAAGCGGATGAGTTGGCAAGGCTAGGGACTACCTTACATATTCCAGGGGAACTAGAATTTGTTGGTATGCCCCTAGCTACCTGCAAGCTCATGCTCCGTGAGAAGGCTGTTATGATGGCAAATGTTCGATGGGAGAATTGTAAGGGTTATAACGACACCAAGCAAATATGGCCCCATTTAAACTTAAACCGCACACTAGATATGCTAATGTTCTCGAGACGTCAGATATCACTCCTGATATCTGCTATAACGGGGCGCTGCCTGATAGGCGATTTTGCAAAAACTATTGGCGCGAAGTATAATGACTATTGTATGAGCTGTCATGATGCGGAGGAAAAAGAATCAATTAAACACCTCTTGTGTGAATGTCCTGCATTTTGTGTAAAGCGCAAGCAACTTTTAGGAGCATATAGCTTCAGATTACTGGCGGATCTGGAAAACGTTAACTTAAGCAGTCTGCTAATGTTTTTGGAACAATCTGGTTGGTTCAACAAAGAAAAATAATCAAGAAGGTTCAGCGGTTAAAACTAGAAGTCGTTCAGACGTTTCCATAGACTTTGATAGCACATGAAGAAAAACAAATTAATACATTATAATTTGTGTCCTAGAATCAAGTACGCAAAACTCAAATTTAAAAAAGAATTGTGACGAAAATTTCTCCTCACTTCTAGTCTCTCTGCTTCTTTGGCTTGGAATCAATACCACAATCAAAATCTTTGATTTTTTCAGTGTGGGATTAGATACCATTTCAATCACAGAAAATCGAATGTTTCGCGTTGATGTCAACCAAAATTGACTTTAAAATTCGACCTTTTCAAAAAGTCAAATTTTTTCATATTTAAAAAAAGTTGAAAAGTCGACGTTTTGATGTCAACCGCTAAATTATATCAGTTCTTTCTGATTTACTTTATTTTTAAAATAAAATCACTATGTGCAACAATAAAATATTTTTTAAAGCATTTTTCTTCGAAGTTGGAAATTTGGTCCGCTGGAGGGAATTTTGGTCCGATTTTGGAAAAATGTTGGTCCAACATAAAATTGCGTAGTGGCAACGCTGTATGGGTAACCAATTTGTGTGATTGCTTTACTACGGTGTTTTCGAAAGACCAACACTCATACTAACAAACACCGACAGTCGTCGGTTGCATTGGATATTGGTGGTTGAATTTTTTTACCAATTGGTGTTTTAAGATTGAAAAATGTTGGTGTTTACTAAATACCCTGGTCGGTTGCGGTAGATCGCAGCCGTTCTCTGATGGCTATACGTTTTCAAGTATATCTCTTTCATCTCCTCAATCGACTCGAAACACGTTCTCCGAAGCAATCTGTGGAATTTTGGGAATAGGCAGAATTCAACCGGAGCCAAATCAGGCGAATACGGTAGTTGTGGAACGATATTGGTTGAAATGGTCATGAAGAAAGAGTGCAGTAAATCCGAACAAGTATACACGGTCGGCTGTCCGAATCTTATGTACCCACCACCATCAATAACGTAAACAAATCTATCAACAACCGTCGCTCATTATTGCATTACTACATGTAATTATGGACCAATATTGGTCCATTCCCGTGGTTTCATAGGAATGTACATATATAGACAGTACGTATCTGTTACCTTGAAGATGTTAAAATCTTTTCGTCTAATTTAAATTTTTCATCGGTTGTGCCTCGGGACAGTAATTGTGGAAACCTCGTTTTTTATTGTATACAAATGATTGTATTTTTTTTTTTTAAACAAACATTTTAATTAAATAAAAAAGGGCAATGTATTTTTTAACACAATAAAAAAAAACTATTGTAGAGAAAATTCGTTATACTCATTACATTTATGAAAGTGTTTCTTTGAATACTAATATCAAGTGTATACAGTAGAGCATTGCATGAGAACATTCATTCATAGCGCACACAACCGCACTCATGAAACGGTTCGAGAAGACTGAATAATCTTCGTTGATCGAATGAATAGAATGAGAACACTGGCTTGATCGAATCAGTTCGAATGAATGTAAATGTATGAATGAGACATGGTTTGAATCACACCCAATAATTCAGTATCGAGTGAATGTTGTTGTGACGTCACATCATTGAAGTTGTGCATTTGTTTCGATTCTCGGTCGCAAGCAAACATTCGATTGCATTAGTGAAACGGGATAATCGAGAATACTCGAACATTTAGCGGGAGTTTCGGGAATTTGCAAAGTTCTCGAGTATGTTATGACAAAAAATGGAATCATGCTTAATGAGAAAAGAAGTCATACAGTTTGTGTTTCTTTAGATATAAGTGTGTAATTAATAGTCAAGCTTATTGACGATAAAATGAGTAATTCTAACAAGGTAAATGTTTAAATTTGTTATGTTTTTATATGTAACTAGTAAAAGTAAATTTATTTTTGTATTTTTTGTCTGTTTTTTATACCATCCACCATAGGAAGGGGGTATATTAAGTTTGTCATTCCATTTGTAATACATCGAAATATTGCTCTAAGACCCCATAAAGTATATATATTCTGGGTCGCGGTGAAATTCTGAGTTGATCTACGCATGTCCGTCCGACCGTCTGTTGACATCACGCTAACTTCCGAACGAAACAAGCTATCGACTTGAAACTTGGCATAAGTAGTTGTCATTGATGTAGGTCGGATGGTATTGCAAACGGGCCATATTTTATCAAAATTTTATTTGTATAGAAAATTTTATCAACCTTGTATTTCTATAGAAAATTTTATCAAAATTTTATTTCTATAGAAAACTTTGTGAAAATTTTATTTCTATAAAAATTTTCATCAAAATTTTATATCTTTAAAAAATGTTGTCATAATTTTATTTCTATAGAAAATTTGTCAAAATTTTATTTCTATAGAAAAAGTTGTTAACATCTATAAAAAAATTTATCAAAATTCTATTTCTATAGAAAATTCTATCAAAATTGTATTTCTATAGAAAATTTTGTCACAATTTTATTTCTGTAGAAAATTTGTCAACATTATATTTGTATAGTTCGGTTTGAGGTCATATGAATAAAAACAGATGTTGTTGTTTTTTTGAGTTGTATTTTTATTTAGTATTATCCAATATTTCGAAACATCTCCGATGTTCGTCTTCAGGGAAATTTTTTTAGAAGTAAAGAACAATGAACTTATTCGCAAACGAGTAAATCTATAAAAAAATGTTATTTCTATAGAAAATTATTAACATTTTATTTCTATAGAAATTTTCTCAAAATTTTATTTCTATAGAAAATTTTGTCAACATCGTATTTCTATAAAAAATTTAATCAAAATTTTATTTCTATAGAAAATTTGGTCAAAATTTTATTTCTCTAGAAAATTTTATCAACATTTTATTTCTATAAAAAATTTTGTGAACATTTTATTTCAATAGAAAATTTTGTCGACATTTTATTTCTAATGAAAATTTTGTCAAAATTTTATTTCTATAGGAAAAGGAAAAATGTTTCATTTCCTTTAAATACGAATGCCCCTTATTTTTTATACGAAAAAGTGAATTGCATTTTTAACGATTACTTACTATAATGCCCAAAAATATCATCCCAAATGTTTCTCCTAAAAACTAGAGCAATATTTTGTTTTGCTGTTAATGCCTTTTTACATAGAAATGCAGAAGGTTTTTTCCACTTTATGTTATTTTTTTTTTACTTCATACACAAGCGCCTTTCCATCAACTTACAACTAAAGAAACGTACAATACATATAAAAGTTGTTGTTATTGTTACTACGTGAGGGCAAAAAAAGAGTCGAAATCCTCGATTCCTTCACTTTGTTTTCGAAAACAATTTGACTCGTTGTGTTTGATCCCGAAGACTGAAGTTGTTTGATTGACCGTTTCATACAACACAAACGAGAACGAGTTATGGTTGTATTCGAACTTACAAACATCGGTCCAAACGGGAACGACTACAAATCTCTACCTTACTTGTTGGGCTTCGAGATGGTCTCGAACACAAAAATATATGACCGATGCAATCAAAAACAATGGAAGATGAAGATGGGAAAATGGCAGCAGAGGGTATCAAACCATTGACGGCGTTCGATGCAAACGTGTCGTTTATGATTTTTTGTTCCACAAATTAAACTAAGAATAAAAAGAAATTTATATCAGGGAATGACGTAGAACAATCGGTCAAAAGTTTCTCATTATTATTTACACAAAATTTAACATCATTTGTGAGTTTTTAACAAAAAATATTGCAAATTAAAAATGAACGAACGTGTATGTATCGAACACCGTAAACGCAACTTTTGGTATGACGTCGCCCATTCTCCCGTCTTCATCATCTATTGTTTTTGGATGCAATGCTCTAGTATACAGTTTATGTCAAGCCATTCATTTAAATGAACATCTCATAATGATTTATTTACTATATTTGACCACATTGGGACTTTAGAGATTTCATTTTTCGACTTTTTCAACATTTAAACAAGCGAATAAAGTATAAAGTCTGGCGGGCCGACTATATCATATCATCGCTAATAAATTAGAATACCTAAATCTCATACGATTTAGGTTTTCGTACTTCTATTCTATGTCCGTATATAAAAAAATTGAGCGGTACATATTTATGGGAGTTTTATCTAAATCTGAACCGATATGCCTAAATTTGAGTAAGATCGGTTAATACCTGCGGCTATTGTTAAAAGTTTCTTTATAGATTGATGGCGCACATATATGGGTGATATATCTAAATCGGTTTCGATATGAACGATATTTTACAGGGGTGAGTTACATAAATTTAAAGTTACAACGGGGTAATACGTGAGAGAAATAGGGTCATTCGTCTGATATTTTGCAATAATATTGGCACTGTGCAAATCTCGTGATACACACATATGTACAAGTAGGAGCTATATTTGAATAAGATCGGTTAATACATCTAAATTTGAAATTGGAGTATGAATGGTCAATAAATATTATGGCCAAATTTCGGAAAACCGAGTGATACATATGTACATAGAACGGCTATACCTAAATCAGAACCGATTGCGATGATTTTTTGCAGAAGATCACATTGAGCTAACTTTGAGTAAGATTGGTTGATAAATACGGGTATTATGGTCAAAATTGGCCAAATCGGGCGAAACATACATATGGGAACTATATCTAAATCTGAACCGATTTCAATGATATTTTTCAGACTATGGAGTCATATATCTCCACTTCTTGAAATCGGACGGTTCATATATAAATTTGATCCAAATCAAGGTATAAGGCCAACAAAGCACCAGGCGAAGACAGAATTCCTTATGAGTTCTTCATAAATGCCACGAATAATTTTTACGTTTCCGAAGCGGATATTCCCCACACTACAATATATACAACTTATCAGCAAATGCAAGTATAAAATTTGAAGAAAACAAGAAATTATATGCGTTCTTCGTAGATTTTAAAGCAGCATTCGATAATGTATCCAGGCAAGCTTTAGTTTTTAAATTGTTTCAAATGGGTGTTTCATACAAGCTGGTTAATTTAATAAGAAATATAAATAGTAATACACAAAGCGCAGTGTGGACTGGAGACGGTTTATCAGAATATTTTTACACGACAGTGATATATCATCAGTTATATGCTGATGATATTGTCATCTAAGCCGATGAAGTTCAAATACTGCAGAAGATGATAAGCAATTTAGAGCAGTATTGTAAATTGTGGATCCTTATAGTGAATAAAACCAAGTCACATATTATGGGGTTTCGAAGGGGAGGAAGACTAGCAGACAAGAAAAATGGATGTAGGAAAAATGGAGAGGAAGTAATAATAACTTCGGAATTCAATTATTAGGGTGTACTTTTCACTCCTCAGTTAAGTTTTCAGAAGCACGTAGAAAGAAGGACGATGCAAGCAAAAAATGCTCTATACTCTACATGGAGCAAAATCATGGACGACAAAGACATTAGTTTGGGAATGAAATGGAAAGTGTATTTGTCAGCGTGTAGATCTATGCAAAGCTATGCAGCATTTTGATTAAGTAAATAAGCTGCAACGATTCTTCATGAAAAAATGCTTAGACTACCCCAAGAACACTCCAAACTACATGTTAATGCTGGAGACTGCCGCGGAAGATTCACACATATCCACACTTGATATGCATTTAAAATATATAAACAAAATAACTCAGCGCCCGGAAAATAGGCTACCGAAGTTACTAACAAGTATTCTATTGAATAAAAGAAAAATTTGGGGAAAATAACCTTAGAGAAAAAAAGCGGCGAGTTTGAATATACCCAATGTATAATCTGGTAATAAAACTAATACTATACGATGGAATTCATTTAAAACTGATATTTTGACGGCCCTAATGTTAAGTAGCATACAAAATAACATTTAGAAAACAAAACAAACGCTTTTACAAGCACTTAAATTATAATAGGGGTTTATCCTACATAACAGACATTTGGATACCATTATCTGGATTTTTAAGGCGCGCTGTGGTCTGCTTAATTTGAATGCGGATAAGCAACACATCATAGGAAGTGTTGTATATTTTCCAGTTCTCAAGGAATTTAGTATTGCTTATTTCCGGAAAATAATATTGAATGATCATCATTCAATGAAGGATATATTAAACGGCCATGAAGAAAGCGATTGGGTTAAATTAGTTTATTATATTAAATCGGTTATGAAATACAGGCAATACTTGGTAGATCAACTAAGGACGATGCAATCAATGATAAAACGAGACAGGCGTTTTTATAAAAAACATTGTCAATTACATATTTATCGTTATTAAATAGATATTACGAATCTACTAAAATGACATCATGGAACATAACCAAAATCGATCTTGAATTTCTCATAGAAGTCTCTATGTTTCTTATTTGATTAATCTTTCATATAGTACTTATAAATGATAATGCATGATTAACTGCATTTCCAAATGTGAAGTCAATTTTTATAGGCATCTCAATCATGAAATGTTTGGACATTTCTAATATATAAAAGTCGGGTTTTCTTTCCTGACGTTTTAACTCCAGAACGCACGAACCGATTTCCACGGTTTTCAATTCGTTGGAAAGGTCTCGGGCTCCGTAAAGTTTGTGAAAATATGGTACCTCATTTTTTTATATCTGGTGGGGGAGGAGGACATCCCCCTTGTCCGACTTTTTGAAAATTGGAACAAAACTATCCTATTTGCTTTGAATTTTCAGGGAAAGTTGAAGGGGGCGTCTAGGCAAAGAGCAGCTACTTTATTTTTCGATATTTGGTCGTGGAGGGGGGCCTCCTCTTTGTCCGACTTTTTTAAAGTACAGTGAAAAAACTAAAATTTGTCGACTTACTGAAATTTTATGGAGAACTTGGGGGAGATTATGAAATTTATATGAGGTATATGATTTTTTAATATTTGGTCGGGGAAAAATAAAAGGCCACAGGGTGAATAAAAGGCCACAGGGTGACTCATTTCTCCTCAAGTACATACCGTGAAACAATTAAACTTTTCCAATTTACTTGAAATTTACAGAGGATGTGGGGTAGGTTATATTATTATAATGGATATCTGATTTTGTGATATTCGAAAGAGGGAAGAGGGCCCCCCTTGCCCTGCTATATAATTTTTCGATATTGGGACGGGGAGTCAGAACTCCTCTAAAACTGAAAAAAGTAGAATTCTCAAGTTTGCTTGAAATTTACAAAGGCCGTAGGATAAGGTTATGAAATCAATATGGTGTACTTGATTTTTGGGTATTTGGACGTGAACCTTCTCCTTGCCCCACACTATGTAACTTGAATGAAAGTTTACAGATTTTCTTGGAATTTGCAGAGAAAGTGACGTCCCTTTTCAAAACATAGAGCAAAATCTAACCTTCTCCTATTTACTTGAATTTGGGAGAATATGATTAAATTTATACAGAGTACATGATTTTTCGATGTCTGGTTGGGGAAGGAAAATAGTGAAATTAGTGAAGGTAGTTTGTGGAATGAATATAGGGTACGTGAATTTACGATATCTGATCTCTTTTGCCCCATTTTTTGAAAATAGAAAGTAGAGGATTGTCGATACACGCACAGAAAAAAAAGTTTGGACATGGTTGCCGCATCCATTTAATGCTTATCTAGAGTATGTAATTGTCGCGAAAATCATGTATTTTGCCTTTAAAAAAAAATTCGAGCGGAGAAAAATATATGTTGGCAATAAGCATTTAAATGGTTCCCAGATGGCGCAAACATGTCCTATTATTTAAATGACAGGATTTGAGACCAATATATGGTCGGGAAAATCATGTAGGTTAGGTTAGGTTAGGTTAAAGTGGCAGCCCGATTAAGATTCAGGCTCACTTAGACTATTCAGTCCATTGTGATACCACATTAACTAAAAGTACCTATTACATATGGGCACTTCTAGTTTTAACCGCTGAACCTTCTTGATTATTTTTCTTTGTTGAACCAACCAGATTGTTCCAAAAACATTAGCAGACTGCTTAAGTTAACGTTTTCCAGATCCGCCAGTAATCTGAAGCTATAGGCTCCTAAAAGTTGCTTGCGCTTTACACAAAATGCAGGACACTCACACAAGAGGTGTTTAATTGATTCTTTTTCCTCCGCATCATGACAGCTCATACAATAGTCATTATACTTCGCGCCAATAGTTTTTGCAAAATCGCCTATCAGGCAGCGACCCGTTATAGCAGATATCAGGAGTGATATCTGACGTCTCGAGAACATTAGCATATCTAGTGTGCGGTTTAAGTTGAAATGGGGCCATATTTGCTTGGTGTCGTTACAACCCTTGCAATTCTCCCATCGAACATTTGCCATCCTAACAGCCTTCTCACGCAGCATGAGCTTGCAGGTAGCTAGGGGCATACCAACAAATTCCAGTTCCCCTGGAATATGTAAGGTAGTCCCTAGCCTTGCCAACCCATCCGCTTCGCAGTTCCCCGGTATGTTCCTATGGCCAGGCACCCATATTAGGTGAATATTGTACTGCTCAGTCATCTCATTGAGAGATTTGCGGCAGTCGATGGCCGTTTTCGAGTTGAGGAACACAGAGTCCAAGGATTTTATTGCAGGTTGACTGTCTGAGTATATATTAATGCCAATATTTGTTGGAACATTACTTCTCAGCCAATTCGCCACCTCTCTTATTGCTAATATTTCAGCCTGAAAAACACTACAGTGATTAGGTAATCTTTTCGCTATTCGAATTTCCAGATCTTTAGAATATACTCCGAACCCCACTTGTCCATTCAATTTGGAGCCATCAGTATAGAAATCTGTATATCTTTTATTCCCCGGGGTCTGTGTACACCACGCCTCACTGTTGGGAATTAGAGTTTCAAACTTTTTGTCGAAAAGTGGTTTTGCCAGGGTATAATCCACTACGTTAGGCACATCTGGCATTATTTTGAGGACCGAACTATGACCGTACATTTTTTCCGACCACAGCGATAGCTCGCGCAACCGCACAGCCGTTGTTGCAGCTGACTGTTTGGCCAAAATGTCTAAAGGCAATAGATGTAGCATGACATTAAGGGAGTCTGTTCCTGTCTTACTAAATGCGCCTGAGATACATAAGCTCGCCATACGCTGAACTTTATCTAAACAAGTCGGTTTCTGAAGTGCCGGCCACCAGACTACAACACCATATAGCATTATAGGTCTAACTACTGCAGTGTATAGTATAAAATCATGTAACTGACCATTCATTTTTTTACATTGTTTTAGTGACCATTTAATTTTTTAATTTTTTTGCAGCGAAAATAACTTTATAAAAACATTGACAGGTACACACGATGTTCATTTTGCGCGTAAGTCGTGTGTTGATTGTTTCTTGGAATGGACGGAGAATACGGAATTACTGTGTTTTGTGTTTATTTATTTATTCAGAAGTGGCACGTGGTTTTATGTGAATACAAAAAAGGAAAGTGTAATTGAAACAAGTAACAGATTGGCTGATAAGTCCCCGGTCTGGCACATAGATGGCGTCGCTAGTATTAAATGCATATTATTTTTATATAGTACCAACCTTCAAATGATTGGTGTCAAAATTTGACGTCTGTAAGTCAATTAGTTTGTGAGATAGAGCGTCTTTTGTGAAGCAACTTTTGTTATTGTGAAAAAATGGAAAAAAGGAATTTCGTGTTTTGATAAAATACTGTTTTCTGAAGGGAAAAAATACGGCGGAAGCAAACACTTGGCTTGATAATGAGTTTCCGGACTCTGCCCCAGGGAAATCAACAATAATTGATTGGTATGCAAAATTCAAGCGTGGTGAAATGAGCACGGAGGACGGTGAACGCAGTGGACGCCTGAAAGAGGTGCTTACCGACGAAAACATCAAAAAAATCCACAAAATGATTTTGAATGACCGTAAAATGAAGTTGATCGAGATAGCAGAGGCCTTAAAGATATCAAAGGAACGTGTTGGTCATATCATTCATCAATATTTGGATATGCGGAAGCTCTGTGCAAAATGGGTGCCGCTCACATTTGACCAAAAACAACAACGTGTTGATGATTCTGAGCGGTGTTTGCAGCTGTTAACTCGTAATACACTCGAGTTTTTCCGTCGATATGTGACAATGGATGAAACATGGCTCCACCACTACACTCCTGAGTCCAATCGACAGTCGGCTGATTGGACAGCGATCGGTGAACCGTCTCCGAAGCGTGGAAAGACTCAAAAGTCCGCTGGCAAAGTAATGGCCTCTGTTTTTTTGGGATGCGTATTCAATAATTTTTATCGATTATCTTGAGAAGGGAACAGTGACTATTATATGGCGTTATTGGAGCGTTTGAAGGTCGAAATCGCGGCAACACGGCCCCATATGAAGAAGAAACGTGTTGTTCCACCAAGACACCGTGCCACAAGTCATTGAGAACGATGGCAAAAATTCATGAATTGGGCTTCGAATTGCTTCCCCACCCACCGTATTCTCCAGATCTGGCCCCCAGACCTCAAAAGGATGCTCGCAGGGAAAAAATTTGGCTGCAATGAAGAAGTGATCGCCCAAACTGAGGTCTATTTTGAGGCAAAACCGAAGGAGTACTACCAAAATGGTATAACAAAATTGGAAGGTCGTTATAATCGTTGTATCGCTCTTGAAGGGAACTATGTTGAATAATAAAAACGAATTTTGACAACAAAATGTGTTTTTCTTTGTTAGACCGGGGACTTATCAGCCAACCTGTTAACGTAAGTCTAAAGTCGGGCGGGGCCGACTATATTATACCCTGCACCACTTTGTAGATCTATATTTTCGATACCATATCACATCCGTCAAATCCCCAACGCTATAACATATATAAAGGTTTGTCCCAAACACATACAATTAAATATCACTCGATCTGGACAGAATTTAATAGACTTCTACAAAATCTATAGACTCAAAACTTAAGTCGGCTAATGCACTAGGGTGGAACACAATGTTAGTAAAAAATATGGGAAACATTTAAATCTGAAGCAATTTTAAGGAAACTTCGAAAAAGTTTATTTATGATTTATCGTTCGATATATATATGTATTAGAAGTTTAGGAAAATTAGAGTCATTTTTACAACTTTTCGACTAAGCAGTGGCGATTTTACAAGCAAAATGTTGGTATTTTGACCATTTTTGTCGAAATCAGAAAACATATATATGGGAGCTATATCTAACTCTGAACCGATTTCAACCAAATTTGGCACGCATAGGTACAATGCTAATTCTACTCCCTGTGCAAAATTTCAACTAAATCGAAGTTAAAAATTGACCTCTGTGGTCATATGAGTGTAAATCGGGCGAAAGCTATATATGGGAGATATATCTAAATCTCAACCGATTTCAACCAAATTTGGCACGCATAGCTACAAAGGTAATTCTACTCTCTGTGCAAAATTTCAACTAAATCGGAGTTAAAAATTGACCTCTGTGGTCATATGAGTGTAAATCGGGCGAAAGCTATATATGGGAGCTATATCTAAATCTGAACTGATTTTAATAAAATTTGGCACACTTGACTACACTACATTGTACTCCTAGTGCAAAATTGCAACCAAATTGGGGTAAAACTCTGGCTTCTGGGACCGCATTAGTCCATATCGGGCGAAAGATATATATGGGAGCTATATCTAAATCTGAACCGATTTCAATAAAATTTGGCACACTTGACTATAGTACTAATTGTTCTTCTTGTGCAAAATATTAAGCAAATTAGGGTAAAACTCTGGCTTCTGGGGCTATATAAGTCCATATCGGGCGAAATATATATCTAAATCTGAACCGATTTCTTCCAAAATCAATAGGGTTCTGTTCTGAGCAAAAACACATACTTGTGCTAAATTTGAAGTCGATTGGACTAAAACTGCGAACTAGACTTTGATTACAAAAATGTGTTCACGGATAGACGGACATGGCTATATCGACTCAGGAGCCCACCCTGAGCATTTTTGCCAAGGACACCATGTGTCTATCTCGTCTCTTTCCGGGTGTTGCAAACATATGCACTAACTTATAATACCCTGTTCCACAGTGTGGCGTTGATACATTTGATTGCCACAAGTAAATATTGAATAACTTCTTATTATTGAAATTGAACCAAAATAGAGTGTGTAAAAATATATGATGTTTGCTTGCACGACATTATAAATACAAATAAACAATGATTTAATTTATAAATAAATAAGAACCAATAAATAAAATTAATTTTGTGTTTTCTTTTCTCAAGTGGCGTCCTTTTTTCGACGACGAAAAAAGTTTTTATCATAAAACATCAAAACATTTTAGATTGTGACCATGTTCTTTTAACTGGAAGAAAACCACTTTTGACGAAGACCATAACATTTTAGATCGTGGTTCTTATTTCAACCGTCGAACGGAACGGACGTGTTTTTTAATAGCGGATAAAATCATCGTAATAAGTACCTACTACGCATTTCAAGTGTGGTGGGATATTAGGCCACCATGCAGAGAAATTCAAAGACATCCACTGGGTTGCTAACTTCAGGGCCCAGTGGACGAGTATCGACTGGAGTTATAGATTTGGGCAATGACCAAGAGTTAGGCCCAATTAGTCGACCTGTAGACGGGTCGACAGGTGGCGACAATTTGACAAGTCGGACCTTTTCCAAGGTAACGGCATCAAAAGGAGGTAATCCCTCACGAAAGAGATTCAAAGAACGCAGAAATGCTTTGTTTATCCTAAAGAAATTAGGATCACTCGACCCAAGCACGTTGTCGGCTAAACAAAGCGATTCCTTAAAATGGGCTCAAGGAATTCTTGAGGCTGGAAAAAGGGAACGATCACCGAACGAGCTGCCATCCTCCAAAAGGGATCAACGATCGTTTGCCTCAGTTGCTAAAGACAGCCTTGTGATGGCTATCATTAATAAAGGAGCATTGGACGGTATGGTTCCAAAGCAAAAATGGGGGGAAATTGAGAATGCTTTGTCTGGCGTCTACTCACAGGTGCTGGAAAAGTTTCCCGGCCCAGATCCTCGACACCAAGAGGCTGGTTGGTATCAAGGACGATTTAAGCTAGTCGCATTTGAGGACCAGAGGTCTATAGAATGTTTTAAAGCTGCTCTGATACTAATTGGTGAAGTTTGGGAAGGAGCTGCTCTAGAGTTAGTCGAGAAGAAAGACATACCGGCTAGACCAAGAGCACATGCGTGGATACCTGCAAACCCTCCTGACCCTGAATCTATTTGAAATAGACTGAAACAATGCAATCCAGATCTTCCAACAGCTGATTGGAAGGTTGGCCGTTTGGATGAAGTGGATGGGCCAAGACGGCATGCAGTGCTTATATTGAACACTCAGTCTTTGCCACATCTAGCAAAGTCCCAGGGCCGTGTATGTTATGGCTTTCATTATATCCAAATGAAGGTGTATAAAAACGATCAGCTAAAGGATTCAGAAATGGACAAGCCTCTGTCTGAATCAGAAGTAAGCGGATCCTCTTGCGAAGTCGAGGGGGATACCAAGACATCTGAAGACATGGATAAATACCGTATGCGTGAGGAGGCTTCTACTGCCTCAGAACTCACCAAAGTTGAACCTATGGTTATTGCGAGAGTCACCGATATCTCTGAAGAGGACATTCTTGATGACTCGATTGAAGCGGCTGATGTGACGGTTGTTGAAAATCTCGATGGTCCTACGGATCCTCCAGATAAATCTTCATCATTGTAAGGCTGCATGTGCTGCCTTAAAAGTTCTCCTGATGAAAGGGGACATAGATATAGTTCTTATTCAAGAACCATATGTTTATAAAAACAAAATATGTGAATTAAGTACTCCGGGGTTCAAACTATTGCAGTATAGTGGTAATGATGTAAATCGAGCCTGTATAATTGCTAAAAACGAGCTCAACTTGTTTCTGCTTCCTTCAATGTGCAATACAGACACTGTCGTTGCCAGTTTAGAAATAGCCAAATGCAAATATTGGGTATCTTCGGTCTACATGGGACATGACAGGGAGATGCCTCCATATGCCGTTAAGACCTTAGTGGAGGAGTCACGGAAAACAAAGACGAAACTCATTATGGGATGCGATGCGAATGCACATCATAGTATATGGGGAAGTAGTGATACTAATGCAAGGGGAGAGTCGCTAATAGAGTTTATTTTGCGTACTAATCTGGTAGTTTGCAACAAGGGAGATGTCCCAACCTTTGTCACTAAAAACAGGCAAGAGGTTTTGGACATCACCTTGGCCTCGCAAGAACTGAATGAAATGATATCTGAGTGGCATGTTTTAAGTGAACACAGCTTCTCAGATCATCGCTACATCAGTTTCAAATTTGATGTTCATACCACCAAGACCATATTTCCGCCAAATGCAAGGAAAGCTGACTGGAATAGGTATAGGGAATCGTTCAATATGATGATACCGGAAATACCAGAGACAAATATGAGAAATGTGCAAGATATCGAATACGCAGTGGAGCGGATTACTAAGGCCTTCAACATCTCACTGAAAGCTGCATGCCCTAGAGGAAAGCCAAGGGGGAAACATCGACCACCATGGTGGTCTACGGAATTAAGTAATATGAGGAAATCCTGCAGGAAGCTCTTTAACAAGGCAAAGTCCACCAGAGCTTCTGAGGACTGGGACGCTTACAAGAAGATTCTGAGAGGATACAAGCGAGAACTGAGAAAGGCTCAGCATAACTCTTGGAATGCTTACTGCAGCAGTATTGAGAATACGTCCGAGGCTTCCAGACTACGGAAGGTTCTAGCATCCACCAACTCCGCTCCAGGTTTCATTAAAACATCGGAGGGCAATTGGACAACGTCCAGTGAGGAGACGCTGGAGGTACTATTGGACACACATTTTCCTGGAAATCAGACGGTTGAACCATGTACTGGCGGTGCCACAGTTGCTCAGCGGTCGTTTCCTGTCGAGGAAATTGTATCAGAAACTAGAATAAGATGGGCGCTAAATAGTTTTGGACCATTCAAATCCCCTGGACCTGATGGAATTACTCCGGCGGAGTTACAAGCAGTAACTGACAAAATTATCCCCTGGTTGTCGGTGATATATAAAGGATGTATCAACTTATCATATATCCCAGGAAAGTGGAGGGAAACAAAAGTCGTCTTCATACCTAAAGCGGGAAAAGCCTCTCACTCGAGGGCGAAGGATTTCCGACCAATCAGCTTATCCTCATTCCTACTTAAGACTCTGGAGAGGATGATAGATATTTATCTTAGAACTAGCATCGATTCAAGTTTGTTCTCGAAACGACAGCATGCATACTCGAAGGGCAGGTCTACTGAGACCGCACTACATGAACTAGTCAGCTTTATTGAAAGCTCACTATCTGTCAAAGAATACACAATCGTGGCGTTTCTAGACATCGAAGGGGCGTTCAATAATGTCCATCCGAGCTCGATATTAAATGGACTGACAACTCGGAATGTTGATCCATGTATACTCAGGCTGTTAGACGAACTGCTAATGAAGAGACGTATTTCAGCCACACTAGGACAAGCAAACATACAAAAGTATGTGAACAGAGGCACTCCCCAAGGAGGAGTTCTATCACCTCTTCTTTGGAATGTTGCTATAAATAGCCTTCTGGTTACTCTAGAAAAAGAAAGGATAAAAGTGGTGGCATACGCAGATGATGTAAAGGGTGATTCTTTTGAGGTTAGGATTTTCATGCATTAGTATTTGACAGATCACGTGGGATTTCAGACATGGTGTCAAAGAGAAAGATGCTCAGTATGCTTTGACATTTCATCATGAATAGACTTACTAACGAGCAACGCTTGCAAATCATTGAATTTTATTACCAAAATCAGTGGCAGAAAATCCGCTTTTTTATCGACAAATTTTGTTCAGCGATGAGGCTCATTTCTGGTTGAATGGCTACGTAAATAAGCAAAATTGCCGCATTTGGAGTGAAGAGCAACCAGAAGCCGTTCAAGAACTGCCCATGCATCCCGAAAAATGCACTGTTTGGTGTGGTTTGTACGCTGGTGGAATCATTGGACCGTATTTTTTCAAAGATGCTGTTGGACGCAACGTTACGGTGAATGGCGATCGCTATCGTTCGATGCTAACAAACTTTTTGTTGCCAAAAATGGAAGAACTGAACTTGGTTGACATGTGGTTTCAACAAGATGGCGCTACATGCCACACAGCTCGCGATTCTATGGCCATTTTGAGGGAAAACTTCGGAGAACAATTCATCTCAAGAAATGGACCGGTAAGTTGGCCACCAAGATCATGCGATTTGACGCCTTTAGACTATTTTTTGTGGGGCTACGTCAAGTCTAAAGTCTACAGAAATAAGCCAGCAACTATTCCAGCTTTGGAAGACAACATTTCCGAAGAAATTCGGGCTATTCCGGCCGAAATGCTCGAAAAAGTTGCCCAAAATTGGACTTTCCGAATGGACCACCTAAGACGCAGCCGCGGTCAACATTTAAATGAAATTATCTTCAAAAAGTAAATGTCATGGACCAATCTAACGTTTCAAATAAAGAACCGATGAGATTTTGCAAATTTTATGCGTTTTTTTTAAAAAAAAAGTTATCAAGCTCTTAACAAATCACCCTTTAGCTCTGGCAGTCAGGGGAAAATTCCCATCCACAATCAGAGATATTATTCAGAGGGCCCTCCGGATGACTGAAAAATGGGCGAAAGACAACGGTCTTGGGGTAAATCCCGCAAAGACAGAATTAGTCATGTACTGCAAAGATCGCAAAACTCCCACGGTTAGGCCTATTTCCTTATTGGGTATTGAAATTCCCTTTGGTGATTGTGCAAAATACCTTGGCGTTATTTTGGACAGGAAGCTGAACTTTAAGCTTAATATTTAAGAAAGGGCGAGGAAGGCAAATGTATCTTTGTACTCGTGCAAAAAGGCAATAGGAAAAAAGTGGGGACTAAAACCAAAAATTGTGCATTGGCTATACACGGCAGTGGTTAGACCTATAATGCTATATGGTGTTGTAGTCTGGTGGCCGGCACTTCAGAAACCGACTGGTTTAGATAAAGTTCAGCGTATGGCGTGTTTGTGTATTTCAGGCGCATTCAGCAAGACAGGAACAAATTCCATTAATGTCATGCTGCATCTATTGCCTTTAGACATTTTGGCCAAACAGTCAGCTGCAACAACGGCTGTGCGGTTGCGCGAACTATCGCTGTGGTCGGAAAAAGGTTACGGTCACAGTTCTGTCCTCAAAACAATGTCAGATGTGCCTAACGTAGTGGATTACACTTTGGCGAGTCCACTTTTCGATAAAAAGTTTGAGACTCTAATCCCCAACAGTGAGGCGTGGTGCACACAGACCCCGGGGAATAAAGAATATATAGATTTCTACACTGATGGCTCCAAATTGGATGGACAAGTGGGTTTCGGAGTATATTCTAATGATTTGGAACTTCAAATAGCGAAAAGATTACCTAATCACTGTAGTGTTTTTCAGGCTGAAATATTAGCAATAAGAGAGGTGGCGAATTGGCTGAGAAGTAATGTTCCAAAAAATGTGGGCATTAATATATACTCAGACAGTCAACCTGCAATAAAATCCTTGGACTCTGTGTTCCTCAAATCGAAAACGGCCATCGATTGCCGCAAATCTCTCAATGAGATGGCTGAGCAGTACAATATTCACCTAATATGGGTGCCTGGCCATAGGAACATACCGGGGAACTGCGAAGCCGATGAGTTGGCAAGGCTAGGGACTACCTTACATATTCCAGGGGAACTAGAATTTGTTGGTATGCCCCTAGCTACCTGCAAGCTCATGCTGCGTGAGAAGGCTGTTATGATGGCAAATGTTCGATGGGAGAATTGCAAGGGTTGTAACGACACCAAGCAAATATGGCCCCATTTCAACTTAAACCGCACACTAGATATGCTAATGTTCTCGAGACGTCAGATATCACTCCTGATATCTGCTATAACGGGTCGCTGCCTGATAGGAGATTTTGCAAAAAATATTGGCGCGAAGTATAATGACTATTGTATGAGCTGTCATGATGCGGAGGAAAAAGAATCAATTAAACACCTCTTGTGTGAGTGTCCTGCATTTTGTGTAAAGCGCAAGCAACTTTTAGGAGCATATAGCTTCAGATTACTGGCGGATCTGGAAAACGTTAACTTAAGCAGTCTGCTAATGTTTTTGGAACAATCTGGTTGGTTCAACAAAGAAAAATAATCAAGAAGGTTCAGCGGTTAAAACTAGAAGTGCCCATATGTAATAGGTACTTTTAGTTAATGTGGTATCACAATGGACTGAATAGTCTAAGTGAGCCTGAAATTTAATCGGGCTGCCACTTTAACCTAACCTAACCTATTTTCTTTTGATTCCAACAAAATTATTTGTATCAATATAATAACATTTTAGATGAGGACAATTTTATTTTTCTTAGAACCATGTTCACTGAGCCAACATGGTTGCTGGTGAAAATGTTACATTGCTCCTATCATAGTATTTTGCTCTTCGAATATGATTGTAACAATCATGTTTCTTCTCTGCACAGAAAAAAATATCACCAAAATATTTCCAATTAAATAGTTAATTGAAGTTGAAATTTTTTTCAATTAATAAATTAATTGGTACAATTAACTTTTTAATCAAGATAGAAACATTAAGTTAATTTAGTCAATGATTGAAAATTTTAAAATTTTTAATTAAAAAGTTAATTGATACAATTAACTTTTAATCAAATTCGGAAGACTAAGTCAGTTATAAAAGTGATTAAATTTTTGATTAATTTTTTTTTTCAAACAATCAATTGTTAATCCAAATAAAAATTCTAAGCCAATTCGGAATGTAATTGAAAATAGTTACCTTTGTTTAATTACTAAATTAATTGAGTTTTGCAATCAACATCAATTAAATTTTTAATTGAATCAATTAAAAACTTAATTGAAATTTGGTCATGAAATCAATTAATTTTTTAATCAAGAA
The DNA here is from genome assembly GCF_050003625.1 of Haematobia irritans. Lineage (NCBI taxonomy): Eukaryota > Metazoa > Arthropoda > Insecta > Diptera > Muscidae > Haematobia > Haematobia irritans. The sequence continues at coordinate 85,949,238 of NC_134398.1, forward strand.
TTTTTTCTATGCCCAATTAAAACTGTGATTGATACTATCATTTTCGTGATTGAAGACATTTAAATTAAAAAATTAATTGGATCAATTAATTTCGTGATTGAATCAGAAAAAAATTTGTTTGTGTGTGCGTGTAAATACACATAATTTTATGATTTTTCCACAGGCTTCTGTCAGACTTTTTTAAGTAAAAAAACTTCCGGTATATGTTTGGGAAAGGCATGTTCTCCATGTCCAACACTTTAAAAAATGTTAATATGGTCAATTATTAAGTACATTGCTTTTTCCGATTTATTGGACGGTATGTTGAGGAGAAGTATACCTCCCCTTGACAAACCACGCTTCGAATTCACAGGAAATGTAAAAGATTGTCCAATTATTTGAATACAGAACAAAAAATTGGTTGATAGGAAACACCCCCTACCCGACGTTTGTTAAAGCGTTCCGTTTTACATCTGCATAACCGCCCTATTTCTGTTTATAAAGCAAGTAATCCGATATTTTTGAAATGTACGGTACACGTGTGTGAAAACAATGGTGTGATTAATCAGTAATTCAGTTTTTGTGCCAGACTTCCCCTGGCCCTACTTTTTAAAAAGTGTTTAAATCTTTTCGAATTTGTTTTCAGATCGAAGGATATGGTTGACTAAGTTAACGAAAATATGCTCCGGGAGGCGCAGAGAAGCGGGCCGGGTTATGTTAGATCGTTCATAATTATATATACAAAAGGTAAGGTGAATATGGATGTAATTTCGTAATTTGTAGTTAAAATCATACCAGATCATTATATTTGCTTTTTTATACATTGGGGAAATTTTAAAAAGTGGAGTACAAATTAGTTAAATTTTTTTCCCATAAACTTATTTTTACTTTTTTCAGTGCGCAGTGTTTGAGAAATTATTGCCAATGTGTTGGCTTCTATTACACAGGGGAACAGTGGTTCTGTTGATTAGGAACTGAATATCGTTTTTAAGGTTATTTGGGACGCTGAATCCAAATCTGCATTTATTTTTCTATCAGCTCGACTTTTCGAGATATGCCGTTATGTTCAAAATTAAGGCACTTCCGCTACACATATTGGAATGATTTGAAAACGGTTAATATCTTAAAAGCTCTCAATAATCATTTGGATGAAATAGAGAAAGCTAAATGCTGAATAATTGAGTGAAACAGTTTCAAAAGTGGAAACAGAGTACCGAGAAAAACTAATTCTACCCTCCTACATAACCATATTTCCCTCATTTACAAATTTACTAGCCGATTTGATTCATACGACAGTTTTTATGCTACATCTGATTTTCAGACGAATATGTTATATTACTTAAATTTTTTAATCATTAGTCTTATGTTTTTAGCATTAGTTTTCGATTCCGGTTCAATGTATATTTTAGGATACCTCTCGCGAAGGCATATTATTACCCTAAACATTCTGCCTCGTATACGCCTATTTTCGAAGTGGTGGAGAACCCATATCCATTAAGATTAAGTTGTAACATTCAAACAGGTGTAAATATATCAGTAATACTTTATTAATTCAGTAGGGCCGAAATCCTTACTTACTTCTCATGTTTTGGTATATTTAACTATTTTCTTTTAATATAACGTTTTATTCGTTTTCGTCAATATGTACTTCCAAAATAAATCTAGTAAGGGTACACAAAATATGGTAAACAATGAGTAGGTGTGAATGATTTATAACTATAAACTAAAGGCCATTCTCATGTAGCTCCGTTAGGTTTTAACTGCCAGTTAACAGAAAGTAAATTGCAAATTTTGATTCGCTAAATCGGCCACTTAAGCCTTTGATTTACTTATATAAAGGGAAATAAAAAAAATAAATAAAATATATTCTCCCCAGTTAACGTTAACTGAAAAAAAAATCAGCAGTTAAGTTTCAAACCAGAGAATGAAGCCGACACATTTTTGTCGGCGGCGGCTGACACTAATTTTGAATCTAAGACGATATAAATTTGTCTATTCGGCGGCGGACAATTATCCGTTATAAAATCAATTTGAAGTTATCCGAATCGTAATGAGACTATTTGTACAACAAATCTTACAATCAGATTTACATTTCATTCAAATTTTTGTAAAATTATTATAGCAACTTGATACTGTCGGATTTTTGGTGGAAAGTTAAACATTTTGACAAAAAATATAACAATTATTAATAAATTTTTCTGGTATATATCAATATTTTTCATTAATTGGCGGCTAAATTAGAGTCGAGATGAGTCGACATATTCGGCGGCGGCGTCGGCTGGCAATAAATAGCCGGCGGAAGCTAAAATCGGCGGCGCGACTCGGCGGCTGACACTAAATTTTTGCCTCCGGCTGCGGCTAGCCGTAAAGCCGCCGCCGATATAAATTTGTCTATTCGGCGGCGTACAATTCTCCATTATAAAATCAACTTGAAGTTTTCCGAATTGATATGAGATTAGTTGTACAACCAATCTTAGAACCAAATTTACATTTCATTCATATTTTCTTAGCAATTTTTTTGTAAAACTATTATAGCAACTTGATACTAATTGATTGTGGGAGGAAAGTTCAAAATTTTGCCAAAAAATATAACAATTATTAATACATTTTTCTGATATAAATCAATTTTTAATTAATTGGCGGTTAAATGTGAGACAAGATGTGTTGACTATTCGGCGACGGCGTCGACTGCCAAAAACTGGTCAGCGTAACTAAAATCGGCGGCGCGACTCAGCGACTTCATTCTCTGGTCCATAGTACCGTTTAAAAGTTCGTTAGCTAATGTAGCAATAACGGGGCTTCATGAAGATGGGGGTAATTGTCAAAACTATTTTAACAGATTTTCATTAAGGTATATTTAAAAAGGTAGTGGAACTATTTCAAAAATAACAAGATGGACATTCGTTTCAGTTTTTTTTTATTAACAATTCTGGATCTTTTAAACGAATAAACATTAAAAAACAATTATTTGTTTTTAAGCTGAGGTGTTTTCCTATAAATTGGCAAGATTGTGGTTGACTAGTGGGTCACAGGCTAACCTATGGACGATGAAAGTTGGTCACCTGGGGTGTGTGCAATTTTGTTTTAGATGCCAAATCCACAATTACACTGCGATTTCCACTGCCTTTGCTGGATTAATTTTCGCAAAGTATGGACCATATGTTATTGCACACTATTAACATAATGGAGTCAGTATTTAGGATATAGAAGGACCGCTTTTAAATCAGTTTATTTTCTTCAGAATATACAATGGACTGAATAGTCTAAGTAAGCCACTTTAACCCAACCTAACCTACCTATGTGCTTCAGATCAAAAGTTGTAGACTTCACGATTTGTAGCTAAAAAATTCTTAATTTTCTATTTTTTAAAGACGCCTATATTATACCATTCGTAATTGTTGTTTTTCCCTTTTTAGAATAACTTTTTTTACTTGCTGCTTATAGAGAACTTAAACTTTTTATTGCCTAACTGGTATTCAAGTTCTTTCCTTTACATCATCAGCAACTTTTTAGAAAAAAAATGTTTTTGTAAATACTGACCCCACATTGTTAATATTTTTCAATAAAGCACATAAGTAAAGTTCTAGCCTGCAAAGAACAGATCGTGAGAATCGGTGCACGGATTTCGCAGTTAAAGCAAAAACCTCAAAGGTAACTAATATGCAATGCCCGTAGACGGCCCGGTGGACCCACAGAAAGCACTTTAGATTTTACACAAAAATCAGAAAAAAAATTAAAATTATTTTTACTAAAAAAAATTGCCATTTGAAATCACTGTGCAATATTAAAATTTCTAGCAAATATGTTTGTAATATATGTTAGCTTGAAACAACCAGAATTACTCCTTTTTAGCAGACAAATACTATCATTATAACCAATTCTTTTGTGTTATAATTAACAAAATTCGTCGATTGTGCCTTTTTAAATATGCCTTGGATTTTCATTTGTTAAGTTCAATTATGTTTAGGAATAATTTCATTTATAAAACAAAGCACTGGAAATAATTTAGGAGAATGATGATATGTAGACATACCGCATTTGTTGTGTTTTCCATCGAGTTGTAGACCTTTTATAATTATTGCATAAAATGTTGTTTAAAAAGAACAATGAGGACAAGAGTGAAAAACGACCAATTAAAAATAGAAAAAAAGCAAATATTTGAGCAAAACGGAACTGTACAACAAAAAGGAATACTTTGCATAGGTAAACAAACAAACATACATAAAGTCAAGAAGGAATAAAAACAAATACTCACACTGCGAACTTGATAATTATTTAATTGTTCTATTTCTTCGTCTACACCAACTCTGAAAAGAATTTTGATGCTTGTTTGTTTTTTTTTTTTCGATTAGTAAGTTAAGGTTCTTAAAAACTTACGGAATCTGAAGCCAATTTAAGAAAAAGTTAGATGCTCCGCCTTGTATTATCACTGTAAAGATTACAATCAGTGATGTCGCTGTCAACATTGTTTGTCTTGCTTCTGACAATGTGTTACGGATTGCCAATGCAAATGACATTGCACCCCGCAGACCTAAAACAACAAATATAATATAATGAATATCGTAACGTACTCGCATCTAATCCATTATAATCTACATACCAGCAAAAAAGAGCATATGTTGAAAATTGGTGGAAATTTTTGGTTTACGATTTAAATTTAATAGCCAGGACAAAGGGTAAATGTTAACAGCACGTCCAATAGCCGCACATATCTAATAGTTATTAAACGAAACGAATAAACAATAAACAATATTCAAATATTATACTTACGAAACCTGTTATTATGAAGACTGCATCAAAATGATGTTTGGGGAATGTAAACATAGAGACCCCAATGTAAGAGAATATAAAATTCTCTGCTAAAAAGTTCAACAGCTCAAATATTTCCTTAGTACGAGTACGAGAATTTTCAGACAAATTGTTGAAGGTGTAATGCGCTTGACAAATTCCACAGAACAATACGGCGACGACTCCAGTCAGTTCGGAAGCTTCTGCTATTAAAAATGTACTGTAGGACATTAGGACGAAAAGAGCCGACTCCAACAAAGGAAAATCTCGGACACGAGTGAATTTAGTCAAGTGTTTCAAGAGTTAAGGAAATTTTCAAGATGGATATACAATTATCATAAAAATAACGATTAACGGCCATTTTCATGTAGCTCCGTTAACAGACAGAACAGACAGAAAATTGCAAATACCTTTTCTCCAGTTAACTTTAACTGAAAAATTTCTAGCAGTTAAGCTCCTACCTGGCATATAGAATGTATAGACAAGATGACAGTTATATAGTTCGGTTAAAAAGTTAGCTAGCTAACGTAACATTAACGGAGCTTCATGAAAATTGGGGTAAATAAAGCAACCCTAACTACAATAATACTAAATTAATATGAAAAATGTTTCCTATGAGAACACTTTGATCATAAACGGAGTCACATTAATAGAAAATAACGCTAAACTACTGACATTAACATTTGACTTAAGATTGTTGTTTTTAATTTACTCATACTTCTGTTAGAGTAGTCCATAGCAATTTTGAAAATCCGGCATTTAAATCATAGAATCACTGAAACAAATTGGAGCAAACAAAATAATAATAGCTCTGATACAGAGATCACCACAAAAGATAAAGAATTAAACTTTCCTTTATCTTTTGTGGCCTGCTTTAAGGCCAAACCAATGCAGATGGGAAAGAATGATTTCAGAATGATTTTCATCATTACTGGTTGATGAGGTTCACCCATCCGCTCAATCTTCATCGCGGAGAAATATGATCTCCCACGAAATACACACACTATTAAATTAACATTTTAAACACCTTAAACACAAACATTTGGTCCCAATAATATTTGGAGAAATGGAGAAATTCTGCTCACCGACTGAAAACGCAATGGGTAAATCGTATTTCCTTCGCAATGCCATTGGAGATTTCACTTTAACACTGAAGATAACTTCAATTAATCATAATATGATTATTAAGTCAGAGGTTAGTTTTGGTTAGATATAATGGCAGTGGCAGCCAATGAGTGCTGCCTGATTCCGTGTTTATCTCTATGGCATAGCTGGTGTAACGTGAAAATAAGTCACACCAGCACACCAAGCTAATCTAAAGCTAAAATTAATAATGGAAAGAACCTGACTAAAAAATAAATGTCGAAACCAGCAAAATAAACGCCAGTTTAATAAACATTTAAATGTGATAACAGTGATGGTGAATTTTTAGCTTTTTAATGTGTGATATCGGTTTTTGCTCGGTACCTCGCACGGTGTAGTCGCTAAATTTCTCCTGTACTATGTACAGTGTGTATGAAGCAACAATGCTACTGTATCTATGAAGCAACATTAGTAAGATTTTGGAATTGATAGCAGTGTGCCCCATCACTCCGAACTCTTAGTCGCAAGTTTTTTCATATGAATGCAAATTTAGCCCCATAGCTAATGTTTTGTTTGTTCTCGCAACATACTCGACGTGATCGCTATGAGTACTCTTGAGTAAGAGCGTAAGAGGAATATGTATTCGTTGGTATTGAAGAATTTAAAGTAAGAAGAAGTTAATCACATGTTTTGTTAATACAAATTTGTAGCAATTGTTTTGCGACACTTTAGATAGGTGTACTCATATACAAATAGACCTCTAGTAAATACTACAAGGATACGTATATCTATGAAACATTAAATGCCTGAATTTGAGAGCGTAACATATAATTGGACAATTTTGCCATATTTATGCTGGAGAGAATGGCATTCGATTTTAAACATGACATGTGCACAGAAAAAAATTTCACGAACATTTTTCCAATTAAAATTTTAATTGAATTTTAAAAACTATCCAATTAAAAATTAAATTGATTCAAGAAATTTTTTAATTCAATCAAAAATCAATCACAAAAATTGATAGTATCAATAATTTTTTAATTGGATCAATTAATTTTTTTAATTGACTTTCAATTAATTTTTTAATAATACTATCATTTCGGTGATTGAAGACATTTCAATTAAAAAATTAATTGGATCCATTAATATCGTGATTAAATCAAAAAAAAATTGTTTGTGTGTGCTAAACACATACGAATTATATCCGATAAGATTTTTTTTGCAATGTCGAAGTTAGTATAAAGTTATAGTTTTTAAAGGATATCAATGCTGTAAAACAACCCATCATAGCGCCAATCAGCAATGACAACATAAATATTCCAAAAAAGTCACTGAGTGCTCTAAAGAATGCATATGTCTCAAATTCTCCAGTTCTTGAATAATGTTCCCCATAGTTCTGAATGGCACTGAAAATAATAATGTGACGCTTATATTATATTAGTCCATATTTTTAATTTATTAGATAGTACTCACCCGCTAAGAACTATGGCAACGGCGTCATTTAAAACAGATTCACCAAATACCAGGGCATAGAGGTTTACGTCGACATTTAAATCATGAAATATTGCCAAAATTGTTAGTGGATCTGTTGGTGATATCAACGCTCCAAAATACAGCGTGTCCAGAAATGTGAAACTGCTACTCAAGTATGTTGGCATCAGTTTCACAAAACCGTACATGAGGGCACCGATTAGGAACGCCGATAATGTTGTCCCCAATATTGCGAATGTTAAAATCGCGCCAAGATTGCGAAAGAAGTATTTCTAGAACAAAAAATCAGTTAAGTTTACAAACGTTTTGTTTATATAAATCCAACCTTTTTTAAACTGTAGCCAGCATGAAATATAATGGGGGGTAAAATAATATTGAAAAATATTTCAGGATCGAATGTAGCTTTTAAGTCTATTTCATTTTCCACCACATCGTAAACTTGACTACGAAATGTATAGGCGTACGTTTTATTATCCATTGGTTCACTTCCATTTGGGGTCAGCTTGCCTGGAAACTAAGAAAATAGTTTAAAAACGAATACATCTCCACAAGCATATCTAAGCATATGTCATACTTTTAACCACAAAGTATCCGGTGGAAGTGTTTGATTAAACTTTGTATCGGGTTCAGGCTCAACTTCTAGATGTACAAGGGGAGTTGATGAGCCAGAATAACGTATAGCTGCTCCCACGATCAAGCCTATAAGTAAACATTTGTATGAAATGAAGCTAGTAACTACAATAATAAAAAAAGCCGTGAGAAGTTTCAATGACAGTATGGTTCCCGAATTATAAACCTTCCGTAGCAAGTAGACCTAGAAATTACTCTGGAGATATGAAAGTCGAAATTCAGTTAATCGTCTACATCAATACCCAAAACGTTCAAACATCTTACATTCTCGAGAGGAAAACCATTCAAAGGAATGTTTAGAGAAGTCATGTACGTATACGTTACATCTCATAAACGACAAGATTTGGAATACGTAGTTTATGTACATCGAGAACAAATTTGGCCCGTTTGACCAGATATATACGTAAATTAGACCATGCTTCACTTATGCCTCTTGTAAACTATGGCATTGAAATTGGTCCACAGAATTGTCCGCTATATATATATGATGTTAAATGGTATCATCATGATCGTATTCATGCATGTACTTCTGATTTTCTTGGTTGCACTTTTCCCAATTACTTGAAACTGCGTACCGTTCTTCATTTTTTTAAGATTATGCAATCAAGAAAACCAGAAGTTCTAGTAAATAAATTTTCGTTTATAAATTCAACGCGAAATGTTCAAATTGATGTCCCTATCATACATTCTTCGATATATGAAAAGTCTTTTTGATTCGAGTTCTTCGTTTATGATCATTTGCCTAATTCACTAAGAAATTTTTCCTTTTCTTACCACATGTCATATTTTTCATGCAATACATTTGGTGAAATACGCCTTTATTAGCCCATTAATTTTGTAGAATTGATTCCGGAAGCGTCCTCTATTTTCATTAAGAAACTAGGATTTGTTTAGGAAAGCAAACATTGTTCACAAAAATCAATCAAAATTTTGCTTAAAACGTTGTTGTCTTTTAAAAATTGTGGCAACGTTACGGTTTCGAACACATGAAAAACAACTGACAAAAAACACGCCCCAAATTTACACACCAGTGAGAAGAAATTTTGTTTCAAATTGTAGATGGATTTTTTAAATCAGGTCTGTGACGGTGTAAAGTGTAGTCCAGAACACCTTTTAAGTGTGACACCACACAAAAATTATACATGTGTGTGCCAGAACAGGCACGAATATATTTATCGTCGATAAGGAATTTAGAATTAAATAAGTTATACTACAACTTAGTCGTAGTAGGCAATATTACAATAAATGTATTATAGGCTTTATTAGGCTTCCTATGTATTGATGTTTGAAAATAAAATAAAAATTGTGTATTAAATAAAATAAATGAAAAATAAAACCTTTCTATGAGGAATGATTTCAACAAACTGCATGTCGATAACGACAACCAATAAAAAAGAACTTCATGGCTTATCGAGCTAAAATCCCAACTCACAACTAGAAAAAACTCATATAAGAAATAATTAAAGTTATAAGAAATAATTAAATTTTCTATTAGGAAAAGTGTTACCGTTGGGAATTTTCAAAAAGTGGCAAACGTCAAAAAAAGTGGCACAATTATTTTTAAAAAGTGGCACATTTTTTTTATTAACTTATATGTACCAAAAAAAACTTAAGAATTTTGTATTATTCCATACTACAAACCTTAAACATTTTCATAATTATCATATCATCATAGAAACGATATTTAACTCCACAATTAATTGGACATAACATAAATTGAATCATAGCCGCTCACATATATTAAGAATTAACGGACGACATCTGTTTATGGTTGGTACACAATATCCAATTTTTGAATAACGCATCTATTTATGATGTTAACTTCCCATAAACTTGAAACTTTTGGAAAAGTGGCACAAAATCGTAAAAAGTATCACACTTAGTGGCACCGGCAAAAAAGTGGCAAATTTGGTGTACTATGGACAGAAATATTTTAATAAATCTAATGGGGATCCCGTGATCGCCGGCTGAGATGGACGTGACTCGAAACATCAGACCAAAGTTCCACTTCTAAAACATTTCTGAATAAGAATCCTTTGAAAGCAGGAGTAGTTGATTTAAGTGCGCGGTGGAACATCCATTCTTCATGGAGTAAAATATTCAATGCAGGTTTCTGTGTCAATGTCTCTAGCATGGGATAATATATCGCAGTGAAACTATTCATATTCACTATATGTCTAAAAATGTCTAAACAATTTAAAATAAATGACAACTTCTACGAACATCCTTTAATTCAATGTCGACATTTCGCCTCTTAAAAGTCGAATTTGATAGATTTTTTGATAAACAGTTGATCATTCCAATCCGTATCAAATTAAGTCACAATTAATGTTAATTTACAACACTGTATGTAAATGAAATATTTGTAATGCCAAATGCAATTTTTCCATTTAGTTAAATTTAAAATATATTGGAATTGGCGACCTACCAACCATTATAACTATCCACAGTATGTTTCCTGCAAGTTTATAGTTGAATTTATATCTGTGAACTTATTACAAAACCCCATAAGCCGAGATACACAGAAAAAAATTTCACGAAGATTTGTCCAATTAAAATCTTAAGTTTTAAAAAATATTCAATTAAAAATTTAATTGATTCAACAAATGTTTTAATTGAAACAAAAAGCAATCATAAAAAATAATAGTATCAATTAATTTTTTAATAGGATCAATTCATTTTTTAAATGGATCAATCAATTTTTTAATTGACTTTCAATTAATTAATTAATTGGTACAATCATTTCTGTGATTGAAGACATTTCAAATAAAAAAATAATTGGATCAATTAATTTCGTGATTGAATCAGATTTTTTTTGTGCAGCACAATTTCTCCAAACTTGGATGTTGTGTATAGGTTTTGATGGCGCATCTTTCTGTGTTTACAAATTTTTGATATCTGCCCTAGATCGGGAGATATAGAATGGTGAAAACAACATAACTCGCAAATATTTTATGTTTAAGTTTGACAAAACAACATATCTCATGATATGTTGTAAAGTAAAATCGAAATATTTGTATAATACTTTTGACAAAACAACATAAGGTTTGTGTAATTGACATTTTTTTACAAAACAACATATTTCGAGTCATGGTATATTGTCGAAAAACAAAAAAAAAAATAAACACTAAGATATATTTAGGAAGGTAGTTTAAAGCTGGTGATTACAATTTTTTCATTTGAGCAGAACTTCGATTGTCGGTATTTGCTTAATGGCATAGGCGTAGCTAAAGGGTTTTATGGGCTTGTCATCTCCCCCTACCAAATACCACACACAAAAAAAAAATTTTCTGATTCAATCACGAAATTAATTGATCCAATTAATTTTTAATTGAAATGTCTTCAATCACAGAAATGATAGTATCAATTAAAAAATTAATTGAAGGTCAATTAAAAAGTTAATTGATCCAATTAAAAAATTAATTGATACTATTATTTTTGTGATTGATTTTTGATTCAATTAAAAAAATTTGTTGAATCAATTAAATTTTTAATTGAATAGTTTTAAAAACTCAATTAAAATTTTAATTGGAAAAATTTTCGTGAATTTTTTCAGAAAACAGTATTGTATCAAAACACGAAATTCCTTTTTTCCATTTTTTTCACATTAACAAAAGTTGCTTCACAAAAGACGCTCTATCTCACAAACTAATTGACTTACAGACGTCAAATTTTGACACGAATCATTTGAAGGTTGGTACTATATAAAAATAATATGCATTTAAATCTAGCGACGCCATCTATGTGTTAGACCCGGGACTTATCAGCCAACCTGTTACATCGATACATTTCCAGATTTCCACTATTTTAAATTTACCACTTGTTGAACATATTGTTCAATAATTGGGAAATTTAATTCAATTTTACTGACAATCAAAGTTTCAATATGGCGACTGACATTCTTGTTTTTGTAATACTAAAACTACCTTACTAAATCTGCCTTGATAAGCACATATTTAACTTTAGTTGTGATGTTTTTTAGTCAGAACATTATCAAGATTCAATGCGACAAAACACCATAAACAGAGATGTCATTTTTTAAAATAAAATATCATATGACAAAACAAAATAAGTTCGCAATTCCTAACTTTGTCTGAATCGGAGGGTGCTAGGTGGTTTTGGCAAATTCTAAAAATGAGCTATCGAAAAGGTCTATTACATAAATATTAAACATTTTCCAGATCTTTTCTACAGAAGTTTTTGTGACTCCTTAAAGGTGTATTTTCGCTCTCTTGTAAAATTGAGTTTTTAGACTTATGAGGCTTTGTCATAAATCCACAGATGTGTATATCCCTTGACCTTTTTGATTTTTATTCATACATAACTTTTTCTTTTATTTGATTTACAGCGTGATGGTTTTTGACTGATTAAAGTGTTTTAAGTTGAAAGCTTTACATTTTTATGTGATTGAATAAATAAATCGGTTTTTATAGGTATTTGAAAAATTTTAGTACGATTCTGCGTGATGAGGTTGGACCTACCACTAATTACATTAGTGGTTTTAGAGCAGTTTAAAAAGCAGCGTAATGATATTGCGAGTTTTGTATTTGCAACAATTAATAACTCTAACATCCTTTCAGAAAATACCGAATTTGTCATTTTTGAAGTTTCCATTCGTTTCGTTGCTTGATAGTCATAATTTATATATCGGTGATACTACGGATATATAGTGATACTACAAGTGCAAAAAAATTATTTGAACTTCATTGAAATCGTGGTCGATCTAAGTTTTTATATTTCTATACATGTTCCAGACCCATCGGCTCTTGGTATTTGGCAAAATTTGCCTCAATTTGGACCAAGTTTGAAGCAAACACTATGAACATAATACTGCGAACAAAACGAACTCCACTAAAAAATAGTATTGGGATTCCTTCAAAAATCCAGTTTATTCAGAACATTTAACTACCAAAACAATATATTGTTGCTTGGTACGTATAAGGATATTTATAGGTACCACGCCTGCGACAAACATCAGGGCTTCTAAAATACTTATAAAAAAATTTTAACATTATCTGTATCCTACTAAAAATTAATGAAAACTCTACATTTACAAACAAATATCTATATATGCAATTTGTGCATCATAGAAGAGTCCACCTATAGTAAATAATCGAAATATATCGTAGGAACCTCTCTACCATCCTTTTTTCATTGTGGGTCCCACGGACCTCATCACGCTGGTATCGCTTCCGGTGTTATCACATACACAAGGGATATTCAACTAGAACCTTATACTATAAACTGAGACGGGAACTTGCCTTTTTGTGCAACGCACAAACAAAAACGCAATAGATTTAGTCAGCAAATATTTTTTTTTATTTAAATCGCATTAAATGGCTGACACATTGTAGATGGAAGAAACCAATAACAAAGAAACTAATGAGTTTGACTGCAAACGAACACTAAAGGAAATATTCCATATAATTAATACTTACCATAAATCACAGCCAGGCCGGTCTCGTGAAGCCAAGAGACACGATGGTGCTTGAACAACCATATTGTCAGGACAGTCAATGTTAGAAGGAAGGTGTAAACAAGGAGATTCAGACTGTCTATTCGATGTGTTAATGTTGCCTTGGCGTCAAGTGCAATATCCGTTGCAGTTGCATCACAACTGGTACATAAAAAAGCTATCCATAGAAGTGAAAAGGCAAACATATGAGAAAAGTTGCCTGGGATATTAACATTATTCCTTGTCTGCCAAGAGATCACCATTGATTATGGTCCTTTATGCCAAACGTTCTACGACTAAATTTTCCTCTTGTGAAAAAGCAAATTCTTCGGTTGAACTAATCAATATGCTTTTTTATTTTTGTTGTAACGGAAAGTTTTAATACCGAGTTAGTGTTATATATAGCACAATTTTCGCCTGGTGACTAACTCAACAAAACTCCAAACTGATTATTATTATTTTGCATTGCTATTCTCAATATGTTTACCAGTTAATAAAATCCGTTCCTTTGATGCCCTCTTCCCCTTTAAACAGGAAAATAAAATCAAATTCAAAAGCGTTCATTTGTTCACAAGACCCACCATCCCTAAAAAGTACATTTATCGAAAATTTTCAAACATCTGTTGCGGGCAACAGAATGATTGGAGCGTATTAAAGAAAAAAAATGTTGACAACATTCTTCGTTTATCGATAGCTATATAAGCTGCGTTCGGGTACCTACCCTGCAAGCGCAAAGTGGGGTATTTGGCCCCCAAACTGTGTATTAATTCAAGGGATCTACCGATTTACATAAAATTTGGCAAAAGGTTGTGATATTGAGTCTTTGGCATGGCTGAACAAAGAGGTTAAATCATCAAAATTTATGCTCGCGCATCGCGAAAATCCGAGCTACTCGTACGCAAAGCTGGCTAAAAGTTGCCAAATCAACCGTTACAAAGGTAATTAAAGGGTTTTGGGAACGTTTGTCGACAGCCAGGAAGTCTGGATCGGGGCGAAATCGAAAACCGGAAGCCGCTGAGACGACAAAGAGAGTTGCCGGTAGTTTCAAGCGAAACACTAACCTCTCTCTTCGAGATGCCGCAAATAAGCTGGGTGTATCGTCTTCAACCGTGCATCGAGCCAAAAAACGAGCCGGACTATCGACTTACAAGACGGTAGTGACTCCAAATCGCGATGATAAACAAAATACGACGGCCAAAGCGCGATCCCGGAGGCTGTACACCACGATGCTGACGAAGTTTGACTGCGTGGTAATGGACGACGAAACCTACGTCAAAGCCGACTACAAGCAGCTTCCGGTACAGGAGTTTTATACGGCAAAAGGAAGGGGAAAGGTAGCAGATATTTTCAAGCACATAAAACTGTCAAAGTTCGCAAAGAAATATCTGTACATGTGGCTTGAAAAGCAGCATTTTCATAGCTTCCGGGACTGTCAACCAAGAAATTTACGTGAAAGAGTGTTTGAATAAACGTGTGCTGCCTTTGCTGAAGAAACACGGTTGTTCCGAACTGTTTTGGCCGGATTTGGCATCTTGCCATTACGGTAAAAAGGCCATGGAGTGGTACGCCGCCGACAACGTGCAAGTGGTTCCCAAGGACAAGAACCCTCCCAACACGCCGGAGCTCCGCCCAATTGAGAAATACTGGGCTATTGTCAAGCGGAACCTAAAGAAGACCAAAAAACTGCTAAGGACGAGCAGCAGTTCAAGGCAAACTGGCTTTTTGCGGCGAAGAAGGTGGACAAGGTGGCTGTACAAAATCTGATGGCAGGTGTCAAGCGTGAGGCCCGGCAATTCGGATTTGGAAAAGCGAAAGCCTAACTGAATAGCTTTCCTGAATTTTATACTAATTGAACTTGAAAAATAAATTTAATTTGATTTGTTAAATCAACGATTTCACCGATTTATACGCGTTTTCCCTTGACCAAATTTTGACCGTATCACCCTTTAAAACAAACACACGCATTCATAGCTGGAGAGTTATTCGACTTTAGTATCTTGATAACGTATTCCGGTCCCAGAATACCACGCACATCAGTTTAAACAGCATCATGAACTGTTTTTGTTAATAGCTGGCGAAGAGCCATTCCATTCTTATCTTTGGTGAGTATTATAGTCTTATTTGTCTCATATCGGCGTTCCTTAAATGTTAACCTTAAATTTTCTCTGGATTTGATTTATTTTTTTCAGGACAAATGAAATAATAAATAATTGCCACTTTTACAAATGCCATACGATTTTTTTATCAGCTGATTTTGACTTTTTGAAAATTGTAAACAATATATTGAAATTTTTGTTTTGTAGTCGTAATTCAACCTCTTTATTGAGTCATGGTCTTTGGTTTAAAATCAGGGCTGTCACCCGGGATAAATCCCGTCCAGAAATCCCGGGATTTTCGGGAGAGGATTAATCCCGAATTCCGGTATTTTTTATTTTGAATCCCGAAAATTTTCGGGATCCCGAAAAACTAATTCAAATTTGTTAAATTTGTGGCCTTTTAGCATTATTTATTAATAAATTGGAGTCTTCATTCTGTACAAACGGCCCTTACCTTGCCAGTATTTCAAAGTTCCATTTCATCCTCATCGCTACCACAGACTCGTAAGTGCTACTGCAACAATCGCTAACTGTGATAGTAAACATAGTTATTTCGCTTAATATCAAATCAAATCATGCTTCTTAAACTTCCGATTGTTTGTTATCGACAACCAGCCGGCAACGTATGCTACGATTTGTAAGATTTTTCTGGGGAAAAAATCTCTAGCAAAAACTTGCAATTTCTCTATCGATAACTGTCAAATGTAGTTTCTCTCCAAATTTTTACTTCCAGTAAAGGCCGGTATGCACCTCTAGCGAAAAATTTCATTCCCATAAGAAATACATTGCTATTTATGCTAACGAAATTTTCGGTAGCGTTCAATTTCGTAAAGGCCGGTATGCACCTATAGCGAAAAATTTCATTCCCATAAGAAATGCATTGCTATTTATGCTAACGAAATTTTCGGAGGCGTTCAATTTCGAAAGCTGGTACGCACCTCTAATGAAAATAACAGGGTTGTCAAAAGCATATTTTGGCAGCAAACATTTAATTTATTACAATCATTGTGTGCGTAAAAGTTTTAAAAGGTCTGTAAATAATAAACAATTTATTTGAGGAATATTTGGAACATATATTAACTATTTTTAAAAGCGATTAGCTGGTTTAAAATTTGTGTTCACAGCCCTGTTTTTGTTGTTGTAGACTTAAATAAATTTTTGCTACCGTACTTCGCGTACTTTTCCAGTAAAAACTAGCAAGAGAGTAAGGGTGTATTTTACACTCTTTGCTTAAAATTGCTGAAAAGTACAAGAACGGTATCCAGTAACTATTTGCACATTGAAAATTTCAGCTGCTAAAACATTGAAAAAAAAAAACGAATCCTGTATATTTAACTTCCAATCGTAGTTTCCCAACATGTACATTGTATTGGTACTTTGTTTGTTATCAATAACCAGGTGGTAACGTATTCTGTGGTTTGCAAGACTTTACTTGGAAAAAAATCTCTAGCAAAAGCTTGCAATTTCATATCTCATAAAGGTAGGTACTATGTTTATTGGCACGAAAAAAAAAGTCCCTAAATCATTCTTTCGCGTTGAAAAATGAGAGTGTTAAGGATGCCAGATTTTGAAGAGGCAAAAAGAGCACATTCAGCTTATAAAAAGAGCACATACGAAAAAAATAGAGCACACTTTTTCAAATAAAAGAAAAACATTTAATTCCAAAAAAGGTTCATACCATAAACATAAATAACCCACTTTCAACTCAAGCTTATTTTTTTACAATACTTTGCAAGTCATTTTTTGGTGTTTTCGTGAAAAACGTTATAGAAAAAGTTTGTTTACATTTAGAACAGAGTACAAAGTGAAGAAGCAACATCGGCGTGCTCTTCTACGACTCTCATATATAAAGTAAAACACTCAAAGACTGTAATTATAACAAGATGTCCAAATTGCCTCTTGTTCTTGATCATACCTATTTTTTCCCAACTCTCTCATACATGTATGGAGCTAAACTCATGAGCCTATTGGAAAAAGAGGAAGCATATAGACATGTTGTTAAATCAGATAATCTTTGAAAACACTATTTAGTTAGAAAATAACGGCTAGGAAAATCTCTTATGGCGCTTTCTTTTCTTGTAAAAAATGCGCACTTTTTTGCATTTTGCCCGGAAAATTTACTTTTTAGGTTCTTTTCTAAAAAAGCAGGCAAAAGTGCGAAAAGGCTTCGCATTCTGTTGTGAAAATAGCGCCACGCATAGAGGCAAATTAAGGGCATTTTCAGCACTGCCTACAAACGAGAGTGCTGCGATTGCCCTGTTTCCTTCTTTGAATTCTTTTCTGCCCGCTGAAATGATAGCATTTTTTTAGGTTGCTGGTAACATTTTAAAAATGCGCATTCTGTACAGACAAAATGAAGGCAAAGCCCTTTTTTCAGAAAAGAAAACACCATTAGTGTAACATTTACGTATTTTCAGTTTACTTTTACCATTTATTGAATCGATTTGGATTAATATTTGTTGTGATGCATAAAAAGAGCACTTAACTAAAAATAGAGCACTTTCCGTGCTCTTTTGGCCTGTCTTGTTTTAAGAGCACATTTTGTAAAAAACCCAATAAACACAAACGTTTGAAAAATGCTAAATTTCAACAATTTTTCAAACATTTTTTCAAAGGATTAGGGTAATATTCAAGTTGAGAAATTGTTGAGAAAATCGCGTTCTCAACAAAAAACAGACATTACCCTCAACAGTGAAATTCAACACATTAACAATAATATCTCAAGTGTTATCCTCAAATTGAAATGCATCGCTACTCAATAATTTGTCAAATAATTTTCGATGCGAGTCAAATTCAAAATTAACATCGTTGCAAATACATTTCAACCTAAATTTGTATGAATGATATCCCCACTTCAAATTGAAAGTCAAAGCCAAAATTCTATTAATTTTGTATAATTTATTCATTTTTATCAAAATAAAATATATAATAATACACTACACTACATAATACACTACAATACCAATTGATAAATAATAATCTTATTAAACATATCAACAAATAAGAACAAAAAAAAAACAAACAACAAAACGTTAAATATCTTAAACATTATTAGTAAACACTTTTGCATTGATAATTCGATTTCCTTCCTTTTGGTGTCATAAAACAGCATTACAATTTATTAACATGCGGGCAATTTGAAATTAGGAACGTACAGGACCGCGTGTTAGAATTGATTTCCAGCAGAAGGAATTCACAAAATATCCATTTTAAACTGATAATAGCATATGAATTAAACTGACGATGTGATGCACATTTTCATCCAGAAGTTGTTGATTTCAACAATTTGTTGTTTTTAACCATTTTAATTGGTTGCACTTATAATGTTTCTGGAAACTTTTTCTTGTCGATAAGCCATTCATTTTTCATTGGTCAGCTTCTTAATGTTTGGAAGAATGTAGCATCCAAAGATTTTAGTTTTCTGCAAAGAGATTAAAATTTAGTGACTTCTCTAAAGTTTTGATTTAATTTTTCATATTGACGTACCAATTATTATAAACTTTTTGAAGCAGTTCCAGTTAATTGTCCACCATTTTTTCATCGGTCAGCGTTTTAATGTTTTCAAGAACGTAGACTCCATAATTTTAGTTTTCTGCAAAGAGATATACATTTAGTGACTTCCTTAAAGTTTTATTTCATTTATTATTTTCACTTACCTTTTTTTATAAACTATTTGGTTATTTGTCTAAAATTTTCCATTTTTTTTATTTCTTGCAATTGACCACGAACTTCGTTGCACAAATAAGTATTAAAAACCACATGGTTTTTTCGTTGCATTTTAGGGTAGTGTTTTGTCAAAGTTTTCTCATATTATCTTCAACACCTTTTCAAAGATTTCGTCAACATTTTGGCAAATTGGAAGTAATTCGCAAACAATTTGAAGATGTATTGAAGATGAGCTATTTCAAGTCAAGTTGAATTTATGTTGAAAATTATATTTACCCTCAAACTGAAAAGTTGTTGCATTTGAAAAACGCTCATCTTGTGTTTATTGGGAAGAGCACATGTGCTCTTTAAAAGAGCACGTCTGGCATCCCTAGAGAGTGTTGACAATAGATTTCGTTTATTTCTCCGAAATTTAATTGACAACATCGCCAAACGTCATAAAATTATTACATATGTATACGCAGCAGCTGATTAGATTGTTTACACACACGCATTCATGATAATTGCTTTGAAAAGTTTTTTCTACCAGTTTTTAAATTGTTTTGCAACCAAACCTCACACAGCACTGGACACTAATAATTGTGTCTTACCACGTTCGGCAACAGCTTTAACGACATGTGGTACATTGTCGTCTTCTTCAGCTTTTCCAAATGGATACCGTCAATTTGTAACGCCCATCTAACAAACATATAATTCCGGTGTTATGCTAACTTTTACATCATGCGCAGCAGTGGACTCATTCATCAACAAACTTAATTCGTTGGTGTCTAGTCTTGTGTCCAGCGTTGCCACAACGAATTTTTATTTTGGACCAATATTTTTCCAAAATTGGACCAAAATTCGTACCAGCGGACCATTTTTCCAAATTAAATTAATATAATTTAAAAGTTAAAATTTTTCCAAAATTTTACTTCGATAGAATATTTTTCGATAGAAAATTTTGTCAAAACATTATTTCTATAAAAAATTTTGTCAAAATTTTATTTCTATAGAAAATTTTGTCAAAATTTTATTCCTATAGAAAATTTTGTCAAAATTTAATTCCTTAAGGAAATTTTGTCAAAATTTTATTTCTGTAGAAAATTTTGTCAATATTTTAATTCTATAGAAAATTTTGTCAAAATTTTATTTCTGCAGAAAATTTTGTCAAAATTTTATTACTATAGAAAATTTTGTCAAAATTTAATATCTTAAGGAAATTTTGTCAAAATTTTATTTCTGTAGAAAATTTTGTCAAAATTTTATTTCTGTAGAAAATTTTATTTCTGCAGAAAATTTTGTCAAAATTTTATTACCATAGAAAATTTTGTCAAAATTTTATTTCTATAGAAAATTTTGTCAAAATTTTATTTCTATAGAAAATTTTGTCAAAATTTTATTTCTATAGAAAATTTTGTCAAAATTTAATATCTTAAGGAAATTTTGTCAAAATTTTATTTCTGTAGAAAATTTTGTCAATATTTTAATTCTATAGAAAATTTTGTCAAAATTTTATTTCTGCAGAAAATTTTGTCAAAATTTTATTACTATAGAAAATTTTGTCAAAATTTAATATCTTAAGGAAATTTTGTCAAAATTTTATTTCTGTAGAAAATTTTGTCAAAATTTTGTTTCTGTAGAAAATTTTATTTCTGCAGAAAATTTTGTCAAAATTTTATTTCTATGGAAAATTTTGTCAAAATTTTAATTCTATAGAAAATTCTGTCAAAATTTTATTTCTGCAGAAAATTTTGTCAAAATTTTTTTACTATAGAAAATTTTGTCAAAAGTTTATTACTATAGAAAATTTTGTCAAAATTTTATTTCTATAGAAATTTTTGTCAAAATTTTAATTCTATAGAAAATTTTGTCAAAATTTTATTTCTATAGAAAATTTTTTCAAAATTTTATTTCTATAGAAAATTTTGTCAAAATTTTATTTCTATTGAAAATTTTGTGAAAATTTTATTTCTACAGAACATTTTGTCAAAATTTAATTTCTTAAGGAAATTTTGTCAAAATTTTATTTCTACAGAAAATTGTGTCAAAATTTAATATCTTAAGGAAATTTTGTCAACATTTTATTTCTGTAGACAATTTTGTCAAAATTTTATTTCTATAGAAAATTTTGTCAAAATTTTAATTCTACAGAAAATTTTGTTGAAATTTAAAAAATTTGGACAAATTAACGATTTGACGAAAATGGACCAAAATCAACCATATTCCATTTGGTCCGACCATCGGACCAAATGAAAAATTGAATAATTTTGTGGACCAATTTTGGTCCGATCGGACCAAAATGGCAACCCTGGTCTTTTGCTAATATTAGTTTTATGAAAATTTGACATGCTATTTAAATCGTCACTATGTTTTCCAAAATTAATCGAATTAGTCTGCCTTAATTATACCCTCCACCAAGAAGCAAATTTCAACCGATCCGGCTGAAATTTAGTACATGGTGTTAGTATATGGTCTCTAACAACTATGCAAAAATTGGGCCACATCGGTCCATAATTATATATAGCCCCCATACAAACCGATACCCCGATTTGGCTTTCGGGGCCTCTAAGAGAAGGAAATTTCATCCGATCCGGCTGAAATTTGGTACATGGTGTTAGTATATGGTCTCTAACAACCATGCAAAAATTGGTCCACATCGGTCCATAATTATATATATCCCCCATATAAACCGATCCACCGATTTGGCTTGCGAATCCTCTAAGAGAAGCAAATTTCAACCGATACGGCTGAAATTTGGTACATGGTGTTAGTATATGGTATCTAACAATCATATCAATAATTGTATATAGCCAATAATCGTATATAGCCCCCATATAAGCGACCCCCATATTTCAATTCTGGCTCCCTACGTACCGTGCAAAAGTCCATATCGATTCGTAATTATTTGGAGACTTACCTACACATACTTTTTTTTTGTCTAATGTATACCACGTATGGACTAACTCACAATTTAGAAAACGATTGAAGATACCACAACCCAAGTAATTCGCTTGTGGGTGACAGAACATTTTGTCAAAATATAATTTCTTAAGGAAATTTTGTCAAAATTTTATTTCTACAGAAAATTGCGTCAAAATTTAATATCTTAAGGAAATCTTGTCAAAATTTTATTTCTGTAGACAATTTTGTCAAAATTTTATTTCTATAGAAAATTTTAATTCTATAGAAAATTTTATCAAAATTTTATATCTATAGAAAATTTTGTCAAAATTTTATTTCTATAGAAAATTTTGTCAACATTTTATTTCTACAGAAAATTTTGTCGAAATTTAAAAATTTTGGACAAATTAACGATTTGACGAAAATGGACCAAAATCAACCATATTCCATTTGGTCCGACCATCGGACCAAATTAAAAATTTAATAATTTTTTGGACCAATTTTGGTCCGATCGGACCAAAATGGCAACCCTGCTTGTGTCGTTCCGGAACGAACTAGTTCCAATGAACGGTTCACTAAAAGGAACGACTGTCACTAGTTCCATCTCTTTCGTTTTCATCGTTCCTTTTGTCAATTAGTTTTATTTTCAATTTACGCTCCATCGTTCCTCGGATCGCAGTTTGATTTGTTACTTCTGTTTGAGCTATTTGCCAATTCATTCATTTTGGCGCGTAAGTATTTAAATCATTGATTGATATGCTGCTATTTAATAGAATCATTAATTCCATCTCAGGCCCTTCACAAACGACAAAAAATCGTAATTTCTTGCAATGAATAATTTTGCACAGAGTATAGTATTATTCAATCCAAAAATCCACCCAAAGAGTTTGGCTTCCTGAATTTAGTTACTTTCTTAAATTTTCCATTCCTTTAATTTTTTTTCTTACTATATTACTATAAACTATTTGAAGTAATTTCACTCAATTTTCCATATTTTTGTATCTTTCAATTGACCATGAACTTCGTTACACAAAGTAAACAAACAATGTAATGTCTATCTTTAGTAGATGACAGTGATGACAAATATACAAATCCGGAACGAAAAGGAACGATGGAACGATTTGAAGGAACTAGTTCCTTTGTACAAAAGGAACGATGAGTCCCAATCACTACGGTGAACGATTTTGCCCAAGACTATTGGTGTCCACAATATCTATACAATCGCATTGCAATACCAGCGGACAAGAGTGTACTTATGCCCATGCTGTTGCCGCCTCACTAGCAATTTCAAATCCAGTGGTCACCACCACGGTACCCACAAAAGATAATAACGCCATTTCATTTGCCAATGTTGTTACCTCGAGGGGAACAACACGTACAGTTAAAACACGTACACCATACAATAGCTATAGTCAAAGTGAAACTTTTTGTTCAATCAGCATAAGCCTATAACTCGCGTTCAAGGGTAGTTCCTGAGCAAAAGTCACTATTCCCGACTTATATTTCGCAAGATAATTCGTCACAAACGGATGTTAGTGTTATATACCAGGAACTCTTCGTTGACTGAAATTAATACATTGAGATGCAAAGTGGCTGGTTTACTGAAGAATGTTTCTTGTTATACTCTCCCAATGTATAATTTTATAACTATTTCAGTCACGTTATAAAATTCAACCACTGTTTTGAATCGATAAAATGCAAGGTATATGCATAATTAATTTTTGCATTTTATTTTTGGAACATAGCAATTTATTCTTGTGATTCCATTCGTAGCTACCATAGTACTGCAACATCAATCGCACTGCCTTCTTTATAATTACGATGCACGGCCAGCATTTGTGTTTATTATCCCTATAACCAGTAAAAAGAAACGATTTTAAAATGAAATTCACTAAATAGAACTTTATTTTGTTAACACTTTTCTATAAATTTCATGTTATGTACATTATTTCTATTCTATCGTGTATCATGTAGGGACCCTGCCAACATTTTTTTAAATTTGGGGGCGCTTCTGAGAATCCCCACTACGTCGAAAACAATCATATACGACATCAAAAACTCGTCGGAAAAGCGCCGCCACTATTGAGAAGTTGTACCACGCCAAGTTACTACGAAAAAGTTTCTCATCAGTGCAATTATTAGTTGCCTATTTAGATCAATTTCGAAGGACGCCAATAAGAACCCCTACAAACTATCAGAAAAAGTGCATTTTAAGGTAATTGTAGAAGAATCATTGTGGTCAAGTAAAACACGATTGTGTAGATGTTTATTGATTTGATTAAACATTTATAATTTCTTATAAATATAACATTTTTCGGTTTATCTCATCACATTTAACATAATTTTTTGCATTAATAAAAGAATGATGTTGAGTTTTAAGTAGCAAGTTACATATTGCAGCGTCTATCAGCCAGTTTGTTTATTTTCGATGGAGACAGCGTGCCTGGAAAAATATTTAAAAAACGTTCACTTTATTCTATTTGGAAAGTCGAAAATTGTTCACCGTATACCTTTCACAATTTTAAGCGTAATATCCCTGCCAACATTTTTTGAATTTGCTTTTGAGAATCCCCACTACGTCGAAAACTGTCGTATACGATATCCAAAACTCCTCGGAAAAGCGCCGTCACTATTGAGAAGTTGTACCACGCCAAGTTACTACAAACAATCAGAGAAAGTGCATTTTAAGATAGTTGTAAAAGAATTATTGTGGTCAAGTAAAACACGAGTGTTTAGATGATTATTAATTTTATTAAACATTTATAAATTCTCATAAATATAACATTTATACGACTATCACATCACATTTAACATATTTTTATGCACTAATAAAGGATTGAAGTTGAGTTTCAAGTTGCAAGTTACATGTTGTAGCGTATCAGCCAGTGCTTTTATTCCCAATGGAGGCAGCCTGTCTGGAAAAATATTTGAAAAACTATCACTTTATTCCATTTGGAAAGTCAAAAATTGTTCACCAATATACCTTTCACAATATTAAGCGAAATAACTATGTTTTCGGCACTTCATTATCGTTTTTATTTAAATAAATTATAAGAAGCTAGTTGTGCTTGGCGTTTCACGAAATATAAAATGGCTCTTGTAACAATAGTGATGGCAAAATACTTTCATGCGAATAGTGATGGCAAAATACTATCACAGTTGGCGATTGTTGCAGTGTCACATACGAGTCTGTGGTAGCGATGAGGATGAAATGGAACTTTGAAATGCTGGCAGGGATCTATGTTTTCAGAACTTTATTTTCGTTTTTATTTAAATAAAATATAATAAGCTGGTTGCGCTTGGCGTTTCACAAAAAATAAAATGGCTCTTCTAACAGTAGTGATGGCAAAATACTTTCATGTACATTTTGTACTTTTTGATATGCTTCCCCCATCACAGTTCGCGATGGTTGTGGTGACATTTACGAGTCTGTGGTAGCGATGAGGATGAAATGGAACTTTGAAATGTTGGCAGGGGAGCCGCTACATGGTGACTTTATTACGAAAACACCACTCCAAGTTATTTTTATTTTGTCAATCGATCTTATTGCATTTTTAAATAACAATGCGAACCAGATTTGTGTTGTAATTTCACACAAATCATTTGAATAAATAAATTATTTCTTAATTCACATTGCAAATGGCGCCATGTTTTGAAACTAACTAATCTCAACATATGGAAGGATTTAATACGATCTAATTAGGGACTGTGCGCTTTACGTCTGTTTTTCAACTCGAAAAAAGCAAAGTACCACAAATGAAAAAATATTTCGGTAGTTTTTCGCATTTTTGGTATTTGGGATTTCGCTGCAGAAACCGAACATAGTACCTACCTTAACTCATAACTGTAGTCTCTCACCGGCTCTCTTTTGCTGGCGTTTTGGTGTAAACGAACGACTTCCAGTAAAAATTTGTAATAATTATCAAAAATTATCGGGTTCTCGAACGGAACTGTTATTAACTCAATTTGTCGGGTATGACATCTACCCTGCCAACATTTTTTGAATTTGGGGCGCATCTGAGAATCCCCACTACGTCGAAAACAGTCGTATACGATATCCAAAACTCCTCGGAAAAGCGCCGTCACTATTGAGAAGTTGTACCACGCCACGTTACTACAAAAAATATCGCATGAGTGCAATTATTAGGTGCCCTTCTGGATACATTTAGAAGGACGCCAATAAGAGCTCCTTCAGTCGGAGAAAGTGCATTTTAAGATAATTGTAAAAAAATCATTGTGGTCAAGTAAACCACGATTGTTTAGATGTTTATTAATTTTATTAAACATTTAAAAATTCTCATAAATATAACATTTATACGACTATCACATCACATTCAATATATTTTATGCATTAATAAAAGATTGATGTTGAGATACAAGTTGCAAGTTACATGTTGTAGCGTCTATCAGCCAGTGCTTTTATTCTCAATGGAGGCAGCGTGTCTGGAAAATATTTGAAAAACTATCACTTTATTCCATTTGGAAAGTCAAAAATTGTTCACCAATATACCTTTCACAATTTAAAGACCGGTATGCACCTCTAGCGAAAAATTTCATTCCCATAAGAAATGCATTGCTATTTATGCTAACGAAATTTTCGGTAGCGTTCAATTTCGTAAGCTGGTACGCACCTCTAATGAAAATAACAGGGTTGTCAAAAGCATATTTTGACAGCAAACATTTAATTTATTACAATCATTGTGTGCGTAAAAGTTTTAAAAGGTCTGTAAATAATAAACAATTTATTTGAGGAATATTTGGAACATATATTAACAATTTTTAAAAGCGATTAGCTGGTTTAAAATTTGTGTACACAGCCCTGTTTTTTTGTTGTAGACTTAAATAAATTTTTTCTACCGAAAATTTCGCTAGAGGTGCATACCGGCCTTTAAGCGAAATAACTATGTTTTCAGCACTTCATTATCGTGTTTATTTAAATAAATTATAAGAAGCTAGTTGTGCTTGGTTTTTCACAAAATATAAAATGGCTCTTGTAACAATAGTGATGGCAAAATACTATCACAGTTGGCGATTGTTGCAGTGTCACTTACGAGTCTGTGGTAGCGATGAGGATGAAATGGAACTTTGAAATGCTATATGCTATTGTCAAAAAAGTTAAAATGTGGGAACTACTATTGTTTGTGTGATAGTCTTTCAGATATTTTTCCAGACAAGCTGTATCCATCAAAAATAAACACTGGAGCCTCATAAGAATTTCAACTTACATATCGACATTATTCATTTTTAAGGCATTATGTTCAATATGTTTTTATTTGTAAAAATGTTATACCTGGAATAATTAATAAATTGTTATTCAAATTAATAAACTTCTAAACAATCGTATATTAGTTGACCACAATGTACTTTTTCTAATAGGTTGAAGGGACTCTTATTAAATTTATTTATTTATTTATTTATTAAAAAGGCACCTAATAATTGCACTCATGTGATGCTTTTTTGTAGTAACTTGACGTTGTACAAATTGTCAATAATGACGGCTCTTTTCCGACGAGTTTCGTATATGACTGTTTTCGATGTGGTGGGGATTCTAGGAAGTCAAAAAATTTTGGCAGTGTAGTCAGAACGTAGTATAATGTCTCGTAGTATATTATCCAAAATTGTTTTAAAACATGTTTGAAAAATTGTTTTAAAACATGTTTGAAAAATTGTTGAATTTTATCATTTTTCGAACATATGTGTTCATTGGGATGTAAAGATATTTGTTCTAGTGTGAACGTAGAAATGTTCAGTTTGAGTTTCAAATTTGACATCTCTAATTAACTGTCAGTAGGAAGAAACGATTGGGCGATACAAACTGTCAATGTAAATTTCTTTTGTTTCCTTGGATCGATTCACCTAGAAATTTTAAAAAGATTAAAAAATACAATCTAAATAATATAGAAATCAGTCAAAATATCTACATAAATTGGTCATCGAATCTGTGCAAAGCTTAAAAGAGAAAAGTGTATTCGTACTATGGCCCTAACAGTGGGACAACTTATTATGGATGCCCAGAGAATGGCGAGTAGAGTGAAAGAGCTGGACGCCCTGAGTAGTGCCCTACTAGTAGAGGCCGAGGGTAATAATCGATACGTCGAAAGCTTACGCCAATACCAGGATGAAATGGACTCGCTCAATCGAATCGCAAACAATAAATCTAACGTGGAAATGGTTAACCGCATTCAACAGCAAAATGCTAACAGCTCGGAAATACTCAAAGAGAATCGTGAACTGAAGGTCTGCATTGAGGATTATGAAAGAGCTATGGATTTGATAATGCAAAAGTATAGAGAACACACTACCAGCAAAGTATTGGAAAGTAAATTGAACTTCAAGGAGGTTTACAATGACAAGTTGTGGAAGATTATTCGTGAACAGAGGGAAAAAATCAATGAAATGGCAGCTGTAATGCAAAGAGCTGCCTCTATCGACGACGATTGTGACTTGGAGGTGATTACTCGTTTACGCCTAGAAAACAAAACACTACGCGAATTACTCCAGATATCGAAACAATTCGGAACCTATAATCGACCTATACGTGTTAATGAACATTTGTTGGAAGAAAAGGGTGTACAAACAGAATATGGAGCTGATGATTCAGCCGATGAGCTGTCACTTTCTGGGGCTTCTATTGAGAATACAAACAACAATTCCGTTATTCAAATAGATACCAGGTCAACTTCACCAAATCTGGCGAACCATTGCTCAAATAACGAAAATTTAAGCACAGATAATGCGTCTTCACTTAGTTCACATGGTATTGGTGATGTGGGTGAAAATAACAATGTAACACCTGCCATAGACTCTACGAATTCCTCATCAACAACAAGTATTGCTATCGCTGCCACTAGCTCCAAAACCGACGTAGAGTCCAAAACGTCGCCAGATGCGAATGCCGTAGACCATAACAATCCAAATGCTTCTGCTGGTATGGAAGCTCAAATTAATGTTACAAACCCCATCACTAAAGGTCTGTCTCCAAATTCAAATACCAATAGCGTGACCACTGCCACTGCAACATGATGTTGTATATCATCTCGCTAGTTTCGTTTCAGTGGAACAATTGCTACATCTTATATCTTATAATAATTATTTTCCAATAAGAAAATATTTTATCTATATTATGTGTATGTACTAACATCTCCATATAAATGCAAACTATTGTATATTAAATTAAACAAAGTGATTAGAATGAATTGGAAAATATTTTTTTACACCTTGTGGATTTCTAATAAAACAAAACAAGAGCCCATTCGCGCCCATTGTCATCATCGTCGTCGTCACAATTCGACCCACTAAGCACCTATCCATCTTTGTATACTTTCTACAAACACACACACACACCACATGCAGTTTCATATCTATTTCAAAGAAACCCACATACTGTAATACTTTCACAAAGACATATTTATCTATTTATTTAATTTATTCAAGAAACCGAACAAATTAATATTGACATGTGTAAGAAATACTACGTGTGTACAGATATAAATAAATGCATGTATGTGAAATAAACAAAAAATTCTAACCCGCTCTATTCATAAAATATCTGTTCTCTCAAGTTAAATAATCGCTTTGGAGACAGTATCTATCGAAATTTTTTTTAGTTTTAAATACGTATCAACATTAACAATCTATCTTTAACTACTAAGCTGCTAAACTTGTACACATATACCTTCTTGAAGTAATCATTTAAGTTACGATAATTTTTGCGAAGCGAAACCCACATTGTAATACCACAACACATAAGCACTTGAATTGTTATAAAAAAAACTTATACCCATAAATTTTCGTATATTATTTCAATAAATAACAATAATTTCCGAGACTACAGATTTTTTTATACCTTATGTGTCGGACTCAGTTGACCCATGGATTATAGCCAGAACCAAAGTCGACTTTCGATTGTTTCAAATTTTTGAAAAGTTTGACTTATCGGCCTTCAGCTGTGTTTTAAGCTGCTGAAGTGTCTACTGACACAGTAGCATCCAGTGGATCGAATGAAGTGATGACAGAATAGATCGCCGTTTTAATAGTATATAGGTCTTGTCGACCATTTAATCGTTGCGTTGTATCCAGATCCTGGAACTCTACGACGAGACTAGGCTACATACAATTCTGACAACTCGTTATATGAAAGTATTAGCTTTGCTTGGACTATTCAACCCAATTCAGGATTCATCCATAGTGATCTGGTTATGATCCGCGTGTCATGTGGCCCTTGGTTACTGATGGACTCCTATCAATTATTCAATTAGTAGGAATTGAGGCGGCTGCACTTGCCTAATCTTACACTAAAAATTAACACCGAAAATTTTGCAATTAAACACTTAATTGATTTTGGAAACGGATTCAATTAATATTGTATTTGATTCAATTAATTATTTAATCAATTTCGAATAAAACTCAATTAAAAACATTATTGATATTTCATACGTTTCCCATTCAACAATTAATTAATTCAATTAACTTGTTAATTCGGAAACAATTTTCAATTACAAACGTGATTGAAAATTTTTCCATTCCCATCGTATCGAACGGTGGGGTTTTGTTTCTCCTTCGCAAGAAAAATTAAGTAATTCTTATACTTCATTTATACTCCATTTATTTCGATACTTTTCTGTCATAAGGTGGTTTCTCAGTTCGAGTTTAGCCGCTAAAATCAAAACTAAATCAGTAAAAAAAGTAAAAAGTTGTACCTCTTTGATGCAAATATTGTTATAACTTGATGGGAAATAGCCCAAAGCAACTTTTTATAAAGTTTATAGTCTTTTAAATGGATTATTAAAGAAAAGTAATCGTGAGCAATGGCCAATTAGCGGCTAAACTCGAACTTAATACCCACCTATGAGGTGGGTACTGTTGTTGTGACAGTTTATTGTGATTTCATCCTTTTTTATGTTATACGCTTTGGTACTTCACCTTGTAGCCAGATCGAGGAACTCTGCAACTAAGGTGGGGTGTGTCCAGAGTGATTTGGTGGTAGTGATGTAGACGTTTAATCGATTTCAGATGTCATCAACATTGGGCCCATGATCGTACGGTTGCGTATGATACAATCTCGACGCCGTCAGGAGGGGGTGGAATAGAGGATAGGTAGAGGTTAAACAGTGCCGGAGATGTCACCCCACCTGGGGAACTCCCTGTAGCACTCTACGGGGTCTTAGGTTAGGTTAGGTTAGGTGGCAGCCCGATGTATCAGGCTCACTTAGACTATTCAGTCCATTGTGATACCACATTGATGAACTTCTCTCTTATCACTGAGTGCTGCCCGATTTATTTTTTTTTTATTTTATTTAACTCATTTTACAACCAAGCCGAAATGGCCATATACGGTTACAGGGATACTCAAAATAAAGAAAGAGAATAAAGATTCCATGTTAAGTTCAATGACAAGGGACCTCCTTTTTATAGCAGAGTCCGAATGGCGTTCCATATTGCAGTGAAACCACTTAGAGAAGCTTTGAAACGCTCAGAAATGTCACCAGCATTACTGAGGTGGGATAATCCACCACTGAAAAACTTTTTGGTGTTCGGTCGAAGCAGGAA
This sequence comes from Haematobia irritans, assembly GCF_050003625.1. NCBI lineage: Eukaryota > Metazoa > Arthropoda > Insecta > Diptera > Muscidae > Haematobia > Haematobia irritans. The sequence continues at coordinate 85,980,855 of NC_134398.1, forward strand.
TCGAAACCCACGACCTTGTGTATGCAAGGCGGACATGCTAACCATTGCACCACGGTGGCTCCCTATCCCTAAATTCCATGTACGAGTGGCACCCGCATAGAAAATTAGTAACCCAACGATTGGTTCCTGCCGGTAGGGACGTGTTTTCGATGTCCTCGAAAAGTCTGATATGGTTGAACGTATCGAATGCCTTCGATATGTCAATCATCCTGTGACACGGCTTGGGCTGATTGAGTCTCCTATTTATAAATGCTGAAATGGCATGCAAAGCCGTTGTCGTACTGTGTACTTTGTGGAATCTATGTTGATGATTAGCAGCTGGAAAATTCTCCACAAGCCTGGGGAGGAGTAGTGCCTCAATTGTCTTGGCTACTAGCGAGAGAAGGGAAATCGGTCTGTACGATTCACTCTTGCTCGAGTTTTTTGCCTGGTTTCAGTAGTGGAATCACACTACCCATGTTCCAGACATCGGGAATAATGAGCGATTCTAAGGACAAATTGAGGAGTCTGGTCAAGTACTCAACTCCCAGTATTCCCAGATGCTTCAGCATTAGCATTGAGATTCCGTCAGGGCCCTGTGCTTTGGTCATCGCGCTGTTGATGACTTCGGTAACTTTGGCTGCGGTAAATTGTGGTGTGTAGTCGGCTCGGATGCGAGGAATGGCTCTCCTTTTCGCTCTATCACTCTCGGGGTACTCGACAAACTGTCGATTAAAGAATATGGCGACCCTCTTCGGATCAGACACTGTCACGTCGCCAAAGGTGACTGAAATACCAACATCCTTAATAGCGGGGTTCGAGAGGGCTCTCACTGTTGACCACAACTTACCTGTTCCTAGATTACATTGCTTCAGGTGCTCTAACCATGTGTTCTGATTGTGCTCGTCGACTATCGTACAATGTTTGTTGGCAATATTGAATCACAGACAAATAAGAGGATGTCTGCATTTGATGTTCATATTAATATCCTCCACAAAAGGCTTAATAGGCATGACATAATTATTAGTGGTTTACCCAATGGGATGGCAGACCTATTTGAGGTAGTTATTGGCCTTGGATTGATGGAGTATATTATGTCAACAATGGAAAAGCTTTAATGGTCAAATTTACCTCTTTTGCGTTGCGGGATTCAATAGTTGAGGCTTATTACAAAATGTCTCTCACTATATCTAAAATTATAACTACACTCATAGAAAAAAGTCTGCTAAAAACAGCAGTCGATGTCTGCTGTTATATTTTTGTACTTCAGGGCGCAATGAACAACAATTTATAAAATTTTTAAGTTATAAAATTTTCCCCAAAGCCTATTTAAGAACCAAAAGTATTTTTTGGTATATTTTTGCACTGTAATATACTTACAAGCTCCTAAATACGATCAGCATTTTGTTTGCTGTTATGTCTCAATTCGATAAATATTCAGATTTTTGGTCAAATACTATAGATATTCATAAAATATTGTGTTAATTATGTTAGGATAGCTCCTAAGTTGACATTTTTATTTGTTTTAGCAAAAATAAAACATGTTTTAGTGTAATCGAGCTTCAAAAATAGCATGAAATGGGTGGGGGTGGGGCGTGATGTATGTATTTATATATGAAGGAAACTTAATTTTAAGGTAGTTTTTAAGTACACTGATGCTTCATCAGGTGAGACTTTGTTTATTGAAATTCTTTTCAATGGCTTACGTTGTTTAGAAGGTGTTGTTTACTTACCTTGTGGTAATCTGGACGCATTTGAGAGCAATCACCGTGACATCGTTTTGAATTATGCGAATGTGATTGTATGCGGGTATTTCAATTGCAATTTATTTGAGATTTCTAAGGCGGAACATTTGAGGTCATTTGCTTTACGTTGTCGTTTATCTGTGCTACATAATTGTAGGCCTACGCACTTTGACGTGAGGAGAAATTGTACATCCCTTCTTGACTACTATATTTCCATTTTTGTATCAATCGGATTGATGAATTTTTTGAGTTTCCTGATTTTAATAGAGTCGATATGGATAGCTTAGCTGCACATTTGGATAACTATGAATTTTCTAATTTTTTTGTTACGACAGATGTTGATGCCATGCGTGAGGAAATCTCCACATTGTTTAGAGATTTACTCACATATGTCCCCACGACAAGGAGGAAAATTGTATATGATACTGATTCGTGGATGAACTCGCATGATATTGTTTATGCTAGATATCTTAGAGATTTAGCATATTCTACTTTCTGTACCAGTCGCACCCCTCAGAATTGTGAGGTTTACCGAAGATTGCGTAATCGGGCTAAGGGTGTCATACGTAGCCATAAGAGGACATTTTGAAAGAGTTTTCAAAGGGTTGGATACAGCAGGTATGTGGAAGGTGCTGAAAGCTAGTGGTTATGTTCCAGGTGACGATGGTGAATTTGAGGTTGATGTTAACGATTTGAATCGTTTTTTTGTTGGGGATAGTGCTGTTGTGAATTATGATTACGGTATCATTAAGGACTTTGCTGACCGTGAGCATAAGTTTTCATTTCGCTGCATCACTGAATCTGAACTTATTAAGGCTTTGTGTAAGGTAGGTATTTCCATTCTCTTCATTAGACTTATTTTCCCTTATATTTTTCGAGTTGTCCCGATTCCAAAAGGGCGTGTATTTCGGGGACCAGAGGACTATCGACCAATATCTATCTTACTTGCACTTTCTAAAGTGGTGGAGCACATTCTTAAGTTGCAAATGTCGGATGGTTTTTTTAATAGGGGCAAATCTTTTTGTTATGCTGATTATGTTTTTTTCCTTTTTAGTGGCAATCGCGGTGAACTTGGAACTCTGGAGCGGGAAATCAATGAATCTATCTCTGGGTTTTTGAGTTGGTCTTCTAGTAACGGCCTTTCCGTTAACCCATCGAAGTCGAAGGTTATTTCGTTTGGATCATTTAATCAGGATGACTACGATTTGGATGTAATCCTTGGTAATAATCGTATTGAGTTGGTTGACCGGTTGAGATGTTTGGGTTTGATTCTTGACTGTAGACTTACCTTTAGACCGCATATTGATTTGGTGTGTTGTAGGGTTTGGAGTGCTTTGCGTAGAATTTACTCATCGAGAGTGATTCTACCGTTATTTGTCAGGATGTGTCTGGCTCATGGCCTGTTATTATCTCAGGTTATTTACTGTTTGGAAGTTTATTCTGGTACGTGCCATGGTAATTTGTTGGTTGTGAATATTTAGAATAGTTAATACTATTGCTCGTTTTGTGTTTAACGTTAATCGACGTGAACATATATCGGATTATGTGAAGGATTTTTTGGGTTGCTCTTTTGAGAATTTTTTGAACATTCGTCTACTTCACATATTTCATAAGATTGTTAAAAGAGGTCAACCATTAGCCCTGCACTGTTAGAAAAATATGTTTTTCATATGTTCCGATATAAACAAAATGTGTTTCGGGCACGATTTTAAACCACAATATATTTAAGTGCGAACATGTAATGTTCCTAAACTAACACTAAATGTTTGGGACATCTATGTTAATATGTTAGAATATATTATGTTTGGGGCATGAATGCTTCATAAAAATAATATGTGTGAATGTGAACATATATAAATTAACAAATTTCGAGTAAACATATATATGTTGTGATATTTTATTCAGAGAGCGACAAAAAGAGAGTATAGAGAAAGAAATAGAGATGGAAACCGGGAGGGTTGACGAAAGATATCAACACAACAAAGCGAGAGAATGAAAAAAGAACAATTTCTGTGAAACCGCTTGTATGTTGTTTCGGAAAACTGTTTTATGATAAGGCTAAAAATTTGATATGCTTAAGTCTAAATATTATTTAATTTGAATAAAGAGAATAGACATTCGGAACCAAGAGAATAGACATTTGAAAAACAAACTGCATATGTTTTCGCCTTGAGAGCAGCATTTTATGCATGTGTGAACATGTGTTTGTTTATCATTTTGGCATTATGGGCACAATTTTTCGTTAAAATAAATCAGGGATCTTCATAAAAATAACGAAAGGGCACTATACTCTTTTTAGAGTTGGGACAGTAAAATGAAATAAGGAGGAAATAGTGAAAAATTACACAGTAAAATGTAAAAAACAAACTTTAGTTCCTCTTTATTAAAAAGTAGTCCACGAGGAGTTGACGGACACCATCAAATATAAAAGCGGGCATTAAGTTCGAGTTTTACAGCTAAAACAATTTAAAAAGTTTATTTTCTTTAAAATGAATTATTAAAGAAAAATAAAAGGAATTTTAGAGCGATGGTGTTAAATGCTAGTAAAAAAATGTTCACTCCTAAATAAATTTATGTTTATATTATAAAATTATGTATGTATGTTTATACTCGACTCCACGTTCTTCTTTTGTTAGTTTTTGGTTTCCTTCCAAATTTTAAAGTTTTGTACAAAAACAGTTTTTTTTAAAGTTGTTATTTTTGCAATAAAAAATAATATTTTATCCAAAAATCAGTCAATTTCGTTTATATCAAGCACTGTTACTGACTATAAATCTTTAAAAACACACATTTCGAAGTTTCATTTAAAAAAATTTAATATGGTATAAATATAAATGTTTTAATTAAAAAAAAAAAAAAATGTTCGGTCGGAGCAGGGATTGAACCCACGACCCTTTGTATGCAAGGCAGACATGCTAACCACTGCTCCACGTGGCAAACAAATGTATGTTTCTGTTAAATAATGTTATGTTTGCATGGGCTCGTGGGCGCTGCAAACTATGCTATATAAATGTAACTTAAAACGATAATTATCTACTGGTGACTATAACAGCTACGTAGCCCAGTGGATAGTGTGTTGGCTTACAAACTGTATGGTCCTCGGTTCGATTCTCCTCGCAGGCGAAAGGTAAAATTTAAAAAATTTATAAAAGTGAATAATTTCTTCAACATTATTTGCATTACAGAAAAAGGTGCCAATAACTAAAAAATTTCGTGGAAGTGAAAATTACGAGTATGTTAGGGAATGAGCACAATCGTGTTTGGGAAAAATTCTTCCAAGCATATAATATTTTTGGCTCAAAATGCTTCCAAACATATAATATGTTCACATAAAACAAACATATTAATGTTTCGGCAGTATGCAATAATATATGTGCTTCCTGCAAAATATGTTTGGAACATATGTTAAAGAAGCGATTTTTTTTGAGGGTGTGTATGAAAGCTTTTCATTCAGTAGATCTACAAGGAATCCTCAACTATTCATTCCTCTTGTGAGGAATTTTGTTTATTTATATGAAGTCTTTTGTAGTCAGAATTGTTCGGTGCTGCCCTACTCTTTAGGCATTTTTTCTCAATATAGTAATGTCTTTCGTCTAAAACTATACGAATATTTCAATGCTTGATGTCGAATTTATTTCACTTATATCTTTTGTGAGGACTGTGACTGGACTATTTTTACTCTGTTCTTTAGTTTTTTTTCGCTAACAAGGGGTTGTTTACTAGTTATTTATACATTTTTTTATTATACTACTTGAATTATTTCAGTGTATATTACTGTGTAATACACCATTTGGGCCACTAGGCCTTTGTATTATATTGAATGGATAAATAAAATGAAAATAAATAAAACAAGTAAGGAAAGTCTAAAGTCGGGCGGGGCCGACTATATTATACCCTGCACCACTTTGTAGATCTAAATTTTCGATACCATATCACATCCGTCAAATGTGTTGGGGGCTATATATAAAGGTTTGTCCCAAATACATACATTTAAATATCACTCGATCTGGACAGAATTTGATAGACTTCTACAAAATCTATAGACTCAAAATTTAAGTCGGCTAATGCACTAGGGTGGAACACAATGTTAGTAAAAAAATATGGGAAATTTTTAAATCTGAAGCAATTTTAAGGAAACTTCGCAAAAGTTTATTTATGACTTATCGCCAAGGCCGTATTCAGTGGGGGGGGAGGGGGGGGTGAGGGGGATCAAACCCCCCCGAAATGAATGAATATTTTTATATAAATAAATATATATTTTTAGCTGCATACACGGATGAAAAAGACTGTTTTTCATATGTTTGGCTATAAACATTATATGTTTGGAACACAAATTTTTAAACACAATATTTTTGAGTGCAAGCATATAATGTTCATAAACTAGCATAACATGTTTGGGACATATATGTTAATATGTTAGAACATATTATGTTTGGGACATAAAATGTTTTTAAATATAATATGCTTGGATGCAAACATATATTAATTTAGAAATAGCCTATAAACATATATGAGTTTAGTAGCTTGGAGCGCTATTTAACAGGGAGCGATATTGAATTAAGTTGGTGGTTGTTGCTTGTTATTACAAAATTAACATTTTATTTTTCCTTGGGCAATTGATCACCTTCTTCTTTGATCCTTACAAACTGTGTGGTCCGCTGTTCGAATCCCCGTCCGGCAAAAGGTAAAATTAAAATAAAAAAAATCATAAAATTGAATAATTTCTTCTACAATGTTTGTATTACAGAAAAAGGTGCTAAGAACTAAAAAATCTCGTGGAAGTGAGAAAGATGTCGGGGAATATACAATTGGGCAGAAACAAAATTTTGAGCATTCAGGTCGAAAACCTATGTTGTTAGCACCTATATTACCTGTTTATTTTCATAATTCATTATGATTGTAAATATATAAATAAATAAATAAAATTTTGAGCACAATATTGTTTGGGAGATTTTTTTAAGCATATAATATTTTTGGGTGCAAAATGCTTCCAAACATATTATATGGTCACATAATAACATATTGTTTTTTGGAAGACAACATTATTGAATTTGGATGCTAAAATACAAAATGTTTGGAAATTGACTACCCAAACATATATTTTTTAGACCAATATGCTTTCAAACATATTATATATTGGAAGAGATCAAACATATAAATGTTTGGGCAATACCCAAAAATGTATATGCTTGAAGCAAAATATGTTTGGGAGTATATGTTACAGAAGCGATTTTTTGTGAGCGTGTAGAAAAATCTTATCGAAGATGTTGAAGAAAAGCTGGAGGTTTTATTTTGAAAAACGCTTACCTATAAAACTTGCACAAATCATAGAATACTAGTTGAAAAGTCCGTCAAACCAAAGGTAATAAAAGAGGAAGATGGGAGATTGGCTTGCGTCATACCAAATGTTGCATTTACCAGATTAGTTTAATACATGTTTGTAACCTTTTAGTTGTTTTTAGTTTTTAAATGAAAAATTTAATTTTCTTAATGAAACAATGATAAATTTTAGGCAACAACAAAAAAAATTACATTTTCCCCTTTATGGAAATTTATTTCGTGCTCTTAGTTTCTTTTTATGTGTATTTCAATGCTATGTCAATACCTGTCGTATACGCGTTTGGTTCGAGTATTAAACTAATGTGGTAAATGGTTTGATGTGCTCAGTAGCCAATCTCCCATCTTCCTCTTTTATTATCTTTGCACACAGGTGTTACCAAAGATAATAAACTTGAGGAAGATAGGAAATTGGCTTGCGTCATACCAAATGTTGCATTTACCATGTTAATTCCATACATGTTTGTAATTTTTTTATTTGTTTTTCGTTTTTATTTTTTAAACGAAAAAATTAATTTTCTTAATGAAACAATGTTAAATTTTAGGCAATAACAAAAAATTACATTTTCCCGTTTAAAGGCCGGTATGCACCTCTAGCGAAATTTTCGGTAGCAAAAATTTATTTAAGTCTACAACAAAAAACAGGGCTTTGTACATAAATTTTAAACCACCTAATCGCTTTTAAAAATTGTTAATATATGTTCCAAATATTCCTCAAATAAATTGTTTATTATTTACAGACCTTTTAAAACTTTTACGCACACAATAATTGTAATAAATTAAATGTTTGCTGCCAAAATATGCTTTTGACAACCCTGTTATTTTCATTAGAGGTGCGTACCAGCTTACGAAATTGAACGCTACCGAAAATTTCGTTAGCATAAATAGCAATGCATTTCTTATGGGAATGAAATTTTTCGCTAGAGGTGCATACCGGCCTTAAGGAAATTTATTTCGTGCACTTAATTTCTTCTTATTTGCATTTTAATGCTATGTCAATACTTGTCGTATACGCGTTTGGTTCGAGTATGAAACTAACACGGTAAATGGTTTGATCTCCTCAGTAGCCAATTTCCTATCTTCCTAGAGTTTATTGTCTTTGGTCATGTTCACAAAAAGAACAACAAACACAAACAAAAAGCAGAAAGACATTTTCCAAAAATGAAATTTGTGGTGCGAGAACAAAAAACAATTTGTTTTTTCGGCCGTCGTTTGACGCAAAGATTATAGATTACAGAAGATGGGAGATTGGCTACTGAGCACATCAAACCATTTACCACATTAGTTTAATACTCGAACCAAACGCGTATACGACAAGTATTGACATAGCATTAAAATGCAAATAAAAGGAAATTAAGAGCACTAAATAAATTTCCATAAAGGGGAAAATGTAATTTTTTTGTTGTTGCCTAAAATTTAACATTATTTCATTAAGAAAATTACATTTTTCATTTAAAAAATAAAAACGAAAAACAACAATTCGTCACTCGTCCTTTGACATTTCTAAAGAATACCCTAAAATATAGTTTCTCAAGCTTTTGAAAGTCTATTCTGAATTTTTGTATGAGAAGATATCGTCAATTAAATTTAATACTTTTCAAAAGCACTAAATGAAAATGTCAGAAAGCACCAAGTTGGTGCTTTTTTGAAAAGGCACTAAAAAGACAATTTGGTGCTTTTTGGTAATCAAAAAGCACTAAATTTGGTGCTAAAAGCACCAAATTGGCATCACTGATTATAATGCAAATAAGAAGAAATTAAGTGCACGAAATAAATTTCCTTAAACGGGAAAATGTAATTTTTTGTTATTGCCTAAAATTTAACATTGTTTCATTAAGAAAATTAAGTTTTTCGTTTAAAAACTAAAAACGAAAAACAAATAAAAAAATTACAAACATGTATAGAATTAACATGGTAAATGCAGCATAGTGTTGCCAATTTGGTGCTTTTAGCACCAAAATTAGTGCTTTTTATACCCTCCACCATAGGATGGGGGTATATTAACTTTGTCATTCCGTTTGTAACACATCGAAATATTGCTCTAAGACCCCATAAAGTATATATATTCTGGGTCGTGGTGAAATTCTGAGTCGATCTAAGCATGTCCGTCCGTCCGTCCGTCTGTCCGTCTGTCCGTCTGTCCGGCTGTCCGTCCGTCTGTGGAAATCACGCTAACTTCCGAACGAAACAAGCTATCGACTTGAAACTTGGCACAAGTAGTTGTTATTGATGTAGGTCGGATGGTATTGAAAATGGGCCATATCGGACCACGTTTACGTATAGCCCCCATATAAACCGATCCCCAAATTTGGCTTGGGGAGCCTCCCGGAGCAGCAAAATTCATCCGATCCGGTTGAAATTTGGTACGTGGTCTTAATATACGGTCTCTAAAAACCATGCAGAAATTGGTCCATATCGGTCCATAATTATATATAGCCCCCATATAAACCGATCCCCAGATTTGACCTCCGGAGCCTCTTGCAGGGGCAAAATTCATCCGATCCGATTGATATTTGGTACCTGATGTTAGTATATGGTCTCTAACAACCATGCAAAAATTGGTCCATATCGGTCCATAATTATATATAGCCCCCATATAAACCGATCCCCAGATTTGACTTCCGGAAACTTTTGGAGGGGCAAAATTCATCCGATCCGGTTGAAATTTGGTACCTGATGTTAGTATACGGCCTCTAACAACCATGCAAAAATTGGTCCATATCGGTCCATAATTATATATAGCTCCCATATAAACCGATCCCCAGATTTGACTACCGGAGCCTCTTGGAGGAGCAAAATTCATCCGATCCGGTTGAAATTTGGTACCTGATGTTAGTTTACGGCCTCTCATAACTATGCAAAAATTGGTCCATATCGGTCCATAATTATATATAGCCCCCATATAAACCGATCCCCAGATTTGAACTCCGGAGCCTCTTGGAAGAGCAAAATTCATCCGATCCAGTTGAAATTTGGTACGTGGTGTTAGTATATGGTCTCTAACAACCATGCAAAAATTGGTCCATATCGGTCCATAATTATATATAGTTCCCATATAAACCGTCCCAAGATTTGACGTCCGGAACCTCTTGGAGGAGCAAAAGTCATCCGATACGGTTGAAATTTGGTACATTTTGTCAATATATGGCCTCTAACAGCCATGTAAAAATTGGTCCATATTGGTCTTTAGTTATATATAGCTGATGACTTATTACACAAAAATTGGTCCATATCGCCAAAAATAATCTACCAAAACTTTATTTCCATAGAAAATTTTGTCAAATTTTATTACTATAGAAAGTTTTGTCAAAAGTTTATTTCTATACAAATGTTTGTCAAAATTTTATTTCCATAGAAAATTTTGTCAAAATGTTATTTCTATAGAAAATTTTGTAATCTACCTAAACTTTATTTCCATAGAAAATTTTGTCAAATTTTATCACTATAGAAAGTTTTGTTAAAATTTCATTTCTATAGAAAGTTTTGTCAAAAGTTTATTTCTATAGAAATGTTTGTCAAAATTTTATTTCTATAGAAAATTTTGTAAAAAATTTATTTCTGTAGAAAATTTTGTCAACATTTTATTTCTATACAAAATTTTGTCAAAATTTTATTTCTATACAATATTTTGTCAACATTTTATTTCTATAGAAATTTTTGTCAAAATTGTATTGCTATAGAAAATTTTGTCAACATTTTACTTCCATAGAAAATTTTGTCAACATTTTATTTCTATAGAAAATTTTGTCAAGTTTTTATTTCTATAGAAAATTTTGTCAAATTTTTATTTCTATAGAAAATTTTGTCAAATTTTTATTTCTATAGAAAATTTTGTCAAAATTTTATTTCTATAGAAAATTTTGTCAAGGTTTCATTTCTATAGAAAATTTTGTCAACATTTTATTTCTATAGAAAATTTTGTCAAACTAGATTATATACGTATTTAATCGGCCTTTTTTGTTTAATATATACCCCGTATGGGCTAACTTACAATTTAGAAGACAGTGTTAAAAAGTTTTACGATACCTTGCCATCGGCAAGTGTTATCGCAACCCAAGTAATTCGATTGTGGATGACAGCCTTTAGTAGAAGTTCCTACGCAATCCATGGTGGAGGGTACATAAGATTCGGCCTGGCCGAACTTACGGCCGTATATACTTGTTGATTTCTAATAAGCACCAAATTGCCTTTTTGGTGCCTTTTCAAAAAAAGCTCCAACTTGGTGCTTTCTGGCATTTTCATTTAGTGCTTTTGGTGCTTTTTTTTTGAACAGTATTAAGTTTAATTGATACAAAAATTTTGATTAGACTTTCAAGAGCCGAAGAAACTCAAATTTATTGCCAAATATAGAATTTGAATGTTATGAAGTTGGTATTGATTATTTTTTAATTAATATTGTTATTTAGGGTATTCTGTAGGAAAGTCGAGCGATGAGTGTCGAATTTTTGAATTTGGTAAAGATGTCATTAAAGACGTTTGTATTAAATTCACAAAAGCACGCACAACTGAAATAAGCAATAGACTCCTTCCATATATAATATGTTGAAAGTTGAAAAACATCACTGATCAAAATGAATTGGACGAAACCATTAAACCTGATCAAAGTGTATACTTGAATAGCGGTTCATAATGGTGAGTACTAAGTTCGAGTGTTGCCGCTAAAGTGAAAACTATATCAGTAAAAAAGGCATAAAATTATGCATATTTGCTACAAATTTTATTATAACTTGAAGGGGAATAGCCAAAAGCAAATTTTCACAAAGTTTGTATTCCTTAAAATAAATTATTAAAGAAAAGTAATTGTGCAAAAATGACTATTGTAGCAGCTCGATCTTAATACCCACCTTAACTTCTTAAAATTCAATTCACAAAAGTTCTCTAATACATCTTCGGAAGTTTTTTTTTTATTTTATTTTTTTAGTAGAACATTTAATTGTCGATTTTGTGGTGGAAGATGGTATGTTAGAATGAAAAGCAAGAGAAAAGGAAGATTGGAAAATGGGCGACGTCATACCAAAAGTTGCATTTACGGTGTTCGATACATACACGTTCGTTCATTTTTAATTTGCAATATTTTTTGTTAAAAACTCACAAATGATGTTAAATTTTGTGTAAATAATAATGAGAAACTTTTGACCGATTGTTCTACGTCATTCCCTGATATAAATTTCTTTTTATTCTTAGTTTAATTTGTGGAACAACAAATCATAAACGACACGTTTGCATCGAACGCCGTCAATGGTTTGATACCCTCTGCTGCCATTTTCCAATCTTCATCTTCCATTGTTTTTGGTTAGAATTTATAATATATTTTTGGTGCTTTTTGGCCTTGGGGAGTTGGCAACACTGATTTTAATGCTATGTCAATACTTGTCGTATACGCGTTTGGTTCGAGTATGAAACTAACACGGTAAATGGTTTGATCTCCTCAGTAGCCAATTTCCTATCTTCCTAGAGTTTATTGTCTTTGGTTTATTTCCTTCTATGGGTGCAAAGACAGAACTAGTCATGTACTGCAAAGATCGCAAAACTCCCACGGTTAGGCCCATTTCCTTAGGGGGTATTGAAATTCCCTTTAGGGAGTGTGCAAAATACCTTGGCGTTATTTTGGACAGGAAGCTGAACTTTAAGCTTAATATTGAAGAAAGGGCGAGGAAAGCAACGGTAGCTTTATACTCGTGCAAAAAGGCAATAGGGAAAAAGTGGCGACTAAAACCAAAAATTGTACATTGGCTATACACGGCAGTGGTTAGACCTATAATGCTATATGGTGTTGTAGTCTGGTGGCCGGCACTTCACCAGCCGACAAGTTTAGACAAAGTTCAGCGTATTGCGTGCTTGTGTATCTCAGGCGCATTCAGCAAGACAGGAACAAACTCCCTTAATGTCATACTGCATCTATTGCCTTTAGACATTTTGGCCAAACAGTCAGCTGCAACAACGGCTGTGCGGTTGCGCGAGCTATCGCTGTGGTCGGAAAAAAGTTACGGTCACAGTTCGGTCCTCAAAATAATGCCAGATGTGCCTAACGTAGTGGATTACACTTTGGCGAGTCCACTTTTCGATAAGAAGTTTGAGACTCTAATTCCCAACAGTGAGGCGTGGTGTACACGGACCCCGGGGAATAAAAGATCTATAGATTTCTACACCAAATTAGGTGGCCAAGTGGGTTTCGGAGTATATTCTAAAGATCTGGATCTTCGAATAGCGAAAAGATTACCTAATCACTGTAGTGTTTTTCAGGCTGAAATATTAGCAACAAGAGAAGTGGTGAATTGGCTGAGAAGTAATGCTCCAAGCAATATTGGCATTAATATATACTCAGACAGTCAACCTGCAATAAAATCTTTGGACTCTGTGTTCCTCAACTCGAAAACGGCCATCGACTGCCGCAAATCTCTCAATGAGATAGCTGAGCAGCACAATATTCACCTAATATGGGTGCCTGGCCATAGGAACATACCGGGGAACTGCGAAAATTTGCTTTTGGCTATTCCCCATAATATAATAAAATTATAATAAAATTTGTAGCAAATATGCATAATTTTATGCCTTTTTTACTGATATAGTTTTCACTTTGTCGGCAACACTCGAACTTAGTACTCACCATTATGAACCGCTATTCAAGTATACACTTTGATCAGGTTTAATGGTTTCGTCCAATTCATTTTGATCAGTGATGTTTTTCAACTTTCAACATATAATATATGGAAGGAGTCTATTGCTTATTTCAGTTGTGCGTGCTTTTGTGAATTTAATACAAACGTTTTTAATGACATCTTTACCAAATTCTAAAATTCGACACTCATCGCTCGACTTTCCTACAGAATACCCTAAATAACAATATTAATTAAAAAATAATCAATACCAACTTCATAACATTCAAATTCTATATTTGGCAATAAATTTGAGTTTCTTCGGCTCTTGAAAGTCTAATCAAAATTTTTGTATCAATTAAACTTAATACTGTTCAAAATAAAAAAAACACCAAAAGCACTAAATAAAAATGCCAGAAAGCACCAAGTTGGAGTTTTTTTTGAAAAGGCACCAAAAAGGCAATTTGGTGCTTATTAGAAATTAAAAAGCACTAATTTTGGTGCTAATAGCACCAAATTGGCAACACTGCCAAATGTTGCATTTACCATGTTAATTCCATACATGTTTGTAATTTTTTTTATTTGTTTTTCGTTTTTATTTTTTAAACGAAAAACTTAATTTTCTTAATGAAACAATGTTAAATTTTAGGCAATAACAAAAAATTACATTTTCCCGTTAAAGGAAATTTATTTCGTGCACTTAATTTCTTCTTATTTGCATTTTAATGCTATGTCAATACTTGTCGTATACGCGTTTGGTTCGAGTATGAAACTAACACGGTAAATGGTTTGATCTCCTCAGTAGCCAATTTCCTATCTTCCTAGAGTTTATTGTCTTTGAATTGAAAAATGGTCACTTTATCAAAATACAACCTGGCAACATCGGCGCGACTTGCACTGATGAGATGTTCTGGATAGAACACCAGTGCAACGATGTTCTGGATAGTCCATACAAATGTTGCATCCAGTGTTAAAAGAAAACAGCCCTTTTATTGAAAACAACACCTCATCCAGCCAAATAAACCAAAGACAATAAACTCTAGGAAGTAGTCTTGTGTCGTTCCGGAACGAACTAGTTCCAATGAACGGTTCACTAAAAGGAACGACTGTCACTAGTTCCATCTCTTTCGTTTTCATCGTTCCTTTTGTGAATTAGTTTTATTTTCAATTTACGCTCCATCGTTCCTCGAATCGCAGTTTGATTTGTTACTTCTGTTTGAGCTATTTGCCAATTCATTCATTTTGGCGCGTAAGTATTTAAATCATTGATTGATATGCTGCTATTTAATAGAATCATTAATTCCATCTCAGGCCCTTCACAAACGACAAAAAATCGTAATTTCTTGCAATGAATAATTTTGCACAGAGTATAGTATTATTCAATCCAAAAATCCATCCAAAGAGTTTGGCTTCCTGAATTTAGTTACTTTCTTAAATTTTCCATTCCTTTAATTTTTTTTTTCTTACTATATTACTATAAACTATTTGAAGTAATTTCACTCAATTTTCCATATTTTTGTATCTTTCAATTGACCATGAACTTCGTTACACAAAGTAAACAAACAATGTAATGTCTGTCTTTAGTAGATGACAGTGATGACAAATATACAAATCCGGAACGATGGAACGATTTGAAGGAACTAGTTCCTTTGTACAAAAGGAACGATGAGTCCCAATCATATATGTTAATATGTGTAGAAGCACATTGAAAAACTTTTCTCTCAAAGAAGATTGTGTTTTTACCGAAATAATAAATTATTTGTCGCAACTCGAGTATAATATATATATATATATATATATATATATATATATATATATATATATATATATATATATATATATATATATATATATATATATATATATATATATATATATATATATATATATATATATATATATATATATATATATATATATATATATATATATATATATATATATATATATATATATATATATATATATATATATATATATATATATATATATATATATATATATATATATATATATATATATATATATATATATATATATATATATATATATATATATATATATATATATATATATATATATATATATATATATATATATATATATATATATATATATATATATATATATTCAAAATTGAATACAAATGAGTAATTTTATACTAAATATAATTTTTACCTTTATTTTTTAAAGTGCCCGTCAACTTCCCTTGGTCTCCCTCTTAATAACGAGGATCTGATCTTTGGTTTTATACATCTCACTGTTTATTTTTTTTACATTTCCACTTATTTTCATTTTGCTGTCTCGTTTTGTTTTGATACCGAAAACGCTCACATATAATGCGAATGAACATTAAAATGTCTGCTCTCAAGACAAAAACACAATCTAAGTTTTGCCGAACTGTCTATTCTCTTTGTCTCTCTTATCTCTAAGTACACACTTTAATACACGCAGAGAAGGAATATAATCACCTCAAACATGTTTCAAGAGCAAAATGTTATTTTTGTATGGTGACCATGTAACATGTTTGTCACAAAAATGTTGTATTCTCGTCAAACATAACCTGCTTGTCGAAATCAGATACATAATTTCCGAGAAAATAACATGGTTGCAACAACCATGTTACATGGTCACCACCCAAAATTAACATTTTGCTCTTACAACATGTTTGAGGTGATCATATTCCTTTTCTGGGTGCAAAGACAGAACTAGTCATGTACTGCAAAGATCGCAAAACTCCCACGGTTAGGCCCATTTCCTTAGGGGGTATTGAAATTCCCTTTAGGGAGTGTGCAAAATACCTTGGCGTTATTTTGGACAGGAAGCTGAACTTTAAGCTTAATATTGAAGAAAGGGCGAGGAAAGCAACGGTAGCTTTATACTCGTGCAAAAAGGCAATAGGGAAAAAGTGGCGACTAAAACCAAAAATTGTACATTGGCTATACACGGCAGTGGTTAGACCTATAATGCTATATGGTGTTGTAGTCTGGTGGCCGGCACTTCACCAGCCGACAAGTTTAGACAAAGTTCAGCGTATGGCGTGCTTGTGTATCTCAGGCGCATTCAGCAAGACAGGAACAAAATCCCTTAATGTCATACTGCATCTATTGCCTTTAGACATTTTGGCCAAACAGTCAGCTGCAACAACGGCTGTGCGGTTGCGCGAGCTATCGCTGTGGTCGGAAAAAAGTTACGGTCACAGTTCGGTCCTCAAAATAATGCCAGATGTGCCTAACGTAGTGGATTACACTTTGGCGAGTCCACTTTTCGACAAGAAGTTTGAGACTCTAATTCCCAACAGTGAGGCGTGGTGTACACGGACTGAATTGGCTGAGAAGTAATGCTCCAAGCAATATTGGCATTAATATATACTCAGACAGTCAACCTGCAATAAAATCTTTGGACTCTGTGTTCCTCAACTCGAAAACGGCCATCGACTGCCGCAAATCTCTCAATGAGATAGCTGAGCAGCACAATATTCACCTAATATGGGTGCCTGGAACATACCGGGGAACTGCGAAGCAGATGAGCTAGCAATGCTAGGAACTACCTTACATATTCCAGGGGAACTATAATCTGTTGGTATGCCTCTGGCTACCTGCAAGCTCTTACTGCGTAAGAAGGCTGTCATGATGGCAAATGTTCGATGGGAGAATTGTAAGGGTTGTAACGACACCAAGCAAATATGGCCCCATTTAAACCGCACACTAGATATGCTAGTGTTCTCGAGACGCCAGATATGACTCCTGATATCTGCTATAACGGGTCGCTGCCTGATAGGCGAATTTGCAAAAACTATAGGTGCGAAGTATAATGACTATTGTATAAGCTGTCATGATGTGGAGGAAAAGGAATCAATTAAACACCTCTTGTGTGAGTGTCCTGTTTTTTGTGTAAGTCGTAAGCGAACTTTAGGAGCATATAGCTTTAGATTACTGGCTGACCTGGAAAACGTTAACTTTGATCTGTTGGATTCGAAAAAATTAAAACAAACCCCGGTAAACATATGTACCGGAGTTTTCCAAAAGATTTTAAAAATCAAATATTTACAAAAAGGATAACTACAAATTAGCGCTAAAATGTTACAGGACGATAAATGACCTATTTAGTAAAACAAAAACCAAGATAAAGATGGAAGACAAATCGAATGTGGTATACAAAATAAAATGCGATGGGGACGAAACCAATCCATGTCCAATGTCTTATGTTGGCACTACCAGGTCCAAATTAAAAACTACACTTTCTGCCCACAAGTCCTACCAAAAGATGAAAGACAAGCCCCTAGAACAAAAAACGGCCCTAGCAGCACATTGCACGACTACAGGACACATACCAAATTTCAAGAATGTTGAAATACTGACGATGGAAGAGAATACTAAGAGAAGATACACATTGGAGATGTTACATATAATAAATACTCCCACTGACGAGCGTATGAATTACAAAACCGACACAGACCACTGTGCACAGATTTATATAAATCTTATACAAAGACACAAACATAAGTAAGATAGCTTTAGTTAGATATGAGCTTTGCAAGGAGAAAATCTATTACTTTGTAAAATGTAAATATAGAATCATTGTTATATTTTTGTTAATAACCATTGTGAAAGTAAATATTGTTAAATGTTTAAATTATGATATTTTATAGATAATATCTCGCTGAAGATGATCACCGAAGGTGTATAGAAATATCCGAAATAGCAATATTTCAATAATAAAACAATGAAAAACAATTACAACAGCATTTTTCATTTATCATGACCTCAAGCCAAACGAAAAATCCCAATAATTATACAATTCCAAAGGTCAACTAAGAAAATTAAATTAAAACAAAAAAAATTATGGAACAGTTTTTGAGATATCCCGTTATTTTTAGTTGTTCGCTGTTTTTTCACAAAACCAATTATATCTCGAGTTGGAAATGTCCGATTGTATCGTTGTTGGTACTTAAATGAAAGGTATAATTTGATTATAATTTGATCTGTGATAAGTTAAGTGTTTCAAAAAATACCGATGCCAAAAGGCCAAATTTTCAAAAAAATCGTATTTTAAAATGGACATTTTCCGCCAAAAAATAAAACATTAAAAAAAACATTTTTTCTATCCATCTATAATCGGACATTTCTAACTCGAGATATAATTTGTTTAGTGAAAAAGAACGAAAAACTCAAAAACTTTTCCATAAAAAATTTTTAAAAATTTTTTTCGAATTCAGCAGATCAAAATACATAAGATCTATGGTAAATAGCTATTGTCGTTTTTTCCCTACTTATATAAGCACTCCACATGTGCAGAAAGTTATTTTAGGAAAAAATAACCTTCTGCACATGTGGAGGAAAAAGAAGGCCCAAATTAATAGTAAAAACATCTTAACGCCAAGCACATAGTGTATAGATTTGAGGCGCTTTTTTGGCTACCATATTTTCACCGCACTTTTCTCTGGGTAGAAATGGGCGCACAAATTATATGGTAATTTTCAGCTACCAAATGGGGGGTTACCGATAATGCAGAAAATAGTCTATAGGTTATTTTGAGCGACATCTCCTCGTTAAATTCTCCCCTCAAATACAAGGGCGGTAATCAGGATTATAAGTAGGTGTGTTGACGAATTGGTAGCCATATAAGTAGGCATTCACTACATACCCGGACAAGCGGCTCACTACTTACCCGGACAAGCGGGGACATACAAGCAGTTTCACAACAACCACCAATTTTTCCCATTTGGTTCGCTCGCAATGTTGCTTTGATTTGTTCATTCTCCAACTCAGCAACATGAAGAAAACAAAAAATTATGACAAAAATAAATTAAAAAGGAATTTCATATCGCTATCTTACTCAGCAGAGCACTTTAAGCATTTTGATTAGATTAGATTTCGTACACTTGTGTCAATCCTTTTGTACTTCATTGTCTTAAGTAACTTCTTAAAAATATCATGTCATCCAAATTCTTATCAGATAAACACAATCCTGTCATGTTATCGACGGACCTTTTATCATTGCTTTTTATGTTATGTGCCACGAATTCCATTTCACATGAACTCATTGTTCAAAGGAGGACCTTATCGTTTACTTCGATGTTTGATGAAATTATGCTTTTTATATGTATGTATAATAAATTCTTACTCAAGGTGCACCATAAATATTTATTAAATCAATTTGTCGGATATAAAATCTAAGCCCCGTTTGCACTGAATTAAGACTCCAATTTATTAATAAACAATTTAAAAAAACCACAAATTTAACAAATTGAGTTCAGTTTTCGGGATTCCGAAAAATCCCGGAATACGGGATTAATAAAAAATCCCGGTATTCTGGATTAATCCCATCTCGAAAATCCCGGGATTTCGGGATGACAGCCCTAGTTTATATACACCAACTCAGCCGTAACTCTCCAAATATTGACTTAGCAATCAGCAACTCGAATCTAGATTTCGCAATTGATGTTCTTGACTATGTATTGCCTTCTGATCATCGTCCGATTGTGTGCACCGTAAAGTTTGCCAGCGCCAAACACGTTGACACTAGTCATTACAATTATAAGCTTGCTAACTGGGCACATTACAAAAGGTACATTGCAGCCAGTATAGTTTTACAAGACAATCTTTTTCATTTAAAAGAATCCATTGATTTTGAAATCTCAAAATTAAGGCATCTAATTTTTGAGGCAAGGGATGCTTCTACCTCAAAAGTAGATAAATCTGATAACTACCACTTACCTCAAATGTATTAAAGTGAGAAGGTTAACGTGCACCTAGGTTAGGTTAGGTTAGGTTAAAGTGGCAGCCCGATTGAATTTCAGGCTCACTTAGACTATTCAGTCCATTGTGATACCACATTTAACTAAAAGTACCTATTACATATGGACACTTCTAGTCTTAACCACTGAACCTTCTCTATTATTTACTTTTGTGGAACCAACCAGATTGCTCCAAAAACATTAACAAACTGCTTAAGTTAACGTTTTCCAGGTCAGCCAGTAATCTAAAGCTATATGCTCCTAAAGTTCGCTTACGACTTACACAAAAAGCAGGACACTCACACAAGAGGTGTTTAATTGATTCCTTTTCCTCCACATCATGACAGCTTATACAATAGTCATTATACTTCGCACCTATAGTTTTTGCAAATTCGCCTATCAGGCAGCGACCCGTTATAGCAGATATCAGGAGTGCTATCTGACGCCTTGAGAACACTAGCATATCTAGTGTGCGGTTTAAGTTTAAATGGGACCATATTTGCCTGGTGTCGTTACAACCCTTGCAATTTTCCCATCGAATATTGGCCATCATAATAGCCTTCTCACGCAGTAAGAGCTTGCAGGTGGCCAGAGGCATATCAACAGATTCCAGTTCCCCTGGAACATGTAAGGTAGTTCCTAGCCTTGCTAACACATCTGCTTCGCAGTTCCCCGGTATGTTCCTATGGCCAGGCACCCATATTAGGTGAGATTTGCGGCAGTCTATGCCCGTTTTCGAGTTAAGGAACACAGAGTCCAAGGATTTTATTGCAGGTTGACTGTCTGAGTATATATTAATGCCAATATTTGTTGGAACATTACTTCTCAGCCAATTCACCACCTTTCTTATTGCCAATATTTCAGCCTGAAAAACACTACAGTGATTAGGTAATCTTTTCGCTATTCGAATTTCCAGATCTTTAGAATATACTCCGAACTCCACTTGTCCATTCAATTTGGAGCCATCAGTATAGAAATCTATATATCTTTTATTCCCCGGGGTCCGTGTACACCACGCCTCACTGTTGGGAATTAGAGTTTCAAACTTTTTGTCGAAAAGTGGTTTTGCCAGGGTATAATCCACTACGTTAGGCACATCTGGCATTATTTTGAGGACCGAACTATGACCGTACAGTTTTTCCGACCACAGCGATAGCTCGCGCAACCGCACAGCCGTTGTTGCAGCTGACTGTTTGGCCAAAATGTCTAAAGGCAATAGATGTAGCATGACATTAAGGGAGTCTGTTCCTGTCTTACTAAATGCGCCTGAGATACATAAGCTCGCCATACGCTGAACTTGATCTAAACAAGTCGGTTTCTGAAGTGCCGGCCACCAGACTACAACACCATATAGCATTATAGGTCTAACCACTGCCGTGTATAGCCAATGCACAATTTTTGGTCTTAGTCCCCACTTTTTCCCTATTGCCTTTTTGCACGAGTACAAAGCTACCGTGGCTTTTCTCGCCCTCTCTTCAATATTAAGCCTAAAATTCAGCTTCCTGTCCAAAATAATGCCAAGGTATTTTGCACACTCACCAAAGGGAATTTCAGTACTCCCTAAGGAAATGGGCCTAACCATGGGAGTTTTGCGATCTTTGCAGTACATGACTAGTTCTGTCTTTGCTGGATTTACACCAAGACCATTATCTTTCGCCCATTTCTCAGTCATCCGGAGAGCTCTCTGTATAATATCTCTGATTGTGGATGGGAATTTTCCCCTGACTGCTAGCGCCACATCATCTGCGTATGCCACCACTTTTATCCTTTCTTTTTCTAGGGAAACCAGAAGGTTGTTTATAGCAACATTCCAAAGAAGAGGTGATAGAACTCCTCCTTGGGGAGTGCCTCTGTTCACATACCTTTGTATGTTTGCTTGCCCTAGTGTGGCTGAAATACGTCTCTTTATTAGAAGTTCGTCTAACAGCCTAAGTATACCTGGATCAACATTCAGAGTTGTCAGTCCATTTAATATCGAGCTCGGATGGACATTATTGAACGCCCCTTCGATGTCTAGAAACGCCACGATTGTGTATTCTTTGACAGATAGTGAGCTTTCAATAAAGCTGACCAGTTCATGCAATGCGGTCTCAGTAGACCTGCCCTTCGAGTATGCATGCTGTCGTTTCGAGAGCAAACTTGAATCCACGCTAGTTCTAAGATACATGTCTATCATCCTCTCCAGGGTCTTAAGTAGGAATGAGGATAAGATGATTGGTCGGAAATCCTTCGCACTCGAGTGAGAGGCTTTTCCCCCTTTAGGTATGAAAACGACTTTTTCCCTCCACTTTTCTGGAATATATGCTAAGTTTACACATCGTTTATATATCACCGTCAACCAGGGGATAATTCTTTCAGCCACTGCCTGTAACTCCGCCGGAGTAATTCCATCAGGTCCGGGGGATTTGAATGGTCCAAAGCTATTTAAAGCCCATTTTATTCTAGATTCCGACACAATTTCCTCGATAGGAAATGATCGCTGAGCCTCTGTTACACCGCCGGAACATGGTTCAACCGTCTGATTTCCAGGGAAGTGTGTGTCCAAAAGTACCTCCAACGTCTCCTCACTGGACGTTGTCCAATTTCCCTCCGATATTTTAATGAAACCTGGAGCGGTGTTAGTGGATGCTAGTACCTTCCGTAGTCTGGAAGCCTCTGACGTATTCTCAATACTGCTACAGTAATCATCCCAAGAGTTTTGTTGATACCTTCTCAGTTTTCGTTTATATTCTCTCAGATTCATCTTGTAAGTGTCCCAATCCTCCGGAGCTCTTGTGGACTTTGCTTTGTTAAAGAGCTTCCTGCAGGATTTCCTCATATTACTTAACTCCGTAGTCCACCATGGCGGCCGATGTTTTCCCCTTGGCTTTCCTCTAGGGCAAGCAGCTTTCAGTGAAATGTTGAAGGTCTTAGTAATCCGCTCCACTGCGTGTTCGATATCTTGCACAGTGCTCATATTTGTCTCCGGCATTTCCGGTATCATCAAATTGAACGATTCCCTATACCTATTCCAATCAGCTTTCCTAACATTTGGCGGAAATATGGTCTTTGAAGTACAAACAGCCAATCTGAAACTGATGTAGCGATGATCTGAGAAGCTATGTTCCCTCAAAACTTGCCACTCAGATATCTTATCACTCAGTTCCGGAGAGGTCAACGTTACGTCCAAAACCTCTTGTCTGTTCCTGGTGACGAAGGTTGGTGCATCTCCCTTATTGCAAACTACCAGGTTAGTACGCAAAATAAACTCTATTAGCGACTCTCCCCTTGCATTAGTATCACTACTTCCCCAAATACTATGATGTGCATTTGCATCGCATCCCATAATGAGTTTTGTCTTTGTTTTTAGCGACTCCTCAACTAAGGTCTTAACGGCACAGGGTGGCATCTCCCTATCATGTCCCATGTAGACCAAAGATACCCAATATTTGCATGTGGATATCTCTAGACTGGCTACGACAGTGTCTGCATTGCTCAATGAAGGAAGCAGAAACAAGTTTAGTTCGTTTTTAGCAATTATACATGCTCGATTTATATCGTTACCGGTATTATGCAAAAGTTTGAAACCCGGAGTGCTTAATTCACAGATCTTGTTCTTATATATGTATGGTTCTTGAATAAGAACTATATCTATGTCTCTTTTCATAAGGAGAACTTTTAAGGCAGCACAAGCGGCCTTACAATGGTGAAGATTTATCTGGAGGAACCGTAGAACCATCCAAATTTTCAACCACCGTCACATCAGCCGCTTCAATTGAGTCATCAAGGGCTTCCTCTTCACAGATCTCGGTGACTCTCGCAACAATCCGCGGTTCAGCTTTGGTGAGGCTTGAGCCTGTAGAAACTTCCCGCATATGATTTTCGCCATAGTCTGCAGGGTTTATGTCTCCTTCGGCTTCGCTAGGATATTTTTTCACTGCTGACTCTACCGGAGGCTTGTCCGTTTCGGTACCCTTTGGCTGATCGCTTTTGTATACCTTCATATGGATATCATGAAAGCCATAACTTACGCGTCCTTGGGTCTGGGCTAGATGTGGCAGCGACTCTATGTTTAATATAAACACCGCATGTCGTCTTGGTCCATCCACCTCGTCCAAACGACCAACCTTCCAATCGGCGGTTGGAAGATCTGGGTTACATTCTTTTAGTCTCTCTAGTATTGACTCAGGATCAGGAGGGTTTGCCGGTATCCATGCATGTGCTCTAGGTTTAGCCGGTATGTCTTTTTTATCGACTAACTCCAAAGCGGCTCCTTCCCAAACTTCACCAATTAGCATCAATGCAGCTTTAAAGCAATCCATAGACCTCTGGTCTGCAAAAGCTATTAACTTATATCGTCCTTGATACCATCCAGCATCTTGCCGTCGAGGACTTGGTCCGGGAAACTTTTTTCGCACCTCTGAGTAGACACCAGACATCGCGTTCTCAATTTCCCCCCATTTTTGCCTTGGAATCATACCGTCCAATGCTCCTTTATTAATAATAGCCATCACAAGGCTGTCTTTTGCAACTGAGGCAAACGATCTTTGATCCCGTTTAGAGGATGGCAGCTCATCCGGTGATCGTTCCCTTTTTCCAGCTTCAACAATTCCTTGAGCCCATTTTAAGGAATCGCTTTGCTTAGCCGACAACGTGCTTGGGTCGACTGATCCTAATTTCTTTAGAATAAACAAAGCATTTCTTCGTTTCTTGAATCTCTTTCGAGAGGGATTGCCTCCTCTTGATGTCGTCACCTTAGAAAAGGTTCGACTTGCCAAAGTGTCACCGCCAGTTGACCCGTCTACAGGTCGACTAATTGGGCCTGACTCTTGGTCGCTGCCCAAATTTATAACTTTAGTCGTTACCCGTCCACTGGGCCCTGAAGTTAGCAACCCAGTGGATGACTTTGAATTTCGCTGCATGGTGGTTTATTATTTCCACCACACGTGAAATTCGTAATAAGTACTTATTACGATGAAATACTCCGCTATTAGAAAACACGTCCGTTCAGTTCGACGGTTGAATAATAACTGCACCTAACTTTGTGGAGGCTAATTTGAGCAAACTTTTGAGCAAATTAATTGATGAACAGATTAGGATGTATTGTAACAAGCAATGGACCAGTTTGCTGTCAAATTTAAAGTCTGGCGATAAGACATTTTGGAGGATCCGTAGAAGTTTGCGTGGCAAAGGGAATAGCATGAAAAAATAACAACAACAAAACAACATTAAAATAATTTCTGATCAGGAAAAGGCTCAAGTGCTGGCGGATACAATTAACATATAAATGCAAATAATATCACATCAGGTTATAAGCATTCTATTGAGGCTGAAATGAAATCGGAATTCACGGTACCACGAGTGCACTGTAGGTACTTTTAGATAATGTGTATCACAAAGGACTGAATAGACCATACCGAGTACAAATTGAGAGATCTACTTTCATACGATTAAATATGAGTAGATCCGGAAAATGGTAATATCTAATAATATCTAATTACTACACCCTCACAAAAAATCGCTTCTGTAACATATACTCCCAAACATATTTTGCTTCAAGCATATACATTTTTGGGTATTGTCCAAACATTTATATGTTTGATCTCTTCCAATATATAATATGTTTGAAAGCATATTGGTCTAAACAATATATGTTTGGGTAGTCTAAGTTCCAAACATTTTGTATTTTTGCATCCAAATTCAATAATGTTGTCTTCCAAAAAACAATATGTTATTATGTGAACATATAATATGTTTGGAAGCATTTTGCACCCAAAAATATTATATGCTCAAAAAAAATTCTCCCAAACAATATTGTGCTCAAAATTTTATTTATTTATTTATATATTTACAATCATAATGAATTATGAAAATAAACAGGTAATATAGGTGCTAACAACATAGGTTTTCGACCTGAATGCTCAAAATTTTGTTTCTGCCTAATTGTATATTCCCTCACATTTTTCTCACTTCCATGAGTTTTATAGTTCTTAGCACCTTTTTCTGTAATACAAACATTGTAGAAGAAATTATTAAATTTTTTCAAATTTTACCTGTTGCCGGACGGGGATTCGAACAGCGGACCACACAGTTTGTAAGCCAGTCATATTTATATAGCATAGCTTGCGGCGCCCACGAGCCGATGCAAACATAACATTGTTTAACAAAATAACATTCTTAAACATACATTTGTTGGCGACGTGGAGCAGTGGTTGGTACGTCCGCCTTGCATGCCAAGGGTCCTGGGTTCGATCCCTGCTTCGACCGACACCATTTTTTTAAATTTTTTTTACATATATTTTTTTACGTATATTCCA
The DNA here is from genome assembly GCF_050003625.1 of Haematobia irritans. NCBI lineage: Eukaryota > Metazoa > Arthropoda > Insecta > Diptera > Muscidae > Haematobia > Haematobia irritans. Next base: position 86,007,547 of record NC_134398.1, read on the forward strand.
AATACGTTCGGAATATCCCGAAAAGGTGTTCTACATTACATACTACTATATTAACTTTTTATTACTAAACTGTAAAGTGTGTCTTATAAAAGACTTAAATTCAGAAAGGAACAGTGCTTGATATAAACGAAATGGACTGATTTCAAATCATATATTATTTTTTATTGCAAAAATAAAAAATTTGTAACAAAAAAGGGTTTTGTACACAAGTTTGAAATTTTCGAAGAAATTCAAAAAACTCTTACAAAGGAAGAATGTGAAGTCGAGTAATATATAAATATTATTCCTTCGAATCCTAAAGCTAACGATAACCATTCAAAAGCACATTATATTTAAATTCGAAACAATAATTTTACAACCAACACATAAATTTATTTAGGTGTGAACAATTGTTTGCTATATTTCATGTTAGCCTGATAATGAAACAGGCAATTGACGTCCAAATGCATTATATCTAATTATACAATTATTTTTCGAGCTTTATGGACAGATATAGATTAAGGAACATGGTTAATAGAGCCATTGAAAAGAAAACGCCAGATACCAATCTATACACGCCTGGACTGTACATGTTTCGGTTCGGGCGAATGAACCTTTCCACAGCCTTTAGTATAGTCTGGCTGGGAGAGATAACTCAATTTTGGGCCCTTTATGCTAACTCCTTATGGAGAAAACATTTGGGAAATTTCCTCTTACAAATTGAATCATCTTTTCTCCCACTGTTTGCTTCCTTTAATAATTTATTCTAAAGAAAATAAACTTATGCAATTGTTGCTTTGGATCATTCCCCACCAAGTTATAATACAATTTGCCTAAAAAAGTTATAATGTTATTCTGGTTTTACCGATGCGAGTTTTGCCGTTAAAATGAGAAATAATTTTAGTGGCAAAACTCAAACTCAATGTTCGCTTTTATTTTCGAAAGTATCCGTCAACTCCTCTTGGACTACTTATTAATAAAGAGGAACTAAACTTTGTTTTTATAGATCTTACTGTTTAATTTTTCACTGTTTCCCAATGTTTTCATTTTACTGTAACAACTCTAAAAAGAGTACACTGAAAAAAATATTGTCGTGTGCCCAAAGATTTCATGTCCTTCAAATAAGAATACAAATTTTGCTTAGCTTAGACGACGCATTTCTCTAATATAAAGTTTTTTCCATGTTCAAAAGTCGATAAACTTTTCAATGAAGTCGTGTTGTCCTTATAATTAAGTGATTTGACTTGAAAATGGGTATCATAACATGAAAGAAAAAATTTTGAACTAAGGTCAACTTGACTTTAATAATTCAGAAAAAAAAAACTTTAAAACTAATAAAATTGTCTTTAAATTTGTTGCATTTTTGCATCTTGACTACAAAGCAAAAATTGTTAAAAAATAGGACATGTTTTTCAACACTTTATTTTAAAGACGTTTTTACTTGAAACATAGCACAATTTCTACACGGTTGAAAAAGACTGTTTTTCATATGTTTGGCTATAAACATTATATGTTTGGAACACAAATTTTTAAACACAATATTTTTGAGTGCAAGCATATAATGTTCATAAACTAGCATAACATGTTTGGGACATATATGTTAATATGTTAGAACATATTATGTTTGGGACATAAAATGTTTGTAAATATAATATGCTTGGATGCAAACATATATTAATTTAGAAATAGCCTATAAACATATATGTGTTTAGTAGCTTGGAGCGCTATTTAACAGGGAGCGATATTGAATTAAGTTGATTGTAAATATATAAATAAATAAATAAAATTTTGAGCACAATATTGTTTGGGAGAATTTTTTTAAGCATATAATATTTTTGGGTGCAAAATGCTTCCAAACATATTACATGTTCACATAATAACATATTGTTTTTTGGAAGACAACATTATTGAATTTGGATGCAAAAATACAAAATGTTTGGAAATTGACTACCCAAACATATATTGTTTAGACCAATATAATTTCAAACATATTATATATTGGAAGAGATCAAACATATAAATGTTTGGGCAATAGCCAAAAATGTATATGCTTGAAGCAAAATATGTTTGGGAGTATATGTTACAGAAGCGATTTTTTGTGAGCGTGTAGCTGTTATGGTCATCAAGAGTTAATTATCGTTATAAGTTATATTTATATAGCATAGCTTGCGACGCCCACGAGCCGATGCAAACATAACAGTGGTTCACGTGAATCAGTGGTTCGACGTGGATCAGTGGTTGGTACGTCCGCCTTGCATGCCAAGGGTCCTGGGTTCCTGGCAAATGGGCCATATCGGTCCACTTTTACGTATAGCCTCCATATAAACGTATTTGGCTTCCGAGGCCTCTAAGAGAAGCAAATTTCATCCGATCCGGCTGAAATTTACATGGTGTTAGTATATGGTCTCTAACAACCATGCAAAAATTGGTCCAATCGGTCCATAATTATATATAGCCCCCATATAAACCGATCACCAGATTTGCTCCGGAGGTCAAATCTGGTGATCTTGGAAGACCAAAATTCATCTGATTCAGTTGAAATTTGGTACGTGGTGTTAATATATGGCCTCAAACTCCCATGCAAAAATTGGTCGAAATCGGTCCATAATTATATATAGCCCCCATATAAACCGATCCCCAGATTCGACCTCCAGAGCCCCTTGGAAGAGCAAAATTCTTCCCATTCGGTTGAAATTTGGTACGTGATGTTAGTATATGGTATCCAACAACCATGCAGGAATTGGTTCATATCAGCCCATAAATATATATAGCTCCCATATAAACCGATCCCCAGATTTGACATTCGGTGCCTTTTGGAGAAGAAAAATTCATCCGATCTGCTCGAAATTTGGTACGTGGTGATCGTATATGATATTAAACAACCATGCCAAAAGTGGTCCATATTAGTCCATAATCATATATAGCCCAATATAAACCGCTCCCGAGATTTGGTTTTGGAGCCTCTTGGAGGAGCAAATTTCATCTGAGTGAGTTGAAATTTGGTACATTGTGCTAGTATATGGTCGTTAACAACCATGCCTAACTAGGTCCATATCGGTCTATAGTTATATATATTCCTCAGACAAATCGATTTCCAATCACACAAAAATTGGTCCACATCAAGTTCATAATTGTATATAGCCCCCATATAAGCGACCCCCATATTTCAATTCTGGCTCTCTACGTACCGTGCAAAAAGTTCATATCGATTCGTAATTATTTGTAGACTTAACTATACATAACTTTTTTGTCTAATATATACCACGTATGGACTAACTCACAATTTAGAAAACGATGTTAAGAAGTTTTAAGATACCACAACCCAAGTATTTCGATTGTGGATGACAGTCTTTCGTAGAAGTTTCTACGCAATCCATGGTGGAGGGTACATAAGATTCGGCCTGGCCGAACTTACGGCCTTATATACTTGTTATTTTTATTTATTTTTTTTACATATATTCCAGATGCGTTCGGAATATCCCGAAAAGGTGTTCAACATTACATACTACTATATTAAATTTTTACTACGAAACTGTAAAGTGTGTCTTATAAAAGACTTAAAGTCAGAAAAGTACAGTGCTTGATATAAACAAAATGAACTGAGTTCAAATCATATATTATTTTTTTATTGCAAAAATACAAATTTTGTAACAAAAAAAGGTATACAAGTTTGAAATTTTCGAAGAAATTCAAAAACTCTTTTTTAAATGAAGAACGTGAAGTCGAGTATATATATAAATATTTTTCCATCGAATCCTAAAGTTAACGATAACCACATTATATTTAAATTCTAAACAACAATTTTACAACCAACACAAAAATTTATTTAGGTGTGAACAATTGTTTGCTTTCTTTAATAATTTATTTTAAAGAAAATAAATTTATTCAATTGTTGCTTTTGATCGTTCCCCACCAAGTTATAATACAATTTGCCGAAAAGAGTTATAATGTTATTCTGGTTTTGCCGATTCGAGTTTTGCCGCCAAAATGAGAAATAATTTTAGCGGCAAAACTCGAACTCAATGCCTGCTTTTATTTTCGAAAGTATCCGTCAACTCCTCTTGAAAAGAGTTATAATGTTATTCTGGTTTTACCGATTCGAGTTTGCATCTTGACTACAAAGCAAAAAATCGATAAAAAATGAGACATGTTTTTCAACACTTTATTTTAAAGCCATTTTTACTTGAAACGTAGCGTAATTTCTACTGGAATTCTTGTTTTTAACGGACTAAAATAGCATATGAAAAAAGCTGAAAAAGCGAAAAAATAAAATTTGCTTCATAGAGTCAAATACACAAAACCCACATTTAAAGGATAACTGTGTCTTAAAAGTATCCTTACATGAATTCTCGGCTTCATTGGCTCGGAATCAATACCAAAATTTTTAAAATAGAGACACAATCTTTGGAACCGGGCATGCTATTTTTCAGTGTATAGTGCCCTTTCGTTAGTTGTTATGAAGATCCCTTTAATTACCTTTGTTTGAATATTTTGACTTACTCGTCCTATACTCAAAAAAAAGTGAACTCTCTATTTCACTAAAGCCAATTTAACTTTATTTTAGTTCATAGAAATATTATGTTTGGAGAAAGTTTTCTTTACTCTAATACTTTTTTGTGTACGTTAGTTAAATTAACTAAACCAGAGGGAAAAAATATACTCAAATGAAGCATCAAGATTAACTAAATTCGTGTCTTCCACAAAATAGTTCAGAATTTCTTTAAATTTGTAAATTTTACCAAAAATGCGTCCATCGTGAACTTCGTATGTCACTAAAGACATTATTGCAATTTTGAACTCCAAGTTTTTTCTTCAAACTATAAAATTTTCTTTAACAAGTGAAAAAACTTAGTTATGTCTAATAAATTTTCTTGTATTTGTCGAAAAATATTTACTTATTTTTATGACATCGGCGTGATGCCAACGTTTGTAATACTGTTTAGTTAAAATTTTCTACAAATATTCAACATTTTCTAAAATTAACCGAAAGTTTTCTTCCTGGTGGGTTCACTGTTTTTTCAGTGTACGTTCCGATTTGTTTTGACGAAACAAAAAAAAGTGCCCGTAATGCGAAAATGATAAACAAAACTCATGCTTTTTTTATGTCTTTTACTTAAGCATATACAATTTTTGGCGGCCTTATATCACAACATATATATGTTTACTCCAAATTTGTAAATTTATACTTGTTTATATTCACACATAGTATTTTTCCAATCTTTAATGGAATTTTCTTTGTGTCTCTCTTTCTAAACACATATATGTTTATAGTTTATATATAGAGGGAGCCACCGTGGTGCAATGGTTAGCATGCCCGCCTTGCATACACAAGGTCGTGGGTTCGATTCCTGCTACGACCGAACACCAAAAAGTTTTTCAGCGGTGGATTATCTCACCTCAGTAATGCTGGTGACATTTCTGAGGGTTTCAAAGCTTCTCTAAGTGGTTTCACTGGAATGTGGAACGCCGTTCGGACTCAGCTATAAAAAGGAGGTCTTGTCATTGAGCTTAACATGGAATCGGGCAGCACTCAGTGATAAGAGAGAAGTTCACCACTGTGGTATCACAATGGACTGAATAGTCTAAATGAGCTTGATACATCGGGCTGCCACATAACCTAACCTAACCTAACCTTATAGTCTATTTCTAAATTTATATATGTTTGCATCCAAGCATGTTATATTTACAAACATAATATGTTCTAACATATTAACATATATGTCCGAAACATATTATGCTAGTTTATGAACATTATATGCTTGCACTTAAAAATATTGTGTTTAAAAATTTGAGTTCCAAACATATAATCTTTAACCCAAACATATGAAAAACAGTCTTTTTCGTCCGTGTAGGTACAATTTCATCTTGGTTTTAAAATCTGATATTGTAGCAATATTTCTCAGACTATTTGGTAATTCATTGTACATATGTGACCCAGCGTACCACCTCTGGCAAATTATATCCCGTTATGATTCATTATTGGGAAGTTCGATTGTATTTGCGCTAAGTCTCAAGCTTACTCGATCAAAGCATTGATTCGATCGAAAGCTAGAGTGATTTACACTGACGGACGGACATGACTAGATTCACTCAGAATTTCAATGGAGACAGATATATATGTTCAAGTGGTGGTTACAAACAACAACGACAATAATTTCCTATATAATTTGTGATTTGTTTAAATAGACCCTTAAAATTTACCACCTTTTATATCAATTCAAATTTGTTTACGATAAACTGTGTTATGCGGTAATGAAACTGGTTAAATTCGAAAATATCAACATCTGGTCAAGATCCATTCATGTTTGGAGAATTAAATTAACTTTATATACTTTGCAATTAAAAAATCCACTGCTGTAATTTATATAAATATCGCCAAAAAGCAAGCAAATTCAGTATTCCGCTTCAAACACTTTTCATTTATCGCTCAGTGCTCACTGCATAAAATGAAGGTAATTATTTCCAATATACTTATTTAAACAATTTGCATTAATTATGGACATTTCAACAGGTGTTGACCCAAGCAACTTTGTTCTTGAGTATTTTAATTTTGGCTGTCTCTCAGGTTCTGTACCCTGGTCTAAGAATTAATAGGGTACCTGTCCTGCAACCAAATGGTACAGTTCAACTGATCACAACCATTGTAACAGCTAGTCCGTACCCACCAGATCCAGTAACACAGGCGCCTCCTCAACAAAGTGTCAGTCTACAAGCAGGACAACACTAAGACAGAAAATATGATTACATCGTTGTCATATCCAAAAGAATTGCGATTTTACACCGTATAATAAATCTGTAACATAAACATTAATGTAATTAATTTTTCCCATTCGTATATATGGGTGGGAAAGGCGTATTGAGGGCAACATACATAAATATTTTCCTCCGAAACGAAATTACACTTTCTTATATAGGATTCTCTTTGAGGGCAATTAAACACGAATTTATGACAAACGCTACAATGATTGTCTCTAAATCTTCGATTGTCTAAAATTTAATTTTTCGGAAAAGAACACTTATTGATGATTGGAAAATGTAATGAGACATTTTGAACTGGCTACTGGATACAGCGTTGTGCACGTGAGTAATATTTTACTCACACTGATATTAAAGATTACTCAACATACAATTTAGGATGCGTTATTTACAAAGTATTAAGGACAAATTACGTTAACATAAATTTTTATTAAATTTACGACACCAATTTTGGAAATATGCATCCGTCTGTTAAAGCTGCATGTCTTTGAACAAAGGCAAATTTTCCTTAAAGTAAAGAAACTCAATTTATAAAGAAATCGTCCCTAAATTGCCTGAAATATTGCATCTTTAGATTTAAGATAAAAATTCTTTAAATATAGGCTTAGACTTATTAAGAAAACATGTTTACTGTGAAGTATCCATTATATCTTGAATTTTTAAACTGACATTTGTTTGTACGTGACTAGCTTTATTAATATACCGCGAAAAGAGAATACAAATTCGATAAATGAGATCTGTATCCTACACTCAAAAACAGTGAACTCTATATGACGGTAAAGCCAATTTTATTACATTTTAATTCAAGGAATTATTAAGCTTTGCGAAAGTTTTCTTGACTTCAATAATTTTTTGTAAATTCGTGTCTCCTACAAACAGTTCAACATTTCTTAAAATTTTTAAGTTTTACCAATAATGCGCCTATTATGAAATTCGTATGCTACTAAAGACATTTTTGCAATTTTTAACTCCAGTTTTCCCTTAAAACTTCGACATTTTCCCAAAACTAGTGAAAAAAATATTTATGTCTAATAAATTTTCTTGAATTATTCGAAAAATATTTACTTATTTTTGTAAAATCGGCGTGATATCTGTTACAGTTTAGTTAAAATTTTCTAAAATGAATTTAAATTTTCTAAAATTAACCAGAACGGAAATTTGTTTATTTTAAAGAAGCCGCATCAATATCAAAATCCGTAAGAGAAGGTCAAAATCTTTGGATTCAAGTAAACTTATATTCGTAATAACTCACACTCAAGCACAAAAAGCTTTTAAAGACTTCTGACTTATGAAAGTTGAGATGTACGTTATTTATTTTTTGCAGAGCGTACATAGACGAAAAAGACTATATTTCATATGTATAAACTAACATGTTCATAAGCTAACATAACATGTTTGGGACATATATGTTAATATGTTAGAACATATTGTGTTTGGAACATAAAATGTTGGTAAATATAATATGATTGGATGCAACCATATATTAATTTAGAATTAGCCTATAAAGACCTAGAAAGAGAAACCTAGAGGGTATGCGGCAAGTAAAAGAATGGAAGTAACCAAATGGCGTCTTTTGGGTCTTAATTCCGACCATTGAACCATTGTCCACACGCACAGAAAAAACATGTTTGGACATCGTTGCCGCATCCATTTAATGCTTATCTAGAGTATGTTATTGTCGCGAAAATCATGTATTTTGTCTTTGTAAAAATAATTTCGAAGAAAAGTGTATGATGGCAATAAGCATTTAAATGGTTGTCAAATGCCGCAAACATGTTCTATTATTTAAATGATAGAATTTGAGACCATTAAATGGTCGCGAAAATCATGTACCTGACCATTCAATTTTTTTACTTTCTTGCAGGGAACAAAGTATTTTTATAGGTTACGTATAGACATGTCTAGAACCATTAAATGGCCAAAAAGGCCATGTACATTGTTTTCGTCACCATTTAATTTTTTAATTTTTGTATATTTTTTTATATTGACCAGGTACACATGATTTTCATTTTGCGCGTCAGTCGTGTGTTTATTGTTTCTTGGAATGGACGGAGAATACGGAATAACTGTGTTTTGTGTTAAATTATTTATTCAGAAGTGCCACGTGGTTTTATGTGAACACAAAAAGTGAAGTGTAATTGAAAACAAGTATATACGGCCGTAAGTTCGGCCAGGCCGAATCTTATCTACCCTCCACCATGGATTGCGTAGGAACTTCTACTAAAGGCTGTCATCCACAATCGAATTACTTGGGTTGCGATAACACTTGCCGATGGCAAGGTATCGTAAAACTTTTTAACACTGTCTTCTAAATTGTAAGTTAGCCCATACGGGGTATATATTAAACAAAAAAAGGCCGATTAAATACGTATATAATATAGTTTGACAAAAAACTTGACAAAATTTTCTATAGAAATACAATTTTGACAAAATTTTCTATAGAAATAAAAACTTGACAAAATTTTCTATAGAAATAAAATGTTGACAAAATTTTCTATGGAAGTAAAATGTTGACAAAATTTTGTATAGAAATAAAATGTTGACAAAATTTTCTATAAAAATAAAATTTTGACAAAACTTTCTATGGAAATAAAATTTTGACAAACATTTCTATAGAAATAAACGTTTGACAAAACTTTCTATAGAAATGAAACTTTCAACTTTCTATAGTAATAAAATTTGACAAAATTTTCTATGGAAATAAAGGTTTGGTAGATTATTTTTGGCGATATGGACCAATTTTTGTGTAATAAGTCATCGGCTATATATAACTAAAGACCGATATTGACCAATTTTTACATGGCTGTTAGAGGCCATATATTGTCAAAATGTACCAAATTTCAACCGCATCGGATGACTTTTGCTATATATAATTATGGACCGATATGGACCAATTTTTGCATGGTTGTTAGATACCATATACTAACACCATGTACAAAATTTCAACTGGATCGGATGAATTTCGCTCCTCCAAGAGGCTCCTGAGGTCAAATCTGGGGATCGGTTTATATGGGAGCTATATATAATTATGAACCGATATGGATCAATTTTTGCATGGTTGTTAGAGACTATATACTAACACCACGTACTAAATTTCAATTGGATCGGATGAATTTTGCTCCTCCAAGAGGCTCCGGAGTTCAAATCTGGGGATCGGTTTATATGGGAGCTGTATATAATTATGAACCGATATGGACCAATTTTTGCATGATTGTTAGAGGCCGTATACTAACATCAGGTACCAAATTTCAACAGGATCGGATGAATTTTGCCCCTCCAAGAGGCTCCGGAGGTCAAATCTGGGGATCGGTTTATATGGGGGCTATATATAATTATGGACCGATATGGACCAATTTTTGCATGGTTGTTAGAGACCGTATACTAACATCAGGTACCACATTTCAACCGGATCGGATGAATTTTTCCCCTCCAAGAGGCTCCGGAGGTCAAATCTGGGGATCGGTTTATATGGGGGCTATATATAATTATGGACCGACATGGACCAATTTTTGCATGGGTGTTAGAGACCGTATACTAAGACCACGTACTAAATTTCAACCGGATCCGATGAATTTTGCTCCTCCAAGAGGCTCCGGAGGTCAAATCTGGGGATCGGTTTATATGGGAGCTATATATAATTATGGACCGATATGGACCAATTTTTGCATGGTTGTTAGAGGCCGTATACTAACATCAGGTACCAAATTTCAACCGGATCGGATGCATTTTGCTGCTCCGGGAGGCTCCCCAAGTCAAATTTGGGGATCGGTTTATATGGGGGCTATACGTAAACGTGGTCCGATATGGCCGATTTTCAATACCATCCGACCTACATCAATAACAACTACTTGTGCCAAGTTTCAAGTCGATAGCTTGTTTCGTTCGGAAGTTAGCGTGATTTCCACAGACGGACGGACAGACGGACGGACGGACGGACATGCTTAGATCGACTCAGAATTTCACCACGAACCAGAATATATATACTTTATGGGGTCTTAGAGCAATATTTCGATGTGTTACAAACGGAATGACAAAGTTAATATACCCCCATCCTATGGTGGAGGGTATAAAAATGCCTGTTTTTTGTTCTGCATTTTGTTATATGGTATCATTTATTTTTATTTGCAGTTACATGATGTTTGCGTTTGTACATTTGATGAGCACGAAGTAAATATGGAATGATTACTTATTGTTGAAATTAAACCAAAAATAGAGTGTGCACCCAGAAAAAAGTGACCCCTTCTTTAAGTTAAAAAGAACTAATTGTGAAGAAAGTTGAACTTTGTATAGCGCCAAAGACATTTTTATTTTTTTGAACGATGTGATTTTCGTTGAAATTAGGTAGAATGCATTCCATATATTAGTTAACATTTTCCTATATTTATGTTCCCTTATACTCCAGAATGAAAAAATTTAACTGAATTGAATTCATATATGGAATGAATTTGGTGAACTTTTTTCATTCATTGGGACAAATCTTACATATTTGTGGTAAACCTGTTTACTTCAAACTTAGAACTGCTTACCTTCGTTTTTAAATACAATTTTATTTATTTATATAGGCAATTTTTTCTTCAATAAAATACACGTTATATTAATATATTAAATATATTTATTAAGAATCAACAGGATCGAAATATTAGTTAATTATTCCACTATTTCCAATTTCCATGTAATGTCATCAACTGTAAAACGCATTTTTTCTTCTTCTTGTACCTTTCACTTTTAATAAGTTGCTGCGTAACGAGTTTGTCCTCTTTTTACAATTTCAATACCTACAAATATAAAAAAATCATAAACCAATTTTTGCACAAAAGGTTAGCGTCACTGAATGTTACCTGATTATTGAAGATTCCAAAATGAAGACGAATGAAGAAGTTGTTATTCTGTTTTCTGTCTTTATACACCATCACGAACATAATTTTTTCTCACTAATTTATTAATTTAAAATAACAAATATTTTATATATTTCATTTGTTATTTATTATATTATTTTACTATATAATTTTTTAACAATCCCTCCGTATACCATAACAAGGCGATTCCAACTAAAACAAGTATATACGGCCGAAAGTTCGGCCAGGCCGAAGCTTATGTACCCTCCATCATGGATTGCGTAGAAACTTCAACTAAACACTGCCATCCACAATCGAATTACTTAAGTTGCGGTAACGCTTGCCGATGGCAAGGTATCTTAAAACCTCCTAACACCATCTTCTAAATTGTAAGTTAGTCCATACGTGGTATATATTAAATCAAAAAAGATCGATCCAATACGTATATAATTCAGTTTGACAAAGTAGACATAAAATTTTGACAACATTTTCTATAGAAATAAAATTTTGGTAGATTATTTTTGGCTCTAGTGGCAACCATGATTATGATCCGATATGGACCAACACCACGTGCCTAATTTGAACCGGATCGGATGAATTTTGCTCCTCCAAGAGGCTCCGGAGGTCAAATCTGGAGAATGTTTTATATGGGGGCTATATATAATTATGGACCGATATGGACCAATTCTGGCACGGTTGTTAAAGATCATATACCAACACCATGTTCCAAATTACAACCGGATTGGATGAAATTTGCTTCTCTTGGAGACTTCGCAAGCCAAATCTGGGGATCGGTTTATATGGGGGCTATATATAATTATGAACCGATGTGGACCAATTTTTGCGTGGTTGTTAGAGACCATATACCAACACCATGTACCAAATTTCAGCCGGATCGGATGAAATATGCTTCTGTTAGAGGCTCCACAAGCCAAATCTGGGGATCGGTTTATATGGGGGCTATATATAATTATGGACCGATGTGGACCAATTTTTGCATGATTGTTAGAGACTACATACCAACACCACGTACCAAATTTCAGCCAGATCGGATGAAATATGCTTCTGTTAGAGGCTCCACAAGCCAAATCTGGGGATCGGTTTATATGGGGGCTATATATAATTATGGACCGATATGGACCAATTTTTGCATGGTTGTTAGAGACCATATACCAACATCATGTTACAAATTTCAGCCGGATCGGATGAAATTTTCTTCTCTTTGAGGCTCCGCAAGCCAAATCTGGGGATCGGTTTATATGGGGGCTATATATAACTATTGACCGATGTGAACCAATTTTTGCATGGTTGTTAGAGACCATATACCAACACCATGTACCAAATTTCAGCCTGATCGGATGAAATTTGCTTCTCTTTTAGGCTCCGCAAGCCAAATCTGGGGATCGGTTTATATGGAGGCTATATATAATTATGGACCGATGTGGACCAATTTTTGCATGGTTGTTAGAGACCATATACCAACACCACATACCAAATTTCAGCCGGATTGGATGAAATATGCTTCCGTTAGGGGCTCCACAAGCCAAATCTGAGGGTCCCTTTATATGGGGGCTATACGTAAAAGTGGACCGATATGGCCCATTTTCAATACCGAATTTTCAATATCCGACCTACATCGATAACAACTACTTGTGCCAAGTTTCAAGTCGATAGCTTGTTTCGTTCGGAAGTTAGCGTGATTTCAACAGACGGACGGACGGACGGACATGCTTAGATCGACTCAGAATTTCACCACGACCCAGAATATATATACTTTATGGGGTCTTAGAGCAATATTTCGATGTGTTACAAACGGAATGACAAAGTTAATATACCCCCATCCTATGATGGAGGGTATAAAAACAACCCACGCGCAAACATACCGATTACATCGATGACATTTATCGATTACAGGTAGATAAAAGAAATATAGGAAAATTTTCTATATTCTAACAAGTGTGTCTCCTTAAGTTTTAAAAGGATTGAATACTTCTTAGTACGAATGAACTTAAAATTTTTTCTATGCCAAGTATTATTCGTATGTTTGATAAGCTTTCTATAATAAAGGAAGTCAGAATTATCATTTTATAAGAAATTTTACTAAATTTGAGGAAACTTGGTTTTAGTTCATATTTTATTTATTTTTACGAATGCTTTGTTATCAGTGAGTACAATTTTCTTGGTCAATAGTAAATTCTTATACCCAGCGAAGAAAACAGTATTAGTAAAATTCCATGCCTTATTCTAGTTAATGAACTATTCCTAACTGATTTCAATTTAGGATTTTTTTACTGAATTTTATTTTTTTTTAACAAAAATTTAACTTAATGGAAATAAATTGGCTAAACTAAATTGATGAACATTTTTTCCTTTAGTTCCGAAGGCACTTTTTTTCTTGGTGTGTAGAAATATGTGATGTTTGCTTGCACGACAATGATTTCGTTTATAAATAAACCAGCAAACTCGGCAAACTCCGTTCGCCATTTTGCTAGCTTCGTCTTATGTAACATTTCGTTTGGTGATTAAAAGATGAAGAAAAATTTTTAATTTTATTTTATATATTAAAAAGAAAAATTTTATTTCATTTCACAGCAGTAATGAATTTATTTCGATTACAAAAATATAGTGTTATTTAGTTGAACTTGTCTAAATGAGAGTGAATCCTACGTAATTACTGAATCGAAGTGTTATACGTGTCCGCAAATTATTCGTTTCATTCTTTGGTAAACCACATTTTTTGATTTTTTGGTCTGACGTTAACACAAACAAAGCGGATGGTTTCCCAACTTTTGAACACGCAACGTATAACTGACCATGTGAAAAACAATGATTTTCTAAATTTATACCGCAAACACTAAGCAATTGGCCTCACGACTTCTTAATGGTCATTCGAACGCAATGCGAACTGGAAATTGCAATCTTTTGAAGTCAAACGGAAGATCAGTCGGAATCATTGGTATTCGAGGAATACATACATTTTCACCTGCTTACTTTCCGTTAATAATGGTTGCCTCTATCAAATTCGGGATAAGTCTTTTTTACTGAGAGTGGAGTTCGGTTGCAAAGTCGAGCTTCTATCACGAATGTTTCGAAAATTCGTGATAGAAGCGGGCAATATGGTACAATAAATTAATTTCGGATCTCAACATCTTGACTTTAACTTTGATAGTTCGACCATTATCTTCTTTTGAACGCCGACGATAAACTGGATATCCATCGTTACCTGTGACTGTTTCAGCAACTAACGATCACGGATATCGTTTTGTGCACTTTCCATCAGCCATGCAAGGCCATAATGGATTTAATGCACCGCACGGTCCATGCACCATCTGTGTTGTCACAATGTCGTGTAGGTGGGGATCAGTGACTGGATCAGGAATTTCAGCGGATATGATATGATATGATGTTATCCACTTCCTTTGAATGTAATTTGTTCAGCAACGAAATTAGTATATGAGCATGTAGTAGTCAACGCTGCTGCCATTCCACCGAGTACATATGCTATAACAACGTGTGTCATCAAAAACTCGATGCGTAGTAAGGACATCCATCATAACCTTGAGTTTTTGCTGAAATACTCTGGCGATTATGTCATGGCGATCTTGCGGTTTTCGGCCCGGTTCCAACTCACGTTCAATTTCCGTCCAATTCGGATTGCATGTGAACGTAACAAATAAATCCGTAGTTCAATAATTTCGCACATACGTCATAGCATCTTGAGCGTATTCGTGCATGTGACGTGGGCTTCTGGTATAAGATGATGGGAGAATCGTTAGACGTCCAAAATTCTGAACGTCACCATCTGAATGAATAGCATCACGCAAGTGTATATACACGCAAAGAAAAAACATTTTTGGCCTCATCCATTTAATGCTTATGGTTTTATGTGAACACAAAAAAGGAAAGTGTAAATCTGAGTACTATGTTCAGTTTTCAAGCTGAAAACCAGCTTGTTTTCACGGTTACTCTGCGTGCACATTCAAGTAAGTGCCTTCGAAACTAAAGGAAAAAATGATAATCAATTTTGTTTAGCCATTTTATTTTCATTAAGTTAAATTTATGTGTAAAATAAACAAATTTACTTGTTTTAGTAGAAACAAGTATATACGGCCGTAAGTTCGGCCAGGCCGAATCTTATGTACCCTCCACCATGGATTGCATAGAAACTTGTACAAAAGACGGTCATCCACAATCGAATTACTTGGGTTGCGGTAACACTTGCCGATGGCAAGGTATCTTAAAACTTCTTAACATCGTCTTCCCAATTGTAAGTTAGTCCATACGGGTTATATATTAAACAAAAAAGACCGATTAAATACGTATATAATTCAGTTTGACAAAATGTTCTATAGAAATAAAATTTTGACAAAATTTTCTATAGAAATAAAATTTTTACAACATTTTCTACAGCAATAAAATTTTGACAAAATTTTCTATAGCAATAAAATTTTGTAGATTATATTTGGGAATCGGCTAGATATAACTATAGACCGATATGGACCAATTTTGGCATGGTTGTTAGCGCTCATATACTAGCGCAATGTACCAAATTTCACCACGTACCAAATTTCAATCGGATCGGGTGAATTTTCCTCTTCCAAGGGGCTCCGGAGGTCAAATCTGGGGATCGGTTTATATGGGAGCTACATATAATTATGGCACGATATGGACCAATTCCTGCATGGTTGTTAGAGACCATATACTAACACCACGTACCAAATTTCAACCGAATCGGATGAATTTTGCTCATCCATGAGGCTCCGGAGGTCAAATCTGGGGATTGGTTTATATGGGGGCTATATATAATTATGGACCGATGTGAACTAATTTTTGCATGGTTGTTAGAGACTAGAGGTCTGCATCGAATAACTTTTCACTACATGTATGCAATTCGCTGTCGAATATAGTACATACACTGTCCTTCTCTCAGAGCGCAAGTAGTGAAGTGAAGAGAACACTTGCTTGTCAAATACCACCAAGTACTTATCCGAAACAATATGTGTTCCGAAAAAAAGGAACAATAAAAATGTAAGTACTTGAGAAAAAGTACAACATGGATTCTCTTCACTTCACGTGGTACCACAAGTATTTCTCAGTTATATGCGAAGCAAAACTTTCCATTATTATTAATCATAGATATGTATGTATATCACATATTTCATATATTCATGTATGTAACACACTTACATTAACGTTTGCCGTTCTTTATAACAAACCAAAACATATATTATTGAGAGTAAGTGTTTTTTTTTATATTTCTGAAACTGCACGTGGTACATGGAGTACTCTATGAAGTTTTGTTTTCTCAACATACTCGACGTGATCACTCTGAGTACACTTCAATAAGAGAGAAAGAGGAATATGTGTTTGTTGGTAGTGAAGACATCAGAGTAGCAACAAGAAGTTACTCGTGGCTTTTGGTGTTCATCAAAATGTGTACCAATAGTTTTGCGACTCTCTCAAATAGATGTACTCATGTAGCAAGTACACGTGAACTCTGCATTTACAAACGGAATTGTGCAGACCTCTAATAGAGACCATATACTAACACCATGTACCACATTTCAGCCGGATCGGATGAAATTTGTCTCTCATAGAGGCTCCGCAATCCAAATCTGGAAATCGGTTTATATGAGGGCTATATATTATTATGGACCGATGTGGAGCAATTTCTGCATGGTTGTGAGAGACCATATACTAACACCATGTACCAAATTTCAACTAGATCAAATGAATTTTGCTCCTCCAAGCCAAATCTGAGCGTCGGTTCATATGGGGGCTATACGTAAAAGTGGCTCGATATGGCCCATTTGCAATACCATCCGACCTACATCAATAACAACTACTTGTACCAAGTTTCAAGTCGATAGCTTGTTTCGTTCGAAAGATAGCGTGATTTCAACAGACGAACGGACATGCTTAGATCGACTCAGAATTTCACCACGACCCAGAATATATGTACTTTATGGGGTCTCTGAGCCATATTTCGATGTGTTACAAACGGAATGACAAAGTTAATAAACCCCCATCCTAACAGGTTGGCGATAAGTCCCCGGTCTAACAAAGAAAAACACGTTTTTTTTGTCAAAATTCGTTTTTATTATTCAACATAGTTCCCTTCAAGAGCGATATAACGATTATAACGACCTTCCAATTTTTTGATACCATTTTGGTAGTACTCCTTCGGTTTTGCCTCAAAATAGGCCTCCGTTTCGGCGATCACCTCTTCATTGCAGCCAAATTTTTTCCCTGCGAGCATTCTTTTGAGGTCTGAGAACAAGAAAAAGTCGCTGGGGGCCAGATCTGTAGAATACGGGGGGGTGGGGAAGTAATTCGAAGCCCAATTCATGAATTTTTGCCATCGTTCTCAATGACTTGTGGCACGGTGCGTTGTCTTGGTGGAACAACACTTTTTTCTTCTTCATATGGGGCCGTTTTGCCGCGATTTTGACCTTCAAACGCTCCAATAACGCCGCTTTTTCCCTTCTCAAGATAATCGATAAAAACTTTTGAGTCTTTCCACGCTTCGGAGACGGTTCACCGGTCGCTGTCCACTCAGCCGACTGTCGATTGGACTCAGGAGTGTAGTGATGTTTCATCCATTGTCACATATCGACGGAAAAACTCGGGTATATTACGAGTTAACAGCTGCAAATACCACTCAGAATCATCAATACGTTGTTGTTTTTGGTCAAATGTGAGTTCGCGCGGCACCCATTTTGCACAGAGCTTCCAACACGTTCCTTTGATATCTTTAAGGCCTCTGCTATCTCGATCAACTTCATTTTACGGTCATTCAAAATCATTTTGTAGATTTTTTTGATGTTTTCGTCGGTAACCACCACTTTCGGGCGTCTACTGCGTTCACCGTCCTCCGTGCTCATTTCACCACGCTTGAATTTTGCATACCAATCAATTATTGTTGATTTCCCTGGGGCAGAGACCGGCAACTCATTATCAAGCCAAGTTTTTGCTTCCACCGTATTTTTTCCCATCAGAAAACAGTATTTTATCAAAACACGAAATTCCTTTTTTTTTAATTTTTTCACAATAACAAAAGATGCTTCACAAAAGACGCTCTATCTCACAAACTAATTGACTTACACCCGTCAAATTTTGACACGAATCATTTGAAGTTTGGTACTATATAAAAATAATATGCATTTAATACTAGCGACGCCATCTATGTGTCAGTCCGGGGACTTATCACCCAATCTGTTATGGTCGAGGGTATAAAAATCCTAAACAGAAAGCAGGTGGAAACGTTCGTTAACTACACACAAAAATTTTTTTCTGATTCAATCACGAAATTAATTGGTCCAATTAATGAAATATCTTCAATCACAGAAATGATAGTATCAATTAAAAAATTAATTGAAGATCAATTAAAAAATTAATTGATACTATTCATTTTTGTGATTGATTTTTATTTCAATTAAAAAAATTGTAGAAACCATTAAATTTTAATTGAATATTTTTGAAAACTCAATTAAAATTTTAATTGGAAAAATTTTCGTGAAATTTTTTTCTGTGAAGAATAAGGTATGGAATTTTTCTAACCCTAATTTCTTCTCGGGGTTTAAGAATTTAAAATATGACAAGATCGCATTTACCGGATAAAAATTTGGATGCCATGATATTTCTAAGAAGTTACTTAAAGCGATAAAGTACAAAAGGATTAACACAAGTTTGCGAAAATATACCTAAACTAATCAAAACCCTTAACCCTTTCACCACTGATGTCCACTTAGAAGGACATTCGAAAAAGACACCAAATTCTATTTTCCCAAATGACAATTCAAAATGACAATTTTTGTTCTATTTACATGCTGTTAGTACAAGTAAAAATAGAAGAAAAATTAAAGTTTTTAGTATTAGGTTTATTTCGGTAGTGAAAGGGTTAAAATGTTTTGCTGAGTAATATAGCGATATGAAATCATTTTTTAATTTACTCTTATGATCTTTTGTTGTTTTTTTTTCTTCACGCAAAGAAAGAAAACGTTTGGAAAACGTGTACCGAAAACGTTTTTCTTTTGTTAGAGTTTTTTGAATTGCTTCGAAAAGTATACACTTTTATCACCAAAAAAATTCGTTTGTTACAAAATTTTTATTTTTTCAATAAAAAAAGTTATTTTTGAACCAACAACACAGTCCATTTCGTTTATATCAAACACTGTTCTTTTCTGACTTTAGGTCTTTAATAAGACACATTTTACAGTTCATAGTAAAAATTTAATATAGTAGAATGTAATGTTGAACATTTTTCGGAATCTTCCGACCATATCTGGAATATGTAAAAAAAAAAAAAAACTTTGGTCGAAGCAGGGATCGAACCCACGACCCTTGGCATGCAAGTCGGACGTAGCAACCACTGCTCCACGGTGCCAAACTAAATGTTTGTTTCTGTTAAATAAACTTTGTTTATTCGGTTCGTGGGCGCCGCAAGCTATGCTATATAAATATAACTTATATGGATATTTATCTATTGATGACCATAACAGGTACATAGCTCAGTGGTTAGTGTGTTGGCTTACAAAGTGCATGGTCCGCGGTTCGATTCTCCGTCCAGGTGAAAGGTAAAAAAATTAAACATTTATAAAATCGTATAATTTCTTCTATATTGTTTGTATTACAGAAAAAGGTGCTAAGAACTAACAAACTTCGTGGAAGTGAGAAAGATGTGAGGGAAAATGAAATTAGCCAGAAAAAAATTTTTTTTGAGTTAGTCTTTATGAAATTGATTTTACATCCTGGAAAAGAATAAACGTTTATCACAAAAAGTATATACTTTTCTTCCAAATACACTTCCTTTCAACGAAAAGCAAATGAGAGACGAACTTTGTTTGTCCAAAATTTCGTTTGGGAGGAAAGAATTATTTTTTGCGTGTTGTTATAATAAATCTGAATTAAACTAAATTGGTTTAATGTATAACAATTTTTTGGCGCTGTAGATTGTTATTTATTTATTTCCATATTTGTTATAATTAAAATTACAATAAATAAAAAGAAAATTAAGCAATAGCAACTAAGGCTATCGGCTTATGACTAATCAATGTAGGTGATATAAATGAGGTAATAACAAGTATATACGGCCGTAAGTTCGGCCAGGCCGAAGCTTATGTACCCTCCATCATGGATTGCGTAGAAACTTCTTCTAAACACTGCCATCCACAAACCTCCTAACACCATCTTCTAAATTGTATGTAAGTCCATACGTGGTATATATTAAATCAAACAAGATCGATCCAATACGTATATAATTCAGTTTGACAAAGTAGACATAAAATTTTGACAAAATTTTCTACAGAAATAAAATTTTAACAAAATTTTCTATAGAAATAAATTTTTTACAAAATTTTCTATAGAAATAAACTTTTGACACAATTTTCTATAGAAATAAAATCTTGGTAGATTATTTTTGGCTCGAGTGGCAACCATGATTATGAACCGAATAAAATTTGAACAAAATTTTCTATAGAAATAAAATTTTCACAATGATGAAAATTTTATTATGAACCGAATAAAATTTGAACAAAATTTTCTCTACACGCAAAGAAAAAAAACGTTTGGAAAACGTGTACCGAAAACGTTTTTCTTTTGTTATAGTTTTTTGAATTGCTTCGAAAATTTTAAACTTTTATCACCAAAAAAATTCGTTTGTTACAAAATTTTTATTTTTTCAATAAAAAAAGTTATTTTTGAAATAACATCACAGTCCATTTCGTTTATATCAAACACTGTTCTTTTCTGACTTTAGGTCTTTAATAAGACACATTTTACAGTTCAAAATTTAATATAGTACAATGTAATGTTGAACATGTTTTCGGAATCTTCCGAATATATCTGGAATATATGTAAAAAAAAAAACAAAAGCAAAAAAAAACTTTGGCCGAAGCAGGGATCGAACCCACGACCCTTGGCATGAGAGTCGGACGTAGCTACCACTGCTCCACGGTGCCAAACTAACTGCTTGTTTCTGTTAAATAAACTTTGTTTATTCGGTTCGTGGGCGCCGCAAGCTATGCTATATAAATATAACTTATATGGATATTTATCTATTGATGACCATAACAGGTACATAGCTCAGTGGTTAGTGTGTTGGCTTACAATGTGCCTGGTCCGCGGTTCGATTCTCCGTCCAGGCGAAAGGTAAAATAAATTTTAAAAATTTATAAAATCGTATAATTTCTTCTACATTGTTGGTATTACAGGAAAAGGTGTTAAGAACTAAAAATCCTCATGGTTGTGAGAAAGATGTGAGGGACAATGCAATTAGCAAGAAAGTAATGTTTTTTTTTGAGCTAGTCTTTATGAAATTGTTTTTACATCCTGGAAAAGAATAAACGTTTATCACAAAAAGTATATACTTTTCTTCCAAATACACTTCCTTACAGCGAAAAGCAAATGAGAAACGAACTTTGTTTGTCTAAAATTTCGTTTGGGAGGAAAGAATTATTTTTTTGCGTGTAGAAATAAAATTTTGACAAAATTTTCTATAGAAATAAAATTTTGACAAAATTTTCTATAGAAATAAAATTTTGGTAGACTATTTTTGGCTCTAGTGGCAACCATGATTATGAACCGATATGGACCAATTTTTGTGTGATTGGACCAATTTTGGTATGGTTGTTAGCGACCATATACTAACACCACGTTCCTAATTTGAACCGGATCGGATGAATTTTGCTCCTCCAAGAGGCTCCGGAGGTCAAATCTGGAGAACGTTTTATATGGGGGCTATATATAATTATGGACCGATATGGACCAATTCTGTCACGCTTGGTAAAGATCATATACTAACACCATGTTCCAAATTACAACCGGATTGGATGAAATTTGCTTCTCTTGGAGACTTCGCAAGCCAAATCTGGGGATCGGTTTATATGGGGGCTATATATAATTATGAACCGATGAGGACCAATTTTTGCATGGTTGTTAGACACCATATACCAATATCATGTACCAAATTTCAGGCGGATCGGATGAAATTTGCTTCTCTTTGAGGCTCCGGAACCCAAATCTGGGGATCGGTTTATATGGGCGCTATATATAATTATGGACCGATGTGGACCAATTTTTTCACGGTTGTTAGAGACCATATACCAACACCATGTACCAAATTTCAGCCGGATCGGATGAAATTTGCTTCTCTTTGAGGCTTCGCAAGCCAAATCTGGGGATCGGTTTATATGGGGGCTATATATAATTATGGACCGGTGTGGACCAATTTTTGCATGATTGTTAGAGACCATATACCAACACCATGTACCAAATTTCAGCCGGATCGGATGAAATATGCTTCTCTTAGAGGCTCCACAAGCCAAATCTGGGGATCGGTTTATATGGGGGCTATATATAATTAAGGACCGATATGGACCAATTTTTGCATGGTTGTTAGAGACCATATACCAACATCATGTACCAAATTTCAGCCGGATCGGATGAAATTTTCTTCTCTTTGAGGCTCCGCAAGCCAAATCTGGTGATCGGTTTATATGGGGGCTATATATAATTATGAAGCGATGTGGACCAATTTTTGCATGGTTGTTAGAGACCATATACCAACACCATATACCAAATTTCAGCCGGATCGGATGAAATATGCTTCTGTTAGAGGCTCCACAAGCCAAATCTGAGGGTCCCTTTATATGGGGGCTATACGTAAAAGTGGACCGATATGGCCCATTTTCAATACCATCCGACCTACATCGATAACAACTACTTGTGCCAAGTTTCAAGTCGATAGCTTGTTTCGTTCGGAAGTTAGCGTGATTTCAACAGACGGACGGACATGCTTAGATCGACCCAGAATTTCACCACGACCCAGAATATATATACTTTATGGGGTCTTCGAGCAATATTTCGATGTGTTACAAACGGAATGACAAAGTTAATATACCCCCATCCTATGATGGAGGGTATAAAAAGGGTTAGTAAATTATAAAAATTATTGTTTTTTATGTTTTACGTACATTATGTTTTGCTTTGTAAGTTATGAGATTTAAGAAGAGCGAATATGTTATTAATATTATCCTGGCTGGGGTGCTGCAAGATAGTTACTAAATCGTCGGTTTGTAACACGTTCTGAAAGATAATTTTAAGTGATGTGCGTTCCGATAGAAAATGTTTGGCAGTGAGGTTGGTTTGCTTGCAGTAGTCGCATAATGGTGGGGAATCTCGGGATAAAATATGTCCATGCGTGAGTTTGCTGTGAGTGAGTCGAAGACGAGTAAAACATTTATTAGGTTGATAGGATGTATAGGGGGGTAACTTCAGAGGCGTTCTGTTAGGATTTATTGTTTTATACAGGTGGTTGTATGTACCCCAATGGTTATCTGTATTTTGTTAGCGCCAATTTTATCAAACATTTTTTATTAGCAGGTATAAAACTGTAAGTGGGGAAATAACTGGGAATTTCTTTTGCAATGCAGTCGGCTTTTTCATTCCCAGCTATGCCAACATGGCTGGGGCTCCACATGAGTTTTACTATGTTTTTCATATCAAGCATAAGTTGTTGGATTTGAACAATAGATTCGTGCTTATGTTATTTATTCCAGCAATTAGAACACGCATTAAAAACAGATCGGCTGTCTGAACATATTAAAGTTTTCCCCGTCTTTTACTGCATATTTCCAATGCTTTTGAATTGCGAGATCTTCGGCATCATATATGGAAGCGTCTTTATGGACTATTCCTGTTGATAGAATGTCACCATTTTCCGATACAACGGCGAAAGAGGTGTTCAACTCTATCCCAACCATCCATTTTTCATTAGATAAGGAACGAAAAATTGTTGGGTTGGTATTGTTCTTATTCAGGTTTGTTAGAGAGGCATCAAATATTTTTGTATATAAAGCCGATGGCGGGTGTTTATGAATAGGTGTTTTGAACTTGGTCAGACCCAAATTTTTAGATATTTTGAATATACCACAAAGGGCAGAAGGACATCGTATGTTAGTCTTACGTTTACCCAGTAGTAATATTTCCTTTGATAAGATGTTGGGTTGTATGCAAATTGTTTTGTATGAGAGTCGGCATTTCAGTTTCGGGTAATGACTCGAATCTGTTCTCAGCTAATAAGTTTTGTACTGGAGTTGTTCTAAAAGCACGTAGGCTGGATCTGATTGCATTATGGATAGTGCTCTCGATTGCAGACATAGCGGCTTTCGGGGCAACATTGTAGAGTATAAGTCCATAGTCTATTTTTGACAGAATTATAGCTTGGGCGATTTTTAGAAGATTATTTCTATGCACATGACTACGAGGTGACGATAAGTATTTGATAATATTTAGTCGGGGTTGTAAACTCTTCGTAAGACTAATACAATTCATTGGCGTAGCTAGGGGGGGGGGCTATGACCACCCCCCCCCCCCCCAGAATAGTTCTTGCCCACCCAGAATAATCAAAGCTACAGTTGTTTTATATTTTAATTCAAGCTTTGCGATGTGTTTAATCCAATTAAGATTGTGGCAGAGAGAGTATGTTAAGCATATTTTTTAGTATTGATATTTACATTACAACTAAAAACACGTAATAAAAACACTAAAAGGAAACTTGAGACGCACATTTTCAAAAATAGTCAATTTATAACTACGTTGATTAAAATCATGAATCGTCACATGCCCAATTTACCATCTAAAATCGTCAAAATCACGAAAAATCCACAGAGTTGGCACCGCTGCTCTCGACAGTTGCTTCGTTGTATTCTGTTCTCAGAGAATTTTTAAAACTAATCGAAGATAGACGTTTTATAATATTCAATTTATTTTTTGCCTTTTATTTAATTTTTTATTCTTAGTATTTTTTATACACGATGAATATGTTAAGTTTATGTTTTGCTTTATGATTTCTAGTCCTGTTTTAAAACACACATTTTAAATAAAATATTTTTCAAACACATACTTAAAGCAATGCTTTTATTTTTTGTTATATTAAATAATGGTAAGTTGCTATTTGATTATTTATAGCGGTGTCGTGGAACCGGCTCCCACACACAATAAAATATTTTTTGTCTTCAACCATGAAATTAATTGATCTAATTAATTATACCCTTCACCACTACTGTGGTACAGGGTTTAATAAGTTTGTGCATTTGTATATAACGCCAAGAAATAGTGGTCATAGACCCATCTTTTAGTATACCGATCGGGTAAGAATTAAAATCTGAGTCGATTTAGCGATGTCCGTCTGTCTTTCTGTCTGTATATGTAATTTTGTGCACAAAGTACAGCTCGCAATTTAAGTCCGATCGTCCTCAAATTTGGCATAGGGCCTTTTCTTGAGACAGAGACAATTACTATTGGTTTTGGAAAAAATCGGTTCAGATTTAGATATAGCTGCCATATATAATTATCTACGATGTGGTCATAGTTAGCGTGTTTATCAACCGATTTTCTTGAAATACTGTATATCCAAATATTTAATCAATCTCGCAAATCTTGCAAAATATCAGCCAAATCGGTTCAGATTTAGATATAGCTACCATATATATCTTTCGTCCGATTTAGACTCATATGACCACAGAGCCCAAAGTTTACTACCGATCTCCATGAAATTTTGCACAGAGGGTAGAATTGGCATTCTACCAATGCTTGGTACACTTGATTGAAATCGGTTCACATTTAGATATAGCTCCCATATATATCTTTCGTCCGATTTGAACTTATATGGCCTCAAAATCCAGGGTTTTGCCGTGATTTGCTTCAAATTTCGCACAAGGAGTACGTTTAGTAGTATAGGTAATTGTGCCAAATTTGGTTGAAATCGATTCAGATTTAGATATGGCTCTTATATATATCTCCCGTCCGATTTGCACTCATATGACCAGGGGGCCCAAAGTTATACTCCCATTTACGTGAAATTTGGCATAGATAGCAGAATTATTATTCTAACTATGCATGTCAAATTTAGTCAAAATTGGTTCAGATTGTATATAGCTCCCATATATACGTACACCAGAGTTGGGGAAATATGGTCGACTGTTTCATATTTTAGACCCATTTTCAATGGGATTTTCCTCCAATTGACTGGATAGTTTCCACAGAGAATACAAATATGGCCAAAATTCTCACAGTTTACACAAAATTCTGTGATGATTTCCCCATATCTTAGTCATATCCTACACACTGCAATGCCAAAATTTCCACAGAACGGATGAGTTTTAAATAAGGCTCCAAGTCGCCCTTCACATATCTTGGCGAGATCTAACCAATATCCTTGTAAAATCGCCACTGCTGAGTAGCAAAAATTGTAAATATTACTCAAATTGTCCTATATCTCGAATACATATGTATCGCCTGAAAAATCATAAATCTCTTTTGTACAATTGCATTAAAATTTCTCTCGCTTCATATTTCCCATATTTTTTACTAACATTGTGTATCATCCCAGGGCGTTAGCCGATTTAAATTTTAA
Organism: Haematobia irritans; assembly: GCF_050003625.1. Classification (NCBI taxonomy): domain Eukaryota; kingdom Metazoa; phylum Arthropoda; class Insecta; order Diptera; family Muscidae; genus Haematobia; species Haematobia irritans. Next base: position 86,034,532 of record NC_134398.1, read on the forward strand.
TTCTAGAGTTTTTGTAGAAGTACAAAAAATTGTTTCCATTAAAAGTATTTGTATCTGGACATGCAAACCTTTATATAGCTCCCAGCAAATTTTAAGTAGTTGAGATGGTAACACAAATGTTTGTCTACATAGTGGTGAAGGGTATAATATAGTCGGTTCCGCCCGACTTTAGACTTTACTTACTTGTTTTTAATTGAAATGTATTCAATAAAAAAAAAAAAAAAAAAAAAGATAGTATCAATCATCAAAGCCAATTAAAAAATTAATTGATACAACTAATTTTTGTGATTGAGTTTTTTTTTTTGTTTTTGATTGATTTTGCTGCATATTGCCTTTAACACCGCAATAAAATTGAGGATGTATAGTTTTATCAATAGGCGTAATTTATCGCTTCGGAAATTCCGACAAAATGTTGAAGGGTGTCTGGGGGGGGGCATAGCCCCCCCAGAGAAAATTTCTAGCTCCGCCAATGAATACAATGATTCTTAAAATTATGCTTATGATCAAAATGTTCTCCTAATATTTTACATGTATCGCAATTCTCAATATAGTTATTGTTGTAAGTAATATTAATAGGTCTACAGTTCCGTTTGTTGCATATATGCAGATGTTTGGTTTTATCGAATGATATGTTTGCTCCCGATACTTTAGACCATTCGTCTATGACACTAAGGGTGTTGATAAGTATGTCCTGTATAGAGATTAGAGCATTGCATGAGAACATTCATTCATAGCACACACAACTTCACTCATGAAACGGTTCGAGAAGACTGAATAATCTTCGTTGATCGAATCAGTGTTGCCAGGTGATTTTTGATTCTTCCCCCCAAATCTTATGAAAAAAACCCCTAAATTGGTCTAAGCTTTTTTCAAAAACCCCCAAAAAATTTCAGAGTATAAAAGTACGAAAAGTGGTCCCAAAATTACGTGAAAAAATCCTGTAGTGATACACTTTAAGAATTAAATTTAAAACAAATATATATCCTGAAAGAAGAGTTCTTTCCTGAGAAACGAAATTTTAGAAAAACTAAGTTTTCTTTTGATGCTTTTTTTTTCGTTTGAAGTAAATAAAAAATAAAATTTGCTATTTAAGAAAATACTTTAAAACAAAAGAGATTTTCGTTTGTTTAAAATTTCATCCCTGAGGAAATTATTTTTTTTTATGGATGTATAATACAATATGTATATCAATTTAAAAAGCGGGCTTACTATTAAAAAGCTTTCAGCTGCTAAGTTAAAATACGATTGTTTTTAATTTTGTCAAATATTAAAAATGCCCTTTCAACAGAAGAGATAACGAAAATAATGCTATTGGATACTTGTTTGTATTTAGGATCTTCTTGTTGACTTTTCGCATCTTTTTTCTCATAACTCATGGTAGAATTGTTCCGAATTTGCTTGAGAATTGCTCCACTTTATAAGGTCTGAAATAATTTTTTACCCCCAAAAATCCCCCCAAATAAATGTTACCCCTAAAAATCCCCCTAAACGTGAAAAAACCCCCTAAATTTAGGGGGAAAACCCCTAACCTGGCAACACTGGATCGAATGAATAAAATGAGAACACTGGCTTGATCGAATCGGTTCGAATGAATGTAAATGTATGAATGAGACATGGTTTGAATCAAACCCATTAAATCAGTATCGAGTGAATGCTGTTGTGACGTCACATCATTGAACTTGTGCATTTGTTTCAATTCTCGGTCGCAAGCAAACATTCGATTGCATTTGGTGAAACGAGATAACCGAGAATACTCGAACATGTAACGGGAGCTTTGGGAATTTGCAAAGTTCTCGAGAATGTTATGGCAAAATTTGGAATCATGCTTAATGAGAAAAGAAGTTAGATATAAGTGTGTAATTAATAGTTAAGCTTATTGACGACAAAATGAGTAATTCTAACAAGGTAAATGTTTAAATTTGTTATGTTTTTATATGTAAATAGCAAAAGTAAATTTATTTTTGTATTTTTTGTCTGTTTTTTATACCATCCACCATAGGAAGGGGGTATATTAACTTTGTCATTCCATTTGTAATACATCGAAATATTGCTCTAAGACCCCATAAAGGATATATATTCTGGGTCGTGGTGAAATTCTGAGTCGATCTAAGCATGTCCGTCCGTCCGTCTGTTGAAATCACGCTAACTTCCGAACGAAACAAGCTATCGATTTGAAACATAAGCATAAGTAGTTGTCATTGATGTAGGTTGGATGGTATTGCAAGTGGGCCATATTTTATCAAAATTTTATTTGTATAGAAAATTTTATCAACATTGTATTTCTATAGAAAATTTTATCAGAATTTTATTTCTATAGAAAACTTTGTGAAAATTTTATTTCTATAAAAATTTTTATCAAATTTTTATTTCTATAGAAAATTTTATCAAAATTTTATTTCTATAAAAAATGTTGTCATAATTTTATTTCTATAGAAAATTTTGGCAAAATTTTATTTCTATAGAAAATTTTGTTAACATCTATAAACAATTTTATCAAAATTCTATTTCTATAGACAATTCTATCAAAATTGTATTTCTATAGAAAATTTTGTCAAAATTTTATTTCTATAGAAAATTTTGTCAAAATTTTGTTTTTATAGAAAATTTTATCAACATTATATTTGTTTAATTCGGCTTGAGGTCATATGAATAAAAACAGATGTTGTTGTTTTTATACCCTCCATCATAGGATGGGGGTATATTAACTTTGTCTTTCCGTTTGTAACACATCGAAATATTGCTCTAAGACCCCATAAAGTATATATATTCTGGGTCGTGGTGAAATTCTGAGTCGATCTAGTTACTAACTATATACAAAGCTTATGACTAAAAGGCACAGTGCAGTGTTTCATATTTTCTATCATTTATTCAATTAATTTTCTCTTCAAGTATTTAATTCAATTCTTTTCAAAATTCAACTTATATCTAATTGGCCAGTAGGGACCACAATAAGCACATAAGTGCTCCAAAAAATTAATCGTAGTCCAGAAACGACCGCAGTGAGTCAGTAGGGACTCTAGGGTACTCTACGGGCAGCAACCACAACAACAACAAACGAATTACTCGGTAAAATCTGTGTAAAAATTCCACAGGGTTGCAACAAGGTAGCACAAACCTTACCCACTACGAAAACCAAAATTAAAGTTGCCAGTATTCGTAGAAAACGAAAACGACAAATTAAGCAACTTATTTATTCTAACTTCAACATATTATGAGTAAACATATATATGTTGTGATATAAGACTTCGCCAAAAATTGTATATGCTTAAGTAAAATATTAAAGTGAGTATTCGGAGAGAAAATTCATTCGGAACCAAGATAAAATATATTTGAAAAAAAGAGCATGAGTTTTGTTTATCATTTTCGCATTACGGGCACAATTTTTTTATTTCGTCAAAACAAATCGGAACGTAGGACGAGTAAGTCAAAATATTCAAACAAAGGTAATTAAAGGGATCTTTATAAAAACTAACGAAAGGGCACTATACACTGAACAAAAAGCATGTCCGGTTCCAAAGATCGTGTCTCCACTTTAACAATTTTGGTATTGATTCCGAACCAAAGAAGCGAAGAATACAAGTAAGGATGCTTTTAAGACACAATTCTCTTTTAAATGGGGTTTTGTGTACTTGACTCTACGAAGCACATTTCAATTGTTCGCTTTTTCAGCTTTTTTTCATATGCTATAAAATGTCCGTTAAAAACAAGACTTCCAGTAGAAATTATGCTATGTTTCAAGTAAAAAATGCCTTTAAAATAAAGTATTGAAAAATATATCCTATTTTTTAATGATTTTTGCCTTGTAGTCAAGATGCAAAAATGCAACAAATTTAAAGACAGTTTCATTAATTTTAAAGTATTTTTCTGAATTATTAAAGTCAAGTTGACCTTAGTCCAAAAATTTGTTCTTTCATGTTATGATACCCATTTTTAAGTCAAATCACTTAATTATAACGACAACACGACTTCATTGAAAGTATCGACCTTTGAACATGGAAAAAACTCTATATTAGAGAAATGCGTCTTCTAAGCTAAGCAAAAGTTGTATTCTTATTTTAAGGACATGAACTCTTTGGCCTCACGACAATATTTTTTCAGTGCACTCCTTTTATAGTTGTGAAAGTAAAATGAAAACAGGGCGAAACAGTGAAAAATTTAACAGTAAGATCTATAAAAACAAAGATTAGGTCCTCTTTATTAATGAGTAGCCCAAGAGGAGTTCACGGATTTTTTCGAAAATACAAGCGGGCATTGAGTTCAAGTTTCGCCGCTAAAATTAGAAATAACTAGAATAACATTACAACTTTTTCCGGTAAATTGTATTATAACATGGTGGGGAAAGATCCAAAGCAACAATTGAATAAGTTTATTTTCTTTAAAAGAAATTATTAAAGAAAAGTAAAAGGGTAAACATGGCCATTTTAACGCGATAATACCAATTTATACCGGCCTTAAAAATTAAATTAAGTACAAAATTATTCGTTAATAAAAATTCATATTTATTTGTATTTCTAAATTAATGGTGTTACATGCTAGCAAACAATTGTTCACACCAAAATAAATTTATGTGCTGTTGTAAAATTACTGTTTAGAATTTAAATATAATGTGCTTTTGAATGGTTATCGTTATACTTAGGATTCGATGGAAAAATATTTTTATATACTCGAATTCACGTTCTTCTTTTGTAAGAGTTTTTGAATTTCTTCGAAAATTTTAAACTTGTATACAAAAACCCTTATTTGTTACACAATTTTTATTTTTGCAATAAAAAAATAATATTTGATTTGAACTCAGTCCATTTCGTTTATATCAAGCATTTTTCTCTTCTGACTTTAAGTCTTTTATAAAACACACTTTACAATTTCGTAGTAAAAATTTAATATAATAGTATGTAATGCTGAACACCTTTTCGGGAAATGGTGTGGTGTGGTCCGCTGTTCGAATCCCCGTCCGGCAAAAGGTAGATTGAAAAAAAAAAATTATAAAATTTAATAATTTCTTCTACAATGTTTGTATTACAGAAAAAGGTGCTAAGAACTAAAAAAACTCATGGAAGTGAAAAAAAATGTGAGGCAATATACAATTAGGCAGAAAAAAATTTTGAGCACAATATTCTTTGGGAGAAAATTCTTCTCAGCATATAATATTTTTGGGTTCAAAATGCCTCCAAACATATTATATGTTCACATAATAACATATAGTTTTTTGGAAGACAACATTATTGAATTTGGATGGAAAAATACAAAATGTTTGGAACTTAGACTACCCAAACATATTATATTGTTTAGACCAATATGCTTTCAAACATATTATATATTGGAAGAAATCAAACATATAAATGTTTGGGCAATACCCAAAAATTTATATGCTTGAAGCAAAATATGTTTGGGAGTATATGTTACAGAAGCGATTTTTTGAGGGTATATGAATCCATTTTTTAAAAAGCACATTAAAGTCCAGCAAGTAAAGAACATGCATTTTATAATATTTTATATTATATATAAGCATGAGCACAAACGCTTCCACCTAATATTGTTTTATTTCGTCACCCTTTTCCAGCAATAAATATTTGTCGTATCACGACGGCGACTCAAGCTATACTGAAAAACACAAACACTGTCTTTGCTGTGTTATGTTTGTTTTTTTGTTTCGTATTATATGCTTGTATTGCATATACAAGTATGCTTGTATTGTATATGAGAGTAACTCTCTTATGGATCACGCTAAGAGAAAAACACTTTTTTTGGATATATTTTGTAAAGTTGCATTAATTTTATGAAAGAGTTCATGCATATTAATAAAAATTTCATATTTTAATAACATGTATTTACGAAAAAATATATTACGTGAACGTCCATAAATTTTTAACAATGTACAAATTTAATTTTTTTGTGTGTACACTTGAACCACCCGATAAAAGGATTTTGATAGTCGGCTTTGTCTAAACAAATTTGCAAGCATATCTCTTTTCCTTTGCCAACGTCAAATCATGGAGCATGTTCGGATAAACCACTGTGCGAAAAATAGCAATCAATATCATCAATATCACCCGTAGTAACAGCATCCAGCATTATACCTATGGCTAAACATACAAACGTTGCATCAGCCACGCATAAATATGTATGCTTGTGTGTTTACCCCTGAAATGCATGTTTACGCTCTCTCTACAAAATCAACAACAACATGCGACGCAATGCAAAAATGCATATTGATATTCTATGAACTTGCCTAAAGAGATAATGATCAACAAGAAGATGATAATGCTTTTGATATTTTTTCTCACTTCTTTTTTGCTTGGAAACCTTTTTTTATATTCTGTTTTTTTGATAGTTAGTAGAGTTGCATTGTTACAGCCAAATAAAATCATCAATTTGGATCACTAAAATTACAAAATTTTTAGTGCCAAGTCGGGTACTAAAAGAAAACAATTAGTCGGATTGTAAGCCAAAAAAACTTGAGACTTGCTCAACCAGCGAATATTGCGTAATCCATTATAATAATTGAATTTTGGATTTCTGCTTAAAAATTGGAAAAATATGCCAGGTTTTAATACTTCATCAACATCTAATCCCAAGGAATCGGATAAAGAGAGCTCCGATCTATCGCAGTGCTTAACAAGTATGTACGGCCGTAAGTTCGGCCAGGCCGAAGCTTATGTACCCTCCACCATGGATTGCGTAGAAACTTCTTCTAAACACTGCCATCCACAATCGAATTACTTAAGTTGCGGTAGCGCTTGCGTATGACGAGGTATCTTAAAACCTCCTAACACCGTCTTCTAAATTGTATGTAAGTCCATACGTGGTATATATTAAATCAAAAAAGATCGATCCAATACGTATATAATTCAGTTTTACAAAATTTTCTATAGACATAAAAAAATTTTAACAAAATTTTCGATAGAAATAAAATTTTCACAAAATTTTCTACAGAAAGGGAATTTTGATAAAATTTTCTACAGAAATAAAATTTTAACAAACTTTTCTATAGAAATAAAATGTTAACAACATTTTCTATAGAAATAAAATTTTTACTAAATTTTCTATAGAAATAAAATTTTGACAAGATTTTCTAAAGAAAAAAAATTTTTACAAAAATTTTCTATTGAAATAAAATTTTGACAACATTTTCTATAGAAGTAAAATTTGGAGAAAATCTATAGAAATAAAATTTGGAAAAAAAATTCTATAGAAATAAAATTTTGACAAAATTTAATAGAAATAAAATTTTGACTAAATTTTCTATAGAAATAAAATTTTGACAACATTTTCTACAAAAATAAAATTTTAACAAAAATTTTCTATAGAAATAAAATTTTAACAAAATTTTCTATAGAAACAAAATTTTGGTAGATTATTTTTGGCTCGAGTGGCAACCATGATTATGAACCGATATCGTATGCTGACACCACGTACCAAATTTCAGCCGGATCGGATGAAATTTGCTTCTCTTAGAGGCTCCGCAAGCCAAATCTGGGGATCGATTTATATGGGGGCTATATATAATTATGGACCGATATGGACGAATTCCTGCTTGGTTGTTGAATACCATATACTAACACCACGTACCAAATTTCAACCGGATCGGATGAATTTTGCTCCTCTAAGAGGCTCCGGAGGTCAAATCTGGAGATCGGCTTATATAGAGGCTATATATAATTATCGACCGATGTGGTCCAATTTTTGCATGGTTGTTGGAGACCATATACTAACACCAGTGCCAAATTTCAGCCGGATCGGATGAAATTTGGTTTTCTTAGAGGCTCCGCAAGCCAAATCGGGGGATCGGTTTATATGGGGGCTATATGTAATTATGGACCGATATGGACATATTTCTGCACGGTTGTTAGAGACCATATACTAACACCATGTACCAAATTTCAGCCGGATCGGATGAAATTTGCTTCTCTTAGAGCAATCGCAAGACAAATTTGGGGGTCCCTTTATATGGGGGCTATACGTAAAAGTGGACCGATATGGACCAATTTTTGCATGGTTGTTAGAGACCATATACTAACACCATGTATCAAATTTCAGCCGGATCGGATGAAATTTGCTTCTCTTAGAGCAATCGCAAGCCAAATTTGGGGGTCCGTTTATATGGGGGCTATACGTAAAAGTGGACCGATATGGCCCATTTGCAATACCATCCGACCTACATCAATAACAACTACTTGTGCCAAGTTTCAAGTCGATAGCTTGTTTCGTTCGGAAGTTAGCGTGATTTCAACAGACGGACGGACGGACATGCTCAGATCGACTCAGAATTTCACCACGACCCAGAATATATATACTTTATGGGGTTTTAGAGCAATATTTCGATGTGTTACAAACCATACCCTCCACCATACCCTCCTATGGTGGAGGGTATAAAAAAGTGGAATTAATCGGTAAGCAGCTGGAGAAGTGTAATAAGCGCATTACCTCCGATGAATTAAAAACACTGGATGAAGCTGATCTGTCCGTCCCCCTCGATTATGTTGAAAGCTTAAATACAAATTTCGAAAATTTCCTATCAATTTTGGAAGATTATCAAGGAGATAATTTGGATGAAACTATCAGAGATAATTTTATGAAATCTTATTTTGAAGCAAAGGTAAAACTAGAAACATCCGCAAAACTCGACTGCCAGAGCTAAAAATTCCAGCTTTCAGTGGTTCATACACCGATTGGCCGAACTTTTTTGCTATGTTTACCACAGTTATAGCCAACGTATGGATTTAACCAATATAGAAAAGTTCCAGCATCTACGGTCTCTCTTAACAGGATCTGCATTGGATACGATATCATCTTTGGAGCCGAATGATGCAAATTATGATAAAGCAATTGAATTACTTAAAAATCGATTCGATAATAAATAGCTTCTTTTTCAGATGTATTTATATCAAAGAAGTTTTTGGGTTGAAAAGTGTTGAAAAAGGGTCTGCATCCAGTCTTCGCCAGCTTAGCGATGAACTCAACGCCCATATACGAGCTCTCGAAACGATATGTACCAAAGAGCAATTGGCAGATGGATTTCTTGTCAATGTAGTGGTTTCTAAACTAGATCACCAAACACAAGCAAAGTGGGAAGAAGGGTTGCAAAATGATAGATTTCCAACATAGTCATTCATGGCTTCCTTTCTTGAACGAAGATGTCGTATGATGGAAAATCTTGAGAGCTCTATGAAATCAACCACATCTAATCAACAATCAAGTAAGAAATCGAATTGCCAAAGTCGAAATGTTTTGATTGCTTCCGGAGCCAAACAACCGATTTGTACATTTTGTAATGCAAATGATCATTGCTCGCAGTTTTCAAATCTCGCCCCAACGCTACGTTTTAGAGAAGTAAAGAGGCTAAATTTGTGTCTTAACTGATTAAGAAAAGGTCATAGACTCCAGAAATGTAAGTTTGGGCCCCGCAATACCTGTCAAATGAAACACCACTCGCTATTACATATCGAGAATAATTTTGAATCAACACCCTCACAAGCTAGCAACAACATCAATCAAGGACACCCACCATCTTCCTCGCAGCCACCGCAAGTACAAACACAATCTACTCTCGTTTCATCAAATCCTACCCAAAAATTCGAAACTGCTGATGGTACAAATGTTTTGTTAGCGACCGCTATCGTTTTGGTTAAAACTAATTCTGGTGTCTTCGTTCCATGCTGAGCGATTCTAGATTCGGCCTCCCAGCTAAATTTTATAACAACTCGATTTGTCAAGCAGGTCCAGTTAAATGTGAGAAATTCAAATATTGTAATATAAATATTGTAATATATAAATCGACAGAAATATTAATGAAATCATTCCACAGTGAATATTCTGTTTCATTCGTAGCTGTTGTGATACCATCGATTACAGAATACCAGCCAAATCGGAATCTTAAGGTAAATGAATTTAAAATCCCTCATAATATTAAATTAGCTTTTGTGAGAGGGGAAGAATAGATCTACTTATTGGCGCTGGCCTATTTTTCGAATTAATGAGTGTTGGCCAAATACGCTGTGGAAATAATTCGACAATTTTACAAAAAAACCCGTCTTGGATGGCTGGTGGGGGCGCATCTCACTCGAATGCATGTTCATTAGCCGCTGCATCGGCCATTACAAAAGGCGAACATGAATCGTTAGATGATATTGCAAAGAGTTTTGGTAACCCTGGGCAGCCTAATTCGGATGATGAGTTCTGTGAGCAACATTTTATTCAAAACACAGTGCGTCTATTCCCTGGTGAATATTCAGTTGTATTACCAAAGAAAACAAATTCAGATGAACTTGGTGATTCTTATGGGAGAGCCCATAGACAATAGAATACATATAGATGAACCATGGGTGTCAAACTATGTTTGACAGTTCCGAAGATTAAGAATAAACGAGAAAAATAAGAGCACGCTTACATTCTCTTTCGTTTTCCTTTTTGTAAAGGGTGATTCTTTTGAGGTTAGGATTTTCATGCATTAGTATTTGACAGATCACGTGGGATTTCAGACATGGTGTCAAAGAGAAAGATGCTCAGTATGCTTTGACATTTCATCATGAATAGACTTACGATCTGCCACAACGTCGAATTTTCAGTGAATGGGCCCTAGAAAAGTTGGCAGAAAATCCGCTTTTTTATCGACAAATTTTGTTCAGCGATGAGGCTCATTTCTGGTTGAATGGCTACGTAAATAAGCAAAATTGCCGCATTTGGAGTGAAGAGCAACCAGAAGCCGTTCAAGAACTGCCCATGCATCCCGAAAAATGCACTGTTTGGTGTGGTTTGTACGCTGGTGGAATCATTGGACCGTATTTTTTCAAAGATGCTGTTGGACGCAACGTTACGGTGAATGGCGATCGCTATCGTTCGATGCTAACAAACTTTTTGTTGCCAAAAATGGAAGAACTGAACTTGGTTGACATGTGGTTTCAACAAGATGGCGCTACATGCCACACAGCTCGCGATTCTATGGCCATTTTGAGGGAAAACTTCGGAGAACAATTCATCTCAAGAAATGGACCGGTAAGTTGGCCACCAAGATCATGCGATTTGACGCCTTTAGACTATTTTTTGTGGGGCTACGTCAAGTCTAAAGTCTACAGAAATAAGCCAGCAACTATTCCAGCTTTGGAAGACAACATTTCCGAAGAAATTCGGGCTATTCCGGCCGAAATGCTCGAAAAAGTTGCCCAAAATTGGACTTTCCGAATGGACCACCTAAGACGCAGCCGCGGTCAACATTTAAATGAAATTATCTTCAAAAAGTAAATGTCATGGACCAATCTAACGTTTCAAATAAAGAACCGATGAGATTTTGCAAATTTTATGCGTTTTTTAAAAAAAAAAAGTTATCAAGCTCTTAACAAATCACCCTTTATATACCACGTATGGACTAACTCACAATTTAGAAAACGATGTTAAAAAGTTTTAAGATACCACAACCAAAGTAGTCCGATTGTGGATGACAGTCCATGTCCATGGTGGAGGGTACATAAGATTCGGCCTGGCCGAACTTACGGCCGTATATATTCTGTTTTTTGATAGTTAGTAGAGTTGCAGTGTTACAGCCAAATAAAACGATCAATTTGGATCAATAAAATTATAAAATTTTAGAGTTTTCATTTTTGAAATAATAGCCTGTAAAAAAGCTTATAGGTTCAAAAGAGCAGTTGGCTGGGTTTGTTTTTGAGCTTGCTTTCTCTATCTTCATCCATTTTGTTAGTTATTGTTGGTTTTAAAATTATTTTTTTTTTACTGCAAGAATGTCTTTAGTGCCATACGTAGTTCTAGATGGGCGCATTTGTAGTAAAATTCACAAATTTAAAGAAATAATGAACTATTTTGTTCATAAGGAACTATTTCCTTCATTTGTGTATTATTTTTCCCCCGATTTTTAGTTTATTTAACTAAAGTACGCAAAAAATTATTAGAGTAAAGAAATTTGTTTTCCCAAGGACTAAACTTGAGTTAAATTGGCTTTAGTGAAATAGATGGTTCACTTTTTTGCGTAAGCTTGCGCTTAATACAATAACCACTTCGTCACGAGCATACAAGCTCTTCAAAAATACTCACAAAACGCGAGCGAGTTGGTTTCCATTTCTATTTAAATGATTTCATGAAGGAACATTTTGGTTATTTTTAGAATAATTAGGTTAATTTTGTAAAATTTTAAATAAAGTGTATTACAAACGCAGATGTCACGCCGACTTCACAAAAATAATTTTTTCAAGAAATTCAAGAAAATTTATTAGACATAATTATTGCTTTCTACTTGTTAAAGAACGAACAAATTAGTGTCATACGAAGTTCAATATGGGTGCATTATTGGTAAAATTTACATATTTTAGGAAATGATTCTTGTTTTGATTTCAGCTTAAAACCATGCGTTGACTAAATTACACGAGTAGCTTAACCAATAGAGGAAAAGTATAAAAATTTCATTTAAGTTGAAAACGTAATCGATTACAAAACAAGTATATACAGTAGTATGTTCGGCCGGGCCGAATCTTAAATACACACCACCATGAATCAAATATAATAGTTTCCTTTGAAAATTTCAGGGGGGTTTGATGACAGATATTTTCCTATGAAGACTAGATCAGATTCAGAATTTATAAGAACCATTTTTTGTTTGAGTTTTACAAATATCATAAACATCTCTTGCAAGTGCAAGAAAATGATTAAATAACGCCTTGATTTGAAATCTAAAATCTGTGAATTTTCATCCCAATTATTTAAATGACTACGAGATGTAAAATCTGGAAATTTTGCAATCAGTTTCAAGCAATTTTCATGATCAGTGCGCCTTCTATACCTTCAATAAGTGAAATCGGTCTATATGGAGGCCTTGGTAAATGGACCGATAAAACAAAATCATATACGAGGGCGGTTCGGAAACTTCTTAGCCTATCAATGAAAGAGAATAGTTGGTTTTTCAAAAATATTTTTATTTTTCAATATAATCTCCTGAAACTTCAATACACTTAGTCCAACGCTTTTCCAGCAATTCTATTCCTTGAATAAAATAGTTTTTATCAAGGTCTTCAGAATAGTGGTTTACAACTGTAATTGCATCTTCATTTGAGGTAAAATGCTTGCCAGCAAGGAATTTTTTTAGATTTGGGAACAAGTAAAAGTCACTGGGAGCTAAACAGGAGAATAAGGTGGGTGGTCAAGCAACTCGTACTTTAATTCTTTGATTTTAGCCATTGTTAAAATACTCTTGTGCATTGTCTTAAAAAAAAAATTATTTTTTTGTGTTGTAAGCCAGGACGTTTTTCTCGAATTTGTACATTTAATTTATCCAAAAGGTTGCAATAGTACTCTGAATTTATTGTTTTACCCTTTTGCATATAGTCAATCAATAAAATACCTTTGAAGTCCCAAAAAACCGTTGCCATAACCTTACCAGCCGATTGAATGGTTTTTGCCTTCTTTGGGGCACTTCCTCCAGCTTCAGTCCATTGTTTGGATTGTTCTTTTGTCTCTGGAGTATAGTGGTGGATCCATGTCTCATCAACAGTTATGAAACGACGCTTAAAATCCACTTTATGTCGCTTAAAACGATCCAGACAAGCTTGAGAAATGTTCATTCTTATGCGTTTTTGATCGACTCTTAACAAATGCGGCACCCATCTTGCAGAAAGCTTTTTCATCTGTAGTTCTTCATGCAAAATTAAATGGAGTCGATCATTTGAGATGCCCATGATATTAGTAATTTCACGCACTTTTTTTCGTCGATCATTTAATACCATATCATGCACGTTGGCTACAATTTCTGTTGTTGTTGCTGTTTTTGGACGTCCACTACGTGGTTCATCTTCAATGCTTGTACGACCACGTTTAAATTCAGCAACCCAATTTGTTACTGTTGCATATGAAGGAGCACTTTCACCTAACACATTCACCATATCATTATGAATTTCTTGTCCCGATAAACCTTTTTTATGTAAATATTTAATGACAGCACGCATTTCTAATTTTTCCATTGTAAAAAAAAATTGCGAAAGCGTCTTTTTTGAACACCTGTTTTTATATGAAAGAGTTGCCAGATCGAAACAAAATGTAACATGTGTTCAGAACAGAGATGGAAGTTTCCAAAACACTTAACATTTTTCTGTTTATACCGCGCTTTTTGTGCTAGGCTAGGAAGTTTCCGAGCTGCCCTCGTACACTTTGTTATGGGTCTAAAATGCCAGTATATTTTCAAATTGTCGCAAATCGGATAAAAACTACAATTTCTAGTAACCCTAGGAGTTAAATCGGGAGTTCGGTGTAATGGGGGCTATGCCAAAACATGGAAGGATACACACAGTATTCAGTACATTTAATTGTAACATAGTTCTAGAATGTAGACCCCAAATCGGAGGGCCGGTTTATAAGGGGGCTATATCAAAAACTGTACCGATATTCAATATATTCGGCACACCTAAAATACCTCTAGATATCAAATTTCAGGTAAGTTGGATTAAAACTACGGATTATAGAAGCCCAAGAAGTAAAATCGGGACCGATACACCCCATTTTCGGCACATCTCTTTATGGTCCTAGAATACTTCTAGATTCCAAATTTCAGGCAAATCGGATAGAAAATACACTTTCTAGACGCCCAAGAAGCAAAATCGGGAAATCGGTCCATATGGGCGCTATAGCAAAACATGGACCGATATGCACCATTTTCGATACACTTTTTGATGGTCCTAAAATACCTCTAGATTTCCAATTTCAGGCAAATTGGATAAAAACTATAGTGTTTATAAGCCCAAAACCCCAAATCGGGAGTTCGGTTTATATGGGGACTATATCAAAACTTGGACTGATATAGCCCATCTTCGAACTTGACCTGCAAACAACAGACGAATCTGTGCCAAATTTCAGGACAATAGCGCCATTATTGAAGGTTGTAGCGTGATTACAAAAGACAGACGTCTTAGAATTTCTCCCTGATCAAGAATATATATACTTTATATAGTCGGAAATCGATATTTCGATGTGTTACAAACGGAATGACAAACTTATTATACCCCCGTCACCATTCTATGGTGGTGGGTATAATTAACTGATACAGTTAACTTTTTATACCCTTCACCACTACTGTGGTACAGGGTATAATCAGTTTGTGCATTTGTATGTAACGCCAAGAAGGAAAAGTCTGAGACCCATCGTTTAGTATACCGATAGTCTTAGAATTAAATTCTGAGTCGATTTAGCGATGTCCGTCTGTCTGTCTGTTGATGTATTTTTGTGTGCAAAGTACAGCTCGCAGTTTTAGTCCGATTGTCCTAAAATTTGGTATAGGGACCTGTTTCGGCTCAAAGACGATCCCTAATGATTTTGGAAAAAATCGGTTCAGATTTAGATATAGCTGCCATATATATTTTTCACCGATCTGGTCATAATTGGCGTGTATATCAACCGATCTTCCTCAAATTCCGTACACCCGAATATTTTATGGGTCTCGAAATACTTGCAAAATATCAGCCAAATCGGTTCAGATTTAGATATAGCTCCCATATATAGCTTTCGCCCGATTTACACTCATTTGCCCACAGAGGCCAATTTTTAACTCCGATTTAGTTGAAATTTTGCACAGAGAGTAGAATTAGCATTGTAACTATGCGTGCCAAATTTGGTTGAAATCGGTTCAGATTTGGATATATCTCCCATATATAGCTTTCGCCCGATTTACACTCATATGACCACAGAGGCCAATTTTTTGCTCCGATTTAGTTGAAATTTTGCACAGGGAGTAGAATTAGCATTGTAGCTATGCGTGCCAAATTTGGTTGAAATCGGTTCAGATTTGGATATATCTCCCATATATAGCTTTCGCCCGATTTACACTCATATGACCACAAAGGCAAATTTTTAACTCCGATTTAGTTGAAATTTTGCACAGGGAGTAGAATTAGCATTGTAACTATGCGTGCCAAATTTGGGTGAAATCGGTTCAGATTTGGATATATCTCCCATATATAGCTTTCGCCCGATTTACACTCATATGACCACAGAGGCCAATTTTTTGCTCCGATTTAGTTGAAATTTTGCACAGGGAGTAGAATTAGCATTGTAGCTATGCGTGCCAAATTTGGTTGAAATCGGTTCAGATTTAGATATATCTCCCATATATAGCTTTCGCCCGATTTACACTCATATGACCACAGAGGCCAATTTTTAACTCCGATTTAGTTGAAATTTTGCACAGAGAGTAGAATTAGCATTGTTGCTATGCGTGCCAAATTTGGTTGAAATCGGCTCAGATTTAGATATAGCTCCCATATATATGTTTTTCTGATTTCGACAAAAATGGTCAAAATACCAACAATTTCCTTGTAAAATCGCCACTGCTTAGTCGAAAAGTTGTAAAAATGACTCTAATTTTCCTAAACTTCTAATACATATATATCGAGCGATAAATCATAAATAAACTTTTGCAAAGTTTCCTTAAAATTGCTTCAGATTTAAATGTTTCCCATATTTTTTTTACTAACATTGTGTTCCACCCTAGTGCATTAGCCGACTTAAATTTTGAGTGTATAGATTTTGTAGAAGTCTACCTAATTCGGTCCAGATCGAGTGATATTTAAATGTATGTATTTGGGACAAACCTTTATATATAGCCCCCAACACATTTGACGGATGTGATATGGTATCGAAAATTTAGATCTACAAAGTGGTGCAGGGTATAATATAGTCGGCCCCACCCGACTTTAGACTTTCCTTACTTGTTAATAAATTAAAAATAATGTCAATTAAGAAAATGATTGAACATCGTCACTTGTTTAATTAAAATATGAACTATCCAAATTAAAATTTTAATCAAATGAAAAGATATTTCCAAATAAAAACATATGTAATTGAAAATTCTGTTCCGAAGTAATTAGTTTCTAAATTTTGTCTCAGATCCAAAGAAAAATCCAAAAAAAAGCAATGTTAAAAAACTCTAAATCCTATGAAAATTACTTCACCTAAAGTAAAATAATCTATAAAAAATAAATAATTGATTACCTCATTTAAACAATTAATTAAGTTTTGTGGCAAAAATCAATTAAATATTTAAGTGAACAAATTAAAAAACTTATTGAAAGTATCCAAATTAATTTTTTAATCAAGAATATTTTTATTTTTTATATATATATTCTGTAATTGATACTTAAATCATTTTTGTGACTGAAGCAATTTCAAGTAAAAATTAAATTGTATCAATTAATTCGTGATTGAATCAGAAAAATTATTTTTTCTGGTAAATTCGAAATTTGAGTGTTTAATCATTTGAAAAAGTAACCTCTCTAGATTTGGAAAAAGTTTCTTTAATTTGATCCATAACTTATGCTACATTTCGTCAGAAGGATTTTAAGACACTTACAGCCTTACAAAAGTCATAAAAATCAAATCGTCATTTCTATCAGTAAATGTGGCCACTACAAAAATCTTCGGAAAATGATCCGATACATACAAAACAATATGCGATGACAGCAACACACAAGAGAAAATCGATTTTTCGCAGAGTTTTCTTGGTTTGGCTTTGTGATCTATAGCAGACGTTTTCTCATTTCAGTTCTTCTCCGGACCCGCTAATGGTTGCTACCACAATCGAATCCGTGAAATTTGTGCCGTACTATTTAACAGCCCCATAAATGCTGCAAGTGTGAAAGAGACGGGTATACAATACTATAGTGAAATCCATTAAGAAATCGAATTGAATTGTGCACAGCAAAAATATTAGAATTTTCCCTTTTGGAAATCGACGAATATTTCTATCAATTGTGTTTCTTTTGTAAAATTTATAAAATTTCGTTAAATAAAATTAAATTCATTTGGAGTACTGCGGAAGAGTTCTTCTGTTTTAGGTGTGTTGCAATTTAGTTCGAATGAGTTCTATTTTTATAACACAGCTAATTTTTTCGACGAACTCTGTTTTTTTGGTGATAATTCCAAAATAAATCTAGACTGCCTCCCCGCTCCCTCGCTCACGATATTAAATAAGTTTCCAAAATTTATAAAACGCAAGAGTAACAAAGAAAAATATTTAAGTGTCCACCATCGAATGAAATAAATCAAGAATCTGTGAGGGATGCGCACTGAACGAATCACGAATCGTTTGGAAATATGTCACAACTTGTTCGTTGTTATACCGTTCCTGGTCTAGAAAAAATACAAGTGAAAAAAAGTGCTGAGAAAAATTAGTACTGAATGATTGTTGTTGGTGAGTGAGGAGTGGAGGTGCAAGTGAGTGTTTCGACGATCATTATTAGAGCAATTAGAAAAGAAAAGTACACTGAAAAAAGTGTTACGCAACTTTGTTCGGAAATTACAAAGCGACTCGGAAAAAAGTAGCCGCAACCACTTACCGCCAGCTAGGCAACATCTCATCGGTGATTGTGCCTTCTTCTTCGGTCGTGGCTGTTGTTTTCTACGTTCCCGGGCCATTTGTTTTGAATTTTCTTTTAGCTTGTGTGGCATACCAAAGAACTTCCTGCAGTTAGCCAACGGCGCGCGTGCTGCATCAGCAGCAGCTAAGCCCAGCGATTAGCATACATCTTTCAACAGCATCACTTCTCCACCCGTTCTCTTGTGCTCAACCTGTTGTTGGTTGGGAGCTCTTGTATTTGCCCCTATTTGAGCAGATATTTGTAAATTCTTGTAAGTAATGTCCAAATTGTTCTTTGTAAGAGTGGCGTTTTTATTTATTTCTTTAGATCTTTTTTGGTTTTTGTAATATTAGCATCGTGTTTCTGCCGACATTTAAGGCACCATAAAATACTTCCACACAATCTGGCACATATCTACACACAAAGTAGTATATCGTACGTAAATGTGTGTGACGAACTATACTGTGGCCAAAAGTAAATATTGCCTCACATACACTTAAAACAGAAGTGTTTACTTATTTTGACTCTGTATTAATACAAAATGTTTGGAGTAGGTTTCGGAGCATATAAAAAATTTTAAAATTTTACGTTTGCGAGTCTCATTGGCGGAAGCTTCTACACGCCAAAAAATATTCTGTACTCCCAAACGAAATTTTAGACAAACAAATATCGTTTTCCATTTGCTTTTCGTGGTAAGGATGTTTGTTTGGAAGAAAATTATATACTTTTTGTGATAAACGTTGATTCTTTTACAGGATGTAAAAGCAATTTCATAAAGACTAACTCATTTTAATATTTTTCTGGCTAATTGCATCTTCCCTCACATCTTTTTTACATTCACGAGGTAATTAGTTGTTAGAAACTTTTTCTGTAATACAAACAATGCAGAATAAATTATTTGATTTTGTAAATTTTATCGTTCGCCTGGCCGAGGAATCGAACCTCGAATCATACAGGTTGTATCCCAACACTATCCACTGAGCTACGTAGCTGTCATTTGATCAACAGACAATTATCGCTGTAGCCATCAACGCACAAGTAACTCAGCGCAAACAAGTCGATGGAAACAAACTTTATTTAACAGAAACATACCTTTAGTTGGCCACTTTCTTAAAAGTACAACTTTTGGATATTGAAATAAAGTAAGAGTACGTTAGGTTAGGTTATGTGGCAGCCCGATGTATCAGGCTCATTTAGACTATTCAGTACATTGTGATACCACATTGGTGAACTTCTCTCTTGTCACTGAGTGCTGCCCGATTTCATGTTAAGCTCAATTACAAGGGACCTCCTTTTTATAGCCGAGTCCGAACGGCGTTCCACATTGCAGTGAAACCACTTAGAGAAGCTTTGAAACCCTCAGAAATGTCACCAGCATTGCTGAGGTGGGATAATCCACCGCTGAAAAACTTTTTGGTGTTCGGTCGAAGCAGGAATCTAACCCACGACCTTGTGTATGCAAGGCGGGCATGCTAACCATTGCACCACGGTGTAAGAGTACATATATTGCAAATATGTTAGAAAGATTTCGAAATTATGTCCTGCATTACATACTACACACAAAATTTGTTTTTTTTTATTTCAATCGCGAAATTCGCGGATTCAATAATATTTTTTTAAATTGAAATGTCTTTAATCACGAATATTATAGTATCAATCACCCATTTTGATTGAAAACCAACACGATTTTCAATTAAAAATTTAATTGACTTTTGTCATGGAATTAATTGTATGATTGAATCAATTAAAACAGTGATTGGTTTTGACATAATCAAAATCAATGTTTTAATTGAATCAATTAAAATTTTTATTAATTTCGCAACAAAAATCAATCAACTAATTGATTGATTCAATTAAATAATGAATTGAAATTGGCAATAAATTTCAATCAAAAACTGTATATATTGCACCCCAAAATTTTATATAGTTTTATTTGGAATAAAAGAAAATATGCGTTTCTTATAAAACATATTCAATTTTTTATTTTTGTGAATTCTGCAGTAGACCAAAGGATTTGGTCAATATTATTTTTGGTCTTCAATCACGAAATTAATTGATACAATCAATTTTTAATTGAAATGTTTTCAACCACCGAAGTGATAGTATCAATTTAAAAATTAATTGATCCAATGAAAAAATTAATTGATATTATTAAGTTTTGAGATTGATTTTTGTTTCAATTAAAAGAAATGTTTAATCAATTAAATTTTTAATTGAATAGTTTTTAAAACTCAATTAAGTTTTAATTGGAAAATTTTTAATGATTTGTTTTTCTGTGTATGCACTTGGCATGGTAATAAGGCTTCGCCAAAAATTTGCTATGCTTAAGTCTAAATATTATTTAATTTGAATATTAAAATGGGTATTCGGAGTAAAGAGAATAGACATTCGAAAAAATTTATATTTATTGAAAGTATCCAAATTAATTCTTTAATCAAGAATATTTTTATTTTTTATATATATTCTGTCATTGATACTTAAATCATTTTCGTGATTGAAGCAATTTCAATTAAAAATTTAATTGTATTAATTAATTCGTGATTGAATCAGAAAAAATATTTTTTCTGCAAAATTCGAAATTTGAGTTTTTAATAATTTGAAAAAGTAACCTTTCTAAATTTGGAAAAAGTTTCTTGAAATTGATTATAATCCATAACCTATGCTTCCTTTCGTCAGAAGGATTTTTAAGACACATCCAGCCTTACAAAAGTCATAAAAATCAAATCGTCAAGCCACAATGCGCTTGGCATGTTAATAAGGCTTCGCCAAAAATTTGATATGCTTAAGTCTAAATATTATTCAATTTGAATATTAAAATGGGTATTCGGAGTAGAGAGAATAGACATTCGAAAAAATTCATATTTATTTATATTTCTAAATACGATAAATATTAAATGCATTTAAAATAGTGTTAAATGCTTGTAGAAAATAGTTCACGCCTAAATAAATTTATGTGTATATTGTAAAATTGTGTATGTTTATACCAGTGCTGCCGCTAGTGAAAAATTGAGTGAAGTAGATTTTGGAAAGAAGTGGAGTAGATTGAATAAAATTGAAGTAGCATACATTTTTGAAAACAAAACAATAGAATTCATTTTATTATACCCTCCACCATAGGATGGGGGTATATTAACTTTGTCATTCTGTTTGCAACACATCGAAATATTGCTCTAAGACCCCATAAAGTATATATATTCTGGGTCGTGGTGAAATTCTGAGTCGATCTGAGCATGTCCGCCTGTTGCAATCACGCTAACATCCGAACGAAACAAGCTATCGACTTGAAACTTGGCACAAGTAGTTGATGTAGGTCGGATGATATTACAAATGTGCCATATTGGACCACTTTTACGTATAGCCCCCATATAAACAGTCCCCAGATTTGGCTTGCGGTGCCTCTTAGAGAAGCAAATTTCATCCGATCCGGTTGAAATTTGGTACGTGGTGTAAGTATATGGTCTCTAACAACCAGGGCTGTGGAGTCGAGCCAATTTTGCTCGACTCCGACTCCGACTCCGACTCCAGCATTTTTCATCAGCTCGACTCCGACTCCGACTCCGGAGTCGACTCCGGGTAATATAACTAAATCTCATTTTAATACCACTAATTTGTAGTTCTATTGTGGGGGTACCGTAAGTGGACGATATAAAGTATCGTGTTTATTTATGTGTGCCAAAAAAGATCTTAATTTCACATTAGATGCCAATTTAATTCTATATTTCAAATTTATGGCAATGTTTAAAAAATAAAATAATGATATAAATACCCATCATAATATGAGAATATACCAACAGTATATGTATTTTTGGACCAAAATTATTGATACTATTTCAAATCCTTTAAATTTGTTGCGAGTTATATAAAGGTTTATATTTCCATATGCATGAATTTGAATCTGAAGACAAAATTGTATATACTTCTACAAAATCTATGTACTTAAAATTTAAATCTAACGTTATGGGACGTAACACAATTTTAACGAAAAATAAAAATGCAAGGAAAGTCTAAAGTCGGGCGGGCCGATTATAATATACTCTGCACAACTTTGTATTTAGATCTACATTTTGATAAAATCTCAAATCAGACTTCTACAAAACTCGGGCAATATTTGGGAAATATTTATAATTGTATAGACAATTTCGCAAAAATGCATTTATGATTCATTCATTGAAAAATTTGAAAATTTAAGTCATTTCTACAAGCTTATTTTAGCAGCAATTTTTCCAAAATTGTATGCTCACTGAATACAATTTTGGAAAAATTTTTGTCTAGTAAATAAAATTTTGCAAAATTTTATATAGAAATAAAATTTTGGAAAATTTTCTACAGTAACAAAATTTTGACTAAATTTTCTATAGAAATAAAATTTTGACAAAATTTCCTATAGAAATAAAATGTTGACCAAATTTTCTGTAGAAATAAAATTTTGACCAAATTTTCTAATAAAAAAATCTATTACTATAAAATTTTGGCAAAATTTTCTATAGAAATACAATTTTGACTTAAATTTTTATAGAAATAAAATTATCAATAGAAATAAAATTTTAAAAAAAATTTGTGTAACAAACAAAATTTTGCAAAATTTTCTATAGAAATAAAATTTTGCAAAATATTCTATAGAAACTAAATTTTGACTTAATTTTCTATAGAAATAAAATTTTGACTAAATTTTCTATAGAAATAAAATTTTGACTAAATTTTCTATAGAAAACAAGTAAGGAAAGTCTAAAGTCGGGCGGGGCCGACTATATTATACCCTGCACCACTTTGTAGATCTAAATTTTCGATACCATATCACATCCGTCAAATGTGTTGGGGGCTATATATAAAGGTTTGTCCCAAATACATACATTTAACAAGTAAGGAAAGTCTAAAATTTTAAGGAAACTTCGCAATAGTTTATTTATGATTTATCGCTCGATATATATGTATTAGAAGTTTTGGAAAATTAGAGTCATTTTTACAACTTTTCGACTAAGCAGTGGCGATTTAACAAGGAAAATGTTGGTATTTTGACCATTTTTGTCGAAATCAGAAAAACATATATATGGAAGCTATATCTAAATCTGAACCGATGTCAACCAATTTTGGCACGCATAGCTACAATGCTAATTCTACTCTCTATGCACAATTTCAACTAAATCGGAGTTAAAAATTGGCCTCTGTGGTCATATGAGTGTAAATCGGGCGAAAGCTATATATGGGAGTTATATCTAAATCTGAACCGATTTCAACCAAATTTGGCACGCATAGCTATAATGCTAATTCTACTCCCTGTGCAAAATTTCAACCAAAGTGGGGTAAAACTCTGGCTTCTGGGACCGTATTAGTCCATATCGGGCGAAAGATATATATGGGAGCTATATCTAAATCTGAACCGATTCAATAAAATTTGGCACACTTGACTATAGTACTAATTGTTCTTCTTGTGCAAAATTTTAAGCAAATAATGGTAAAACTCTGGCTTCTGGGGCCATATAAGTCCATATCGGTCGAAATATATATATTGGAGCTATATCTATATCTGAACCGATTTCTTCCAAAATCAATAGGGATCTATTCTGAGCCAAAACACATACTTGTACCAAATTTTAAGTCGATTGGACTAAAACTGCGACCTAGACTTTGATTACAAAAATGTGTTTACGGACAGACGGACATCGCTATATCGACTCAAGAGCCCACCCTGAGCATTTTTGCCAAAGACACCATGTATCTATCTCATCTCCTTCTGGGTGTTGCAAACATATGCACTAACTTATAATACCCTGTTCCACAGTGTGGAGCAGGGTATAAAAATATTTCTATAGTAATAAAATTTTGAATAAAATTTTTATAGAATTAAACTTTTGACAAAATTTGCTATAGAAATAAAATTTTGACAAAACTTTTTATAGAAATAACATTTTGACAAAATTTTGTATAAAAACAACTTTGAAAAAATTTTCTGCCGATATTCCACATATGTATATTGCCTTAAAATAAAATAAAAATAATATCGATTGTTCGAAACATTTCAAATAAATTGATATGGGCATTAAAATGGATCGATCCAGCCCATCTGCTAGTCAAACATTCTAGGAAACATAAAAATATAGCCGTAATTGGAAGTTGATTTTCATTTACAATCATGCTGTACATTGATCGAATGAATAACGCAATGGAAACTAATTTGCGTAAAAACTTGCTTAGTTACAAATATGTGAAGTGTTTTAAAAAATTTGGTTTAGCCGGAGTCGGAGTCGAGCAAAATTTTTACGACTCCGACTCCGACTCCGACTCCAGCAAAATCTTCAGACTCCGACTCCAAGACTCCGACTCCGACTCCGACTCCACAGCCCTGCTAACAACTATGCAAAAATTTTTCCACATCGGTTAATAATTCAATGATTAAAACCGCTATGTTCATCGTAATTAAAGGAATAGGAAAAAAATTAGGTAATATGGGAAAAAAATTAAAAATTTGAAGCAGGACAAAAAGTGAAGCAGATTTTTGGAAGAAGGAGTGACGAAGTAAATTTTATGAAAATGAAGCAAAATACTTCGATTGAAGTAGTAGCGGCAGCACTGGTTTATACTCTACTTCACGTCGTTCTTTTGTTAGAGTTTTTGAATTTCTTCCAAAATTTCAAACTTTTCTACCAAAAACATATTTTTGTTACAAAATTGTTATTGTTGCAATAATAAAAATAATATTTTACCCAAAAGCTCAGTTTATATCAACCACTGTTGTTTTTCTGACTGTAAATCTTTAATAACCCACATTTCGAAGTTTCATTGTAAAAATTTAATATAGTAATATGTAATGTCGAACATCTTTTCGACATTACATATTACTTCGATCGGAGCAGGGATTGAACCCACGATATTTTGCATGCAAGGCGTACATGCGAACCATTGCTCCATTTGGCCGACAAATATATGCTTCAGTTAAATAATGTTTTGTTTGCATCGGCTCGTGGGAAATGGTTGTTGGAGCACAGTTCTCAAATGCTCAAAAGGATACCACAAAGCCCCGATTTCAATCCCATTGAGGATTTATGGTCTCTGGTTAAAAGGTGCTTGAGATTACACCAAAGAGTACCAAAAAATAGCGATGAGATCTAGAGACAAGCTCAGCACAATTAGTCGGATATTCCAAAAGAAATAATAAAAAAAACTTAGTAAAAGTATGTCAAGTCAAGTTAAAACCCTAATTAGAAATAAAGAACTATGGGCTAAATACTAAGACATTTGATATTAATGCATTATACATAAAGTGCAAAACTGGATTCAGACATACTTTCATTTTAATAAATGCATTAGTATAGGTACATTATTTATCTTAATGTATAGTTTTGCACCCTCAAAAATTTATTTTGCAGGAAGCTAGGGCTGCCAGATTTTGAAGAGACAAAAAGAGCAAATTCAGTTTATAAAAAGAGCACATACGAAAAAAAGAGCACACTTTTTCAAATAAAATAAAAACATTTAATTCCATAATAATTTATTTAAACATAAAAAAGGTTCATAACATATACATAAAATAAACCACTTTCAACTCAAGCTAATTTTCTTACAATACTTTGTAAGTCATTTGTTTGGTATTTTTGTGAAAAATTTTATTGAAAGAAGTTTGTTTACATTTAGAAAAGGGTAAAAAATGAAAAAGCAACATCGGCGTGCCCTTCTTCGACTCTGATATATAAAGTAAAACACTATTTAATTAAAAAATAACGGCGTAGGAACATTTCGTAGTATGACATTTACGTATGTTCAGTTTACTTTTACCATTTATTGAATCGCGTTGGAGTAATATTTGTTGTGATGAATACAAAGAGCACAAAAAGATTACTTAACTAAAAATAGATCACTTTTGCGTGCTCTTTTGGCCTATCTTGTTTTAAGAGAACATTTTGTAAAAAAGAGCACGTCTGGCATCCCTACAGTAAGCGCATATATTCTTGGATATTGCCAAAACATTATTATGTTTGTTTTATGTGAACTTACTATATGTTTGGAAGCATTTTGAGCTCGAAAATAGCATATGTTTGGAAGAATTTTCTCCCAAAGAAGAATGTGTTTAAAAATTATTTCTGCCTAATTGCATATTCCCTCACATCGTTCTAACATCGTTCTCACTTCAACGAGGTTCTTACCACCTTTTTCTGTAATACAAACAATGTTAAAGAAATTATTCAATTTTATAAATTTGTTAAATTTTAACTTTCTGGACGGAGAATCGAACAGAGGATCATACCGTTTGCCAGCCAAAACACTATTCACTTGGGCTACGTAGCTGTTATTGTCATCAATAGACAATTATCGTTATAAGTTATTTTAATATAGCATAGTTTGCGGCGCACTCAAACCGATGCAAACAAAAAATTATTTAACAGAAACATACACGTGGAGCTGTGATTAGCATGTCCGCCTTGCACGAAAAGGGTGGTGGGTTCAATCCCTGTTCCGACCAAACACCAATTTTTTTACATTTATTTTTACATATATTCCAAAAATTCTGAAAAGTTGTTCGACATTATTATTACTTTATTGACTTTTTATAACGCAACTTCGAAATGTAGGTTATTAAAGATTTAGTGCCAGAAAAGAAATGTGCTTGATATAAACGAAATGGATTGAGCTTTTGGATAAAATATTAGTTTTTTTGTTGCAAAAATAACAATTTTGTAACAAAAAATGTTTTTGGTATAAAAGTTTGCAATTTTGAAAGAAATTCAAAAACTCTAACCAGCGAAGAACGTGAAATCAAGTATAAACAATATACACATAAATTTAAAGGGTGATTCTTTTGAGGTTAGGATTTTCATGCATTAGTATTTGACAGATCACGTGGGATTTCAGACATGGTGTCAAAGAGAAAGATGCTCAGTATGCTTTGACATTTCATCATGAATAGACTTACTAACGAGCCACAACGTCGAATTTTCAGTGAATGGGCCCTAGAAAAGTTGGCAGAAAATCCGCTTTTTTATCGACAAATTTTGTTCAGCGATGAGGCTCATTTCTGGTTGAATGGCTACGTAAATAAGCAAAATTGCCGCATTTGGAGTGAAGAGCAACCAGAAGCCGTTCAAGAACTGTCCATGCGTCCCGAAAAATGCACTGTTTGGTGTGGTTTGTACGCTGGTGGAATCATTGGACCGTATTTTTTCAAAGATGCTGTTGGACGCAACGTTACGGTGAATGGCGATCGCTATCGTTCGATGCTAACAAACTTTTTGTTGCCAAAAATGGAAGAACTGAACTTGGTTGACATGTGGTTTCAACAAGATGGCGCTACATGCCACACAGCTCGCGATTCTATGGCCATTTTGAGGGAAAACTTCGGAGAACAATTCATCTCAAGAAATGGACCGGTAAGTTGGCCACCAAGATCATGCGATTTGACGCCTTTAGACTATTTTTTGTGGGGCTACGTCAAGTCTAAAGTCTACAGAAATAAGCCAGCAACTATTCCAGCTTTGGAAGACAACATTTCCGAAGAAATTCGGGCTATTCCGGCCGAAATGCTCGAAAAAGTTGCCCAAAATTTGACTTTCCGAATGGACCACCTAAGACGCAGCCGCGGTCAACATTTAAATGAAATTATCTTCAAAAAGTAAATGTCATGGACCAATCTAACGTTTCAAATAAAGAACCGATGAGATTTTGCAAATTTTATGCGTTTTTTTTTTTAAAAAAAAGTTATCAAGCTCTTAACAAATCACCCTTTATTTAGGCGTGAACTATTTTTTTTAGCATTTAATACCATTTTAAATGCATTTAAAATTTATCGTATTTCGAAATAGTAATCTAAAGCTATATGCCCCTAAAATTCGCTTACGCCTTACATAAAATGCAGGACACTCACACAAGAGGTGTTTAATTGATTTTTTTTCCTCCGCAGCTTGACAGCTCATACAGTAGTCATTATACTTCGCACCAATAGTTTTTGCAAATTCGCCTATCAGGCAGCCCCCCGTTATAGCAGATATCAAGAGTGATATCTGACGTCTTGAGAACACTAGCATATCTATTGTGCGGTTTAAGTTTAAATGGGGTCATATTTGCTTGTTGTCGTTACAACCCTTGCAAATCGAACATTGACCATCATAACAGCCTTCTCACGCAGTAAGAGCTTGCAGGTAGCCAGAGGCATACCAACAGATTCTAGTTCCCCTGGAATATGTAAGATAGTTCCTAGCCTTGCTAACTCATCTGCTTCGCAGTTCCCCGGTATGTTCCAATTAGAGGTCTGCATCGAATAACTTTTCACTACATGTATGCAATTCGCTGTCGAATATAGTACATACACTGTCTTTCTCTCAGAGCGCAAGTAGTGAAGTGAAGAGAACACTTGCTTGTCAAATACCACCAAGTACTTATCCGAAACAATATGTGTTCCGAAAAAAGGAACAATAAAAATGTAAGTACTTGAGAAAAAGTACAACATGGATTATCTCGTATCACGTGGTACCACAAGTATTGCTTAGCTATGTGAGAAGCAAATCTTTCCATTATTATTAATCATAGATATGTATGTATGTCACATATTTCATATATTTATTTATGTCACACACTTACCTTAACGTTTGCCGTTCTTTATATCAATCCGAAAACATATATTATGGAGAGTAACTGTTTTCTTGTATTTCTGAAACTGCACGTGGTACATGGAGTACTCTATGAAGTTTTGTTCTCGCAACATACTCGACGTGATGACTCTGAGTACACTTCAATAAGAGAGAAAGAGGAATATGTGTTTTTTGGTAGTGAAGACATCAGAGTAGCAACAATAAGTTACTCGTGGCTTTTGGTGTTCATTAAAATGTGTACCAATTGTTTTGCGACTCTCTCAAATAGATGTACTCATTTAGCAAGTACACGTGTACTCTGCAATTACAAATTGTGCAGACCTCTAGTTCCAATGTCCAGGCACCCATATTAGTGAATATTGTACTGCTCAGCCATCTCGTTGAGAGATTTGCGGCAGTCGATGGCCGTTTTCGCGTTAAGGAACACAGAGTCCAAAGATTTTATTGCAGGGTGACTGTCTGAGTATATATTAATGCTAATATTTATTGGAACATTACTTCCCAATTCACCACCTCTAATATTTCAGCCTGAAAAACACTACAGTGATTAGGTAATCTTTTCGCTATTCGAAGTTCCAGATCTTCAGAATATACTCAAAAACCCACTTGTCCATCCAATTTGGAGCCATCAGTGTAGAAATCTATATATCGTTTATTCCCCGGGACCTGTGTGCACCACGCCTCACTGTTGGGAATTAGAGTTTCAAACTTTTTGTCGAAAAGTGGTCTCGCCAAAGTATAATGATATATTTCAACCGTCGAACGGAACGGACGTGTTTTTTAATAGCGGATAAAATCATCGTAATAAGTACCTACTACGAATTTCAAGTGTGGTGGGATATTAGGCCACCATGCAAAGAAATTCAAAGACATCCACTGGGTTGCTAACTTCAGGGCCCAGTGGACGGGTATCGACTGGAGTTATAAATTTGGGCAATGACCAAGAGTTAGGCCCAATTAGTCGACCTGTAGACGGGTCGACAGGTGGCGACAATTTGACAAGTCGGACCTTTTCCAAGGTAACGGCATCAAAAGGAGGTAATCCCTCACGAAAGAGATTCAAAGAACGCAGAAATGCTTTGTTTATCCTAAAGAAATTAGGATCACTCGACCCAAGCACGTTGTCGGCTAAACAAAGCGATTCCTTAAAATGGGCTCAAGGAATTCTTGAGGCTGGAAAAAGGGAACGATCACCGAACGAGCTGCCATCCTCCAAAAGGGATCAACGATCGTTTGCCTCAGTTGCTAAAGACAGCCTTGTGATGGCTATCATTAATAAAGGAGCATTGGACGGTATGGTTCCAAAGCAAAAATGGGGGGAAATTGAGAATGCTTTGTCTGGCGTCTACTCACAGGTGCTGGAAAAGTTTCCCGGCCCAGATCCTCGACACCAAGAGGCTGGTTGGTATCAAGGACGATTTAAGCTAGTCGCATTTGAGGACCAGAGGTCTATAGAATGTTTTAAAGCTGCTCTGATACTAATTGGTGAAGTTTGGGAAGGAGCTGCTCTAGAGTTAGTCGAGAAGAAAGACATACCGGCTAGACCAAGAGCACATGCGTGGATACCTGCAAACCCTCCTGACCCTGAATCTATTTGAAATAGACTGAAACAATGCAATCCAGATCTTCCAACAGCTGATTGGAAGGTTGGCCGTTTGGATGAAGTGGATGGGCCAAGACGGCATGCAGTGCTTATATTGAACACTCAGTCTTTGCCACATCTAGCAAAGTCCCAGGGCCGTGTATGTTATGGCTTTCATTATATCCAAATGAAGGTGTATAAAAACGATCAGCTAAAGGATTCAGAAATGGACAAGCCTCTGTCTGAATCAGAAGTAAGCGGATCCTCTTGCGAAGTCGAGGGGGATACCAAGACATCTGAAGACATGGATAAATACCGTATGCGTGAGGAGGCTTCTACTGCCTCAGAACTCACCAAAGTTGAACCTATGGTTATTGCGAGAGTCACCGATATCTCTGAAGAGGACATTCTTGATGACTCGATTGAAGCGGCTGATGTGACGGTTGTTGAAAATCTCGATGGTCCTACGGATCCTCCAGATAAATCTTCATCATTGTAAGGCTGCATGTGCTGCCTTAAAAGTTCTCCTGATGAAAGGGGACATAGATATAGTTCTTATTCAAGAACCATATGTTTATAAAAACAAAATATGTGAATTAAGTACTCCGGGGTTCAAACTATTGCAGTATAGTGGTAATGATGTAAATCGAGCCTGTATAATTGCTAAAAACGAGCTCAACTTGTTTCTGCTTCCTTCAATGTGCAATACAGACACTGTCGTTGCCAGTTTAGAAATAGCCAAATGCAAATATTGGGTATCTTCGGTCTACATGGGACATGACAGGGAGATGCCTCCATATGCCGTTAAGACCTTAGTGGAGGAGTCACGGAAAACAAAGACGAAACTCATTATGGGATGCGATGCGAATGCACATCATAGTATATGGGGAAGTAGTGATACTAATGCAAGGGGAGAGTCGCTAATAGAGTTTATTTTGCGTACTAATCTGGTAGTTTGCAACAAGGGAGATGTCCCAACCTTTGTCACTAAAAACAGGCAAGAGGTTTTGGACATCACCTTGGCCTCGCAAGAACTGAATGAAATGATATCTGAGTGGCATGTTTTAAGTGAACACAGCTTCTCAGATCATCGCTACATCAGTTTCAAATTTGATGTTCATACCACCAAGACCATATTTCCGCCAAATGCAAGGAAAGCTGACTGGAATAGGTATAGGGAATCGTTCAATATGATGATACCGGAAATACCAGAGACAAATATGAGAAATGTGCAAGATATCGAATACGCAGTGGAGCGGATTACTAAGGCCTTCAACATCTCACTGAAAGCTGCATGCCCTAGAGGAAAGCCAAGGGGGAAACATCGACCACCATGGTGGTCTACGGAATTAAGTAATATGAGGAAATCCTGCAGGAAGCTCTTTAACAAGGCAAAGTCCACCAGAGCTTCTGAGGACTGGGACGCTTACAAGAAGATTCTGAGAGGATACAAGCGAGAACTGAGAAAGGCTCAGCATAACTCTTGGAATGCTTACTGCAGCAGTATTGAGAATACGTCCGAGGCTTCCAGACTACGGAAGGTTCTAGCATCCACCAACTCCGCTCCAGGTTTCATTAAAACATCGGAGGGCAATTGGACAACGTCCAGTGAGGAGACGCTGGAGGTACTATTGGACACACATTTTCCTGGAAATCAGACGGTTGAACCATGTACTGGCGGTGCCACAGTTGCTCAGCGGTCGTTTCCTGTCGAGGAAATTGTATCAGAAACTAGAATAAGATGGGCGCTAAATAGTTTTGGACCATTCAAATCCCCTGGACCTGATGGAATTACTCCGGCGGAGTTACAAGCAGTAACTGACAAAATTATCCCCTGGTTGTCGGTGATATATAAAGGATGTATCAACTTATCATATATCCCAGGAAAGTGGAGGGAAACAAAAGTCGTCTTCATACCTAAAGCGGGAAAAGCCTCTCACTCGAGGGCGAAGGATTTCCGACCAATCAGCTTATCCTCATTCCTACTTAAGACTCTGGAGAGGATGATAGATATTTATCTTAGAACTAGCATCGATTCAAGTTTGTTCTCGAAACGACAGCATGCATACTCGAAGGGCAGGTCTACTGAGACCGCACTACATGAACTAGTCAGCTTTATTGAAAGCTCACTATCTGTCAAAGAATACACAATCGTGGCGTTTCTAGACATCGAAGGGGCGTTCAATAATGTCCATCCGAGCTCGATATTAAATGGACTGACAACTCGGAATGTTGATCCATGTATACTCAGGCTGTTAGACGAACTGCTAATGAAGAGACGTATTTCAGCCACACTAGGACAAGCAAACATACAAAAGTATGTGAACAGAGGCACTCCCCAAGGAGGAGTTCTATCACCTCTTCTTTGGAATGTTGCTATAAATAGCCTTCTGGTTACTCTAGAAAAAGAAAGGATAAAAGTGGTGGCATACGCAGATGATGTAGCTCTGGCAGTTAGGGGAAAATTCCCATCCACAATCAGAGATATTATTCAGAGGGCCCTCCGGATGACTGAACAATGGGCGAAAGACAATGGCCTTGGGGTAAATCCTGCAAAGACAGAATTAGTCATGTTCTGCAAAGATCGCAAAACTCCCACGGTTAGGCCTATTTCCTTAGGGGGTATTGAAATTCCCTTTGGTGATTGTGCAAAATACCTTGGCGTTATTTTGGACAGGAAGCTGAACTTTAAGCTTAATATTGAAGAAAGGGCGAGGAAGGCAACTGTAGCTTTGTATTCGTGCAAAAAGGCAATAGGAAAAAAGTGGGGACTAAAACCAAAAATTGTGCATTGGCTATACACGGCAGTGGTTAGACCTATAATGCTATATGGTGTTGTAGTCTGGTGGCCGGCACTTCAGAAACCGACTGGTTTAGATAAAGTTCAGCGTATGGCGTGTTTGTGTATTTCAGGCGCATTCAGCAAGACAGGAACAAATTCCCTTAATGTCATGCTGCATCTATTGCCTTTAGACATTTTGGCCAAACAGTCAGCTGCAACAACGGCTGTGCGGTTGCGCGAACTATCGCTGTGGTCGGAAAAAGGTTACGGTCACAGTTCTGTCCTCAAACTAATGTCAAATGTGCCTAACGTAGTGGATTACACTTTGGCGAGTCCACTTTTCGACAAAAAGTTTGAGACTCTAATCCCCAACAGTGAGGCGTGGTGCACACAGACCCCGGGGTATAAAGAATATATAGATTTCTACACTGATGGCTCCAAATTGGATGGACAAATGGGTTTCGGAGTATATTCTAATGATCTGGAACTTCAAATAGCGAAAAGATTACCTAATCACTGTAGTGTTTTTCAGGCTGAAATATTAGCAATAAGAGAGGTGGCGAATTGGCTGAGAAGTAATGTTCCAAAAAATGCGGGCATTAATATATACTCAGACAGTCAACCTGCAATAAAATCCTTGGACTCTGTGTTCCTCAACTCGAAAACGGCCATCGATTGCCGCAAATTTGGGTGCCTGACCATAGGAACATACCGGGGAACTGCGAAGCGGATGAGTTGGCAAGGCTAGGGACTACCTTACATATTCCAGGGGAACTGGAATTTGTTGGTATGCCCCTAGCTACCTGCAAGCTCATGCTGCGTGAGAAGGCTGTTATGATGGCAAATGTTCGATGGGAGAATTGCAAGGGTTGTAACGACACCAAGCAAATATGGCCCCATTTCAACTTAAACCGCACACTAGATATGCTAATGTTCTCGAGACGTCAGATATCATTCCTGATATCTGCTATAAAGGGTCGCTGCCTGATAGGAGATTTTGCAAAAACTATTGGCGCAAAGTATAATGACTATTGTATGAGCTGTCATGATGCGGAGGAAAAAGAATCAATTAAACACCTCTTGTGTGAGTGTCCTGCATTTTGTGTAAAGCGCAAGCAACTTTTAGGAGCATATAGCTTCAGATTACTGGCGGATCTGGAAAACGTTAACTTAAGCAGTCTGCTAATATTTTTGGAACAATCTGGTTGGTTCAACAAAGAAAAATAAACAAGAATAGTCTAAGTGAGCCTGAATCTTAATCGAGCTGCCACTTTAACCTAACCTAAGTATAATCCACTACGTTAGGCACATCTGGCATTATTTTGAGGACCGAACTGTGACCGTAACCTTTTTCCGACCACAGCGATAGCGCGAAGGTATTTTGCACACTCACCAAAGGGAATTTGAATACCCCCTAAGGATATGGGCTTAGCCGTGGGAGTTTTGCGATCTTTGCAGTACATGACTATTTCTGTCTTTGCAGGATTTACTTTCGCCCATTTCTCAGTAATCTGGAGGGCTCTCTGTATAACATCTCGGATTGTGTATGGGAATTTTCCCCTGACTGCTAGAGCCACATCGTCTGCGTATGTCACCACTTTTATCCTTTCTTTTTCTAGAGAAACCAGAAGGTTGTTTATGACAACATTCCAAAGAAGAGGTGATAGAACTCCTCCTTGGGGAGTGCCTCTGTTCACATACATTTTTATGTTTGCTTGTCCTAGTGTGGCCGAAGTACGTCTCCTCATTAGCAGTTCGTCTAGCAGCCTAAGTATATCTGGATCAGCATTCAGAGTTGCCAGTCCATTTAATATCGAGCTTCGATGTCTATAAACGCCTCGATTATTCATTCTTTCTCTTTCCCCCATTTCTCAGTAATCTGGAGGGCACTCTGTATAACATCTCGGATTGTGGATGGGAATTTTCCCCTGACTGCTAGAGCCACATCGTCTGCGTATGTCTAGTTCATGCAATGCGGTCTCAGTAGACCTGCCCTTCGAGTATGCATGCTGCCTTTTCGAGAGCAAACTTGTATCGACGCTAGTTCTAACATAAATGTATATAATCCTCTCCATAGTCTTAAGTAGGAATGAGGATAAGCTGATTGGTCGGAAATCCTTTGCACTCGAGTGAGAGGCTTTTCCCCCTTTAGGTATGAAAACGACTTTTTCCCTCCACTTTTCTGGAATATATGCTAAGTTTACACATCCTTTATATATCACCGTCAACCAAGGGATAATTCTTTAAGTCACTGCTTGTAACTCCGCCGGAGTAATTCCATCAGGTCCGGGGGATTTGAATAGTCCAAAGCTATTTAAAGGGCATTTTATTCTAGATTCCGATACAATTTCCTGGAGAAGAAATGACAGCTGAGCCTCTGTTACACCGCCAGAATATGGTTCAACCGTCTGATATCCAGGAAAGTGTGTGTCTAAAAGTACCTACAACGTCTCCTCACTGGACGTTGTCCAATTGCCCTCCGATGTTTTAATGAAACCTGGAGCGGAGTTAGTGGATGCTAGTACCTTCGGTAGTCTGGAAGCCTCTGTCGTATTCTCAATACTGCTGCAGTAATCATTCCAAGAGTTATGTTGAGCCCTTCTCAACTCTGGTTTATAACCTCTCAGATTCATCTTGTAAGGGCCCCAATCCTCCGGAGCTCTTGTGGACCTTGCCTTGTTAAAGAGCTTCCTGCAGGATTTCCTCATATTACTTAACTCCGTAGACCACCATGACGGTCGATTTTTTCCCCTTGGCTTCCCTCTACGGCATGCAGCATTCAGTGACATGTTGAAGGCCTTAGTAATCCGCTCCACTGCATGTTCGATATCTTGCACAGTGCTCATATTTGTCTCTGGTATTTCCGGTATCATCATATTGAACGATCCCTATACCTATTCCAATCAGCTTTCCTAACATTTGGCGGAAATATGGTCTTTGAAGTACGAACAGCCAATCTGAAACTGATGTAGCGATGAGCTGAGAAGCTTGCCACTCAGATATCTTATCATTCAGTTCCGGAGAGACCAATATGACGTCCAAAACCTCTTGCCTGTTTTTGGTTACTAAGTTTGGCAGTGTTGCCAATTTGGTGCTTTTAGCACCAAATTTAGTGCTTTTTGATTTCTAAAAAGCACCAAATTGCCTTTTTGGTGCCTTTTCAAAAAAAGCACCAACTTGGTGCTTTCTGGCATTTTCATTTAGGGCTTTTGGTGCTTTTTTTATTTTGAACAGTATTAAGTTTAATTGATACAAAAATTTTGATTAGTCTTTCAAGAGCCGAAAAAACTCAAATTTATTGCCAAATATAGAATTTTATTGTTATGAAGTTGGTATTGATTATTTTTTAATTAATATTGTTATTTAGGGTATTCTGTAGGAAAGTCGAGCGATGAGTGTCGAATTTTTGAATTTTGTAAAGATGTCATTAAAAACGTTTGTATTAGATTCAGAAAAGCACGCACAACTGAAATAAGCAATAGACTCCTTCCATATATTAATATTTTGAAAGTTGAAAAACATCACTGATCAAAATGAATTGGACGAAAGCATTAAAACTAATCCAAGTATATACTTAAATAGCGGTTCATAATGGTGAGTACTAAGTTCGAGTTTTGCCGCTAATGTGAAAACTATATCAGTAAACAAGGCATAAAATTATGCATATTTGCTGCAAATTTTATTAGAACTTGATGGGGAATAGCGAAAAGCAAATTTTCACAAAGTTTGTATTCCTTAAAATGAATTACTTAAGAAAAGTAATTATGAAAAATGGTAATTTTAGCAGCTAAACTCGATCTTAATACCCACGTTAACTTCTTAAAATTCAATTCACAAAAGTTGTATAATACATCTTCGGAAGTTTTTTTTTTTTTTTTTTTAGTAGTGCGTTTAATTTTCGATTTTGTGGTGGAAGGTGGTATGTTAGAATTTATAATATATTTTTGGTGCTTTTTGGCCTTGGGGAGTTGGCAACACTGAAGTTTGGTGCATCTCCCTTATTGCAAACTACTAGGTTAGTACGCAAACTAAACTCTATTAGCGACTCTCCCCTTGCATTAGTATCACTACTTCCCCCAAATACTATGATATGCATTTGCATCGCATCACATAATGAGTTTTATCTTTGTTTTCAGTGACTCCTCAACTAAGGTCTTAACGCACATGGAGGCATCTCCCTATCAACTCCCATGTAGACCGAAGATACCAAATATTTGCATTTGGATATCTCTAGACTGGCTACGACAGTGTCTGCGTTGCTCAATGAAGGAAGCAGAAAAAAGTTTAGTTCGTTTTTAGCAATTAGTTTAATTCACAGATCTTGTTCTTATATGTATGGTTCTTGAATAAGAACTATATCTATGTCTCCTTTCATCAGGAGAACTTTTAAGGTAGCACAAGCAGCCTTACAATGGTGAAGATTTATTTGGAGGAACCGTAGAACGACCCAAATTTCCAACCACCGTCACATCAGTCACTTCAATTGAGCCATCAAAAGCTTCTTCTTCACAGATCTCGGTGACTCTCGAGGTTTGATCCTGTAGAAACTTCCCGCATACGATGTTCGTCAATGTCTGCAGTTTTTATGTCTCCTTCGGCTTCGACTCTACCGGCTTGTCCGTTTCGGAGTCCTTTGGCTGCTCGCTTTTGTATATCTTCATATGAATATCATGAAAGCCATAACTTACACGCCATGTTTTCACGTTTACTTTTCTTTAATAATTAATTTGTAAGAAAATATACCTTTTCAATTGTTGCTTTGTTATAATATAATTTGCCGAAAAAGTTATTTTATTCTACTTCTAGAGATTTGAGTTTTGCCGAAATAACTCAGAATTCGAACTGTGCAGTTGTGGTTTACTAATTCAATACACCGAAAAAAAGTGAACTGTTTTATAGGAAGAATGAACTACCTCGCACGAAAATTGAACTAAATTTTAGTCCACACTGTGAGATTTCCACAAAGCGTTGGTAAAACCAGGAAATTTTAATGTCCTGTTGTACTTTTTAACTGCAGTTCATGAAATTACATAATCTCATAGAAGAAAAAATTAACTAAAAGTAAAGAAGAAAATCATTGGCGCCAAATGAAATTGTTTTCTGTGTACATGGTACAAGAGCGTTGCATCCAAAGATTATAGATTTGAGGAAGAAGGGAGATTGGCTTGCGTCATACTAAATGTTGCATTTACCACATTAGTTTAATACATGTTTGTAATCTTTTAGTAGTTTTTAGTTTTTATTTTTTAAATGAAAAATTTAATTTTCTTAATGAAACAATGTTAAATTTTAGGCAACAACAAAAATAATTACATTTTTCCCTTTATGGAAATTTATTTCGTGCTCTTAATTTCTCAGTAGCCAATCTCCCATCTTCCTCTTCTATAATCTTTGGTTGCATCGGTCATATATTTTTGTGTTCGAGAACAACTCGAAGCCCAACAAGTAAGGTAGAGATTTGTAGTTGTTCCCGACAAAAACAATTGAAGATTAAGATAGGAAAATGGCAGCAGAGAGTATCAAACCATTGACGGCGTTCGTTGCAAACGTGTCGTTTATTTTTTGTTCCAAAAATTAAACTAAGAATAAAAATAGAATATCAGGAAATGACGTAGAAAAATTGGTCAAATGTTTCTAGTTATTATTTACTCACAATTTAACATCATTTGTGAGATTTTAACAAAAAAAAAAATTGCAAATTAAAAATGAACGAACGTGTATGCTCCGAACACCGTAAATGAACCCTTTGGTATGACGTCGGCCAATTTCCCATCTGCATATTCAATTGTTTTTGGTTCCCGATTGAACCGATGTTTGTACGTTCGAATAAAACCATAACTGCTTCCCGTTTGTGTTGTATGAAACGGTCAATCAAATAACTTCAGTCTTCGATCAAACACAACGGGTCAATTTGTTTTCGAAAATGGAGTGTAGGAATCGAGGATTTCGATTCTTTTTTGCACTCACATAGTAACAATAACAATAACTTTTATATGTATTGTACGTATTTGTATACGGACGAAAAAGACTGTTTTTCATATGTTTGGGTGTAAAAATTATATGTTTGGAACTCAAATTTTTTAACACAATATTTTTAAGTGCAAGCATATAATGTTCATAAACTAGCATAACATTTTTGGGACATATATGTTAATATGTAAGAAAATATTATGTTTGGGACATAAACTGTTTGTAAATATAATATGCTTGGATGCAAACATATATTCATTAAGAAATAACCTATAAACATATATGTGTTTAGAAAGACAGACCTAGAGAGTATGCTGCAAGTAAAAGAATGGAAGTAACCAATTGGCGCCTTTAAAATATATATACACAAAGAAAATTTCATTAATTTTTTTCTACCAATGTATGCCTAAGGTGAAACATAATATGTTAGAACAATATAAACAGTTTGGACCAATCCTGAAAATATATATGATTGAATCAAAATGTGTTTGGGGCATATGTTACAGAAGCGATTTTTTGAGGGTGAAGTTGCACGTCGCACAGTGGTACCAAATCGTTTTTTTTTTGTTTTGGAATAATTCTGCAACTTTTGAACGGATAAAGATATCACCATAATTTTTTCAGTGTGTGAAAGACGAAGTGTTTTCCTCTAAGTCTCTAGAGCGTCCACGGGCTGTGATGTAGGCGTTGAAAATTGGTCACCTCGGGGGTATGAAATTTTGTTTTAGCTGCCAACTCCGCAATTTTTAACCGATTTCGACAGGCGTGCAATAATCTTTTACCGTCCGCAAAATATGGGCCCCACAATTTATTTTTTTGCAAAATTTTGACAAAGTGGGGTCAGTATTTTAAACCTAGAAGTTCTGTTTTTCAGTGGATTCATAATTTTTCTTCTTAACTGCATTCCCTACAAAATTCTACGAATCCTAGAAGGTAGTATAATTAACATTCTAGCTATGCATGTCGAGTTTGGTTGGAATCGGTTCAGATTTAGATATAGCCCCCATATATATCGTACGCCCGATATGCACTTATATGGCTCTAGATCCAGATTTTTTCTCTGATTTGCTTCAAATTTTGCACAAGAAGTATATTTGATAGTATCGTCAAGTGTGCCGAGTTTGATTTAAATCGGTCCAGATTTAGGTATATGCCCCATATAAACATACATTTGCAGAAATACATTACTTTACCCGAGTTAGTGACATTTAGTGCAAATTTTTCGTTATAGTCCACACCCATAGTTGCATACCTTTTTTGAACAATATGTAAAATTCGACAGTTAAGCAAATTCTTTTATATGTCAAATTGGTATATAACTGCTTTCGCACTTTCAAAGGAATATGGCTATAAATACACTGAAAAAACAGTGAACCCTTTTCCATTGCAAAATGAACTAAACTGTAGTAATATTGACCATGATTTAGCCCTTAAGATTTTTTTCAACTTGTCTAGTTTATAATTCTCTTAAATTTTAGTTAATCTATAACATTGTACTTTAGTTCATTTTTACAACACCATACGATTTATATACCCCTACCAAGTTAAAAAGTCAGTATTATTTTGGTTTACCTGCTTATTTTTTGGGAAACCCGATAATAAAAAGTGGTTAACAGTCTCTTTAAAATGTCGACGACTAAACTATTTTTAAATCAATCATTCCACAGTACAGAGAAATTAAATAATTAAAGGAACAACAACCCGTTTTACTATTATGAAAATTTTCATACATTAAAATTCAACTTTCTTGAAGCAAAAGTACTTTATTATAAAAACTTATGATGAGAGTTCTTAATACAATGTTTTTGTGAATAAAAATTATGACCACGTGGAACAAGAAAGTAGTTTATTTTAACTCGCTATTTGGACATTTTGACTTTTCCTTAGTTTTTTATTCATCGTTAGTATATTCACATATCTTGCTGATTTAAATTAGCTTGTAACTTACCATATTTGGGGCCATTTTATTAAATGGTGTAAGGAATTCAACTTTTCTTAGATAAACGTACCTCATAAAGTTTGTACCTGAAACAATTAGAGAAATAATGAATTAAGTAATATATTAACTCATAAAACTGTGTTGTTATCGATGTGAAGGACATAATACAATAAATATTCTTGTCAAAAGAAAGCCAAAGTTTTAATATAAAACTTAGCAATTCTCTATTAAATTGTACGCTGAGGTTAAAAAGTTATCGAAATTCATTTGGGGATACTCTGAAATTAAATATTTATTTTTTACATTAAATTGGTTTCCAAAAAATCTAATTAAAGAAATAATATGCATAAAAAAGCTAAATATTCTGGTTAAAAGAATGTTAAAGAAAGCTTACCAATTCATAAAAATGTTTCCAAATTGTTATTCTGAAATTAAATATTTGTTTTTTACAATAAAAATATTAAATTGGTTTCCAAAAATATTTGATTAATGTAATACTAAAATAATGTATTAAAAACATGTAATTTTGATAATAAAAAAGTCATAAAAATTTAAATAGTCTAGTGAAAAGAAAGCCAAATTTTAAAAGAAAACTTACCCCTTCTCTATTAAATTATACACTGAGGAGGAATATAAAAATATGCCCGAATCCATCTTGGGGTTGCTCTGAAATTAAATATTTTTTTTACAACAAAGAAAAACATTAAGCTAGTTTCAAAAAAAAAAAAAATAATAATAATAATAATAATAATAATAATTAGCAAATGATGATATAAATAAAAAATATCCTTTTTAAAAGAAAACCACATTTTAAAAAGAATACTTACCAATTTATGATTAAACTATATGCTGAGGTGTAACAAAAATTTTCCAAAAATATTTGATTAATGTAATACTAAAATAATGTATTAAAAACATGTAATTTTGATAATAAAAAAGTCATAAAAATTTAAATATTCTAGTGAAAAGAAAGCCAAATTTTAAAAGAAAACTTACCCCTTCTCTATTAAATTATACACTGAGGAGGAATATAAAAATATGCCCGAATCCATCTTGGGGTTGCTCTGAAATTAAATATTTTTTTTACAACAAAGAAAAACATTAAGCTAGTTTCAAAAAAAAAAAAAAAAAAAATAATAATAATAATAATAATTAGCAAATGATGATATAAATAAAAAATATCCTTTTTAAAAGAAAACCACATTTTAAAAAGAATACTTACCAATTTATGATTAAACTATATGCTGAGGTGTAACAAAAATTTTCCAAAAATATTTAATTAATGTAATACTAAAATAATGTATTAAAAACATGTAATTTTGATAATAAAAAAGTCATAAAAATTTAAATATTCTAGTGAAAAGAAAGCCAAATTTTAAAAGAAAACTTACCCCTTCTCTATTAAATTATACACTGAGGAGAAATATAAATATTTGCC
Organism: Haematobia irritans; assembly: GCF_050003625.1. Lineage (NCBI taxonomy): Eukaryota > Metazoa > Arthropoda > Insecta > Diptera > Muscidae > Haematobia > Haematobia irritans. The sequence goes on from NC_134398.1 coordinate 86,077,161, forward strand.
CGAATCCATCTAGGGTTGTTCTTAACTTAGATATTTTTTACAACAAAGAAAAACATTAAACTTGTTAAAAAAAAATAATAATAATAATTAGCAAATAATAATATACATAAAGAATATTATTTTTTAAAAGAAAACCACATTGAAAAAGAACTCTTACCTATTTATCATTAAAACACGCTGAGGTGTAACAAACAATTTTCCAAATTCATCTGGAGTTACTCTGAAATTTAATATTTATTTTTTACATTGAATAATAAAAATTAAATTAGATAAAACAATTTCAATATACTTTCCATTTCAGCATTTTTTCCTAAATATTGAAAATTCTTAATAACTTTTTTCTAAGCTACCGATCATCACTTCGCCATCGTGCATCTCATCGCTAAAATATTAGTAACTTTCATTTCAAAGTTTTAATAAACAAACACCAATATATGTCTAAAAAAAAACCAAAATATGCCATACCTTTATATTCCCTTGTTACATAGTTGCTAAAAAGATGCAACAGCCCACGCCAACGCCAACTATACAACTGAAGCATGCCAAACAAAACCAAGCAAAACCAAAACATTCCTACAACAAGAAAAACACATGTGCCTTCATTGAAAACAACACCTCATCCAGACAAATAAACCATTCGCGAATAATAAACACACACACAAACCACTGAAAGAACAAAAACAACCCCACGCTCAGATATACACAACATCCCCATCACTCGCTACCATTTCTCATTATTGCATTGCATGCTCTCACTCTCAAAAATTTCAAGTAACATCATCTTAACATTAAATATATTCCACTTTGACGAGAAAGATCTCTGTACTATGCATTAGTTCATCGCATCTGTCCACAATTTACTCTAAAAACAATACTCTTAAAAGCATATCAGTATAAGAACGATGAAACGTTTAACTTAAAATTAGCGAAATCTTCATGAAATGATATCTACCCATTTTTGACGAAAATTTCTATAAATTTAATTACATGTGAACTAAAATTATTTCATTGGGAAATTTTTTACCAACAATTATTAACTATAGGAATTGTCAGTAAGAAATTGCTATCAACTTTCAAGTTCATTTTTCGTAAAAAAATATTTTCTCATACAAAAAAATCTTATGGTAAATTGCACTTATTATTTAGAAAATACTTTACATTTTACAAGTAGTTTTATAGCATGACAAACGGATTTTTAACTACCAGTTAAGAAATTTTTTAAGGAAATTTCCATCGTATTTTGTAGGCCATGAACTAAACGATTGCTACTTAGAATTTGTAAAATTTCCTTTCGAGTAGTTAATTTTCGTTGGAGATACGAAAAATGAACTAAAATTCTGGAAAATTCTTGTAATAAATTATTGTAAAAATCTTCTTAAATTTACGAGACACTTTTTTTTCTGTGTATATTTAAATAAATGAGATACATTTTCAAGAAAAAAAATTAATTCAATTATAATATTAAATCTTAAGCGAAAACTACTGTACTACACCCTCAAAAAAATCGCTTCTGTAACATATATTCCCAAACATATTTTCAGAATTTGTTGAAACAAAAATGACACACTTATAGGTTAGAATTTTGTTTTCTAGAGAAAGTTTTGATCTAGTACCGATTAAATAGTTTAGTTTATTGAACTGTATACCAAGTGATTTCCTTTTGGTTACGATATGCTTTTTCCAGTTCAGTTTTTTGTCAAGATGCATTCCGAGATACATACAAATCCTCATCTTTCTGTGGTATTTCGATTTGGTTTAATTTAACTGGAGGACATGATTTTTTATTCAACGTACATGTTACTTGTGTGGATTTTGATTTATTCGTTTTTATTCTCCAATCTTCATCATCTTTGCAATTTTTGACTAGCTGGTGCTGGATTTCTGTTTACTGATAATACTGCAGTATCGTCAGCAAATGTTCCGATTACAGCTTCGACGGATTGTCGAAGGTCAGAAGTAAATAAAAGGTATGGGTACACCCAGAAAAAAGTGCCTTTGAAACTAAAGGAAAAAATTTTCATCAATATAGTTTATCCATTTTATTTCCATTAAGGTAAATTTTTGTGAAAAATAATAAAATTTACTCGTTTCAGTAAAAAAATCCTAAACTGTAAGCAGTTAGGAATAGTTCATTAACTAGAATGAGGCATGGAAGTTTACTCATACTATTTTCTTCGCTGGGTATAAGAATTTACTACTGAAAAAGAAAATTTTATTCACCGATAACAAAGCATTCGTAAAAATAAACAAAAACCGAACTAAAACCAAGTTTCCTCAAAATTAGTAAAATTTCTTATAAAATGATAATTGCGACTTCCTTTATAATAGAAAGTTTTTCATACATACGAACAACACTTGGCATAGAAAAATATTTTAGTTCATTCGTACTAAGAAGTATGCAATCCTTTCAAAACTTAAGGAAACACACTTGTTAGAATATAGGAAATTTTCCTAAATTTCTATTGTCTACCTGTAATCGATACCTGTCATCGTAATCGATGTGTTTGCGCGTGTGTGTAATCAATATATTTGCGCGTCGGTTGTTTTTTTAGTTGGAATCGCGTTGTTTTGGTATACGGAGAGATTGTTAAAAAATAATATGGTAAAATAATATAATAAATAACAAATAAAATATATAAAATATTTGTTATTTTAAATTAGTGAGAAAAATTTTCGTTTTTTAAATAAATCTATCAATGTTCGTGATAGTGTATAAAGAAAGAAAACACCAGCAGAATAACAACCCTTTCATTTGTCTTCATTTTGGAATCTTCAATTATCAGGTAATATTCAGTGACGCTAACCTTTTGCAAAAAAAATGTTTTATGATTTTTTATATTTGTAGGTATTGAAATTGTAAAAGGAGGACAAAATCGTTAGGCAGCAACTTATTAAAAGTGAAAAGTACAAGAAGAAGAAAAAGTGCGTTGTACAGTTGATAATATCACACGGAAATTGGAAATAGTGGAATAATAAACTAATATTTCAAAGAGATTCGATGCTGTTGTTTCTTAATAAATATATTCAATATATTAATAAAACATGTCTTTTATTGAAGATAAAATTGCTTATAGAAATAAATAAAATTGTATTTAAAAACGAAGGTAAGCAGTTCTAATTATGAAGTAAAAGTTTTACCACAAATGTGTAAGATTTGTCGAAATGAATGAAAAAATTTCAATAAAATCATTCCATATATGAATTCAAATTAGTTAAATTTTTTCATTCTGTAGTATAGTGGTATATAAATATAGGAAAATGTTAACTAATATATGGAATGCATTATTCCTAATTTCTACGAAAATCACATCGTTCAAACAAATAAAAATGTCTTTGGCGCTATACGAAGTTCAACTTTCTTCACAATGAGTTCATTTTAACTTAAAGAAGGGGTCACTTTTTTCTGGGTGTAGTATGGGTCCAAGTACGGATCCCTGGGGAACTCCAGCTGAACTTTATCTAAACTTGTCGGCTGCTGAAGTGCCGGCCACCAGACTCTCTTTGCCTAGTTTGCTGAATTTTCGGGTAAACAAATGAATTACATTAAAAAAATTTTCAATGGACCTAATATCGTCATTTTTGAGGCAAAAAATCGGAAAATAGGCATTTGCTATTTTTTTGATTCGAAAATCGTCAAAATGCCCACTAAATTGGCAGTCCTGATTCTATTCATTCGATCATCGACGATGATTCAGTCTTCTCGAACCGTTTCAAGAGTGCAGTTGTGTGCACGATGAATATGAATGTTCTCATGCACTGGTCTACTATATATGCATGCTATATAGTGGGCATCCGAATGTGAGCTTTTGGCCACTGTAAATACAGAATGAATGCCTATAAATACGTACATACACATAATCGTTTATCGTTTGGGTAGACATCAACATTTTAAGAGCATGTTGCGTATTTTCGGAAGAAAAAATATTAGAATGAACACACCGCTGCCAGACAAGCCTGCATAAAAGATATAAATATTTTGGATGCTAAAAAATATGTTTGACACTTCTATTTTCATACGTGCGATAGCTGGGTTTATTGAAAGATTTAAAATGCGTAACGAAGGGTTTGCGAATATTTATTTATTGTTTATTTTAATCATACAGTAAACGTATGATAAAAAAGAAAAGTACCATTGGCTGCTAAGGTCATCAGCTATGGTTTGCGAATATATTTTTATTTAAAACGTTTAAATTTCACTTTAGCTCAATTAACATATAAGTTAACATTAACAATTTTACCGGAAAATCGCTAATTTTGAGCTGACATTTGACATGAATAACTTCGTTGATTCTTTTGGGAACAAATAAACAAGAAACATACAACTCAATGTCTTGTTATTATTTATCGTGTCGATAAATCGAAATTCCAAAATTTTTTCAATAGTTTATACTCCGGTTAAGTACTAATCGAAGGAAGAGATACTGTAGGTATTTTCTACAATTTGAAAATGACAACTCATTTTCTTCACCAAATCCAAAGCATGTTTTGATTAATAATTATTTTAAAATAACAAGTAAATAAAATAGAGGTGTTAGGAAGGTAGTTGCCACAATACCGACAATAAATGTTTTACCCCCATATTCATAAAAGTTAACGTAAACTTTAAACCTACCATTACTGCACAAATTCCGTCGATAAACTGTCAGTAAATTATTAAGAATATGGGCATTAATCTCTAATTGACGATATCAATCAAATAAAATGGTTTCGGTTTTTGTGATTTTTCAAACATTTGGGAATTTTTGTAAATCGATTTCAAAGTAGGTTGACTGCACCATAATTGTCTATTAATTGGATGCAGCAGTTCGTCCAAATTCCACTTTCTAATCATTCTAAAACAAATGTCAGAGGAAAATATTTGTTACACAGATGAATCGATGGTGGGTGAGAGCGCCGGTCAGGGAGTCTATGTGTTGGGCCCTATAACGTAATACTTGACCATAACAAAATTCTCTGGAACATATACCGAATTTTTTGATATTTTTTTTTTATGACCAAGAACATTTTTGTTATTTTTACTTGCGCCGTAAATAAACAGCTTTTTATTTCAGTAAATTCCATAATATAACACATTGTTCTTATTTGCGTAACGAGGAGTTTTATGACGTGAATATGAGACAATTTATTATTTTGATATAAAATAACATAAAAATATTTTTATTCCGCCCACTTCGTTGGGCCTGCGATGTCCTCAAAGGTTAGGTTAGGTTAAAGTGGCAGCCCGATTAAGTTTCAGGCTCACTCAGACTATTCAGTCCATTGTGATACCACATTGACTAAAAGTACATATAGGCACTTCTAGTTTTAACTGCTGAACCTTCTCGATTATTTTCTTCTGTTGAACCAGATTGTTCCAAAAGCATTAGCAGACTGCTTAAGTTAACGTTTTCCAGGTCCACCAGCAATCTAAAGCTATATGCCCCTAAAATTTGCTTACGCCTTACACAAAATGCAGGACACTCACACAAGATATGTGTTTAATTGATTCCTTTTCCTCCGCATCATGACAGCTCATACAGTAGTCACTATACTTCACACCAATAGTTTTTGCAAATTCGCCTATCAGGCAACGACACGTTATAGGAGTGATATCTGACGTCTTGAGAGCACTAGCATATCTAGTGTGCGGTTTAAGTTTAAATGGGGCCATATTTGCTTGGTAGTTACAGCCCATACAATCCTACCATCGTACATTGGCCATTATAACAGCATACACACGCAGGTAGTTCATAGCTTTTCTAACTCATGCGCTTCGCAGTTCCCCGGTGTGTTTCTATGTCCAGGCACCCATATTAGGTGAATATTGTACTGCTCAGACATCTCATTGAGATATTTGCGGCAGTCGATGACCGTTGTCGAGTTAAGGAACACAGAGTCCAAGGATTTTATTGCAGGTTGACTATCTGAGTATATATTAATGCCAATATTTATTGGAACATTACTTCCCAATTCCCCACCTCTCTTATTGCTAATATCCCAGGCTGAAAAACACTACAGTGATTAGGTAATCTTTTCGCTATTCGAATTTCCAGATTTTTAGAATATACTCCAAAACCCACTTGTCCATCCAATTTGGAGCCATCAGTGGAGAAATCTATATATCGTTTATTCCCCGGGGTCTTGGCACACCACGCCTCACTGTTGGGAATTAGAGTTTCAAAGTTTTTGTCGAAAAGTGGAGTGGAGTGTAATCCACTACGTTAGGCACATCTGGCATTATTTTGAGGACAGAACTATGACCGTAAAATTTTCCGACCACAGCGATAGCAACCGCATAGCGGTTACAGCATGACGTTAAGGGAGTCTGTTCCTGTCTTACTGAATGCGGCTGTGATACACAAGCACGCCATACGCTGAACTTTATCTAAACCTGTCGGTTGCTGAAGTGCCGGCCACCAGACTATTCGTACAACACCATATAGCATTATATACCACTGCCGTGTATAGCCAATGCACAATTTTCGGCTTTAGTCCCCACTTTTTTCCTATTGCTTTTTGCACGAATACAAAGCTACCGCGGCTTTTCCCGCCCTTTCTTCAATATTAACCCAACAAGAAAATTTGGAAGTTCTTCCAAAGGCACAACTTGAAAAGCACTACTAGAAGATGCACTCCCAATGATGTTCTTTATTTTAACTACCCAGGAAGTTCTTTTAATTTAATTTTATATAACTTGGTGTTTTTATACTTTTAATGGGTAAGTTTTTTCTTTCAAATACGTCAAAAACGGAGTAAGAATTCATAAAATTGTACAAATCATTAAAAATTTTGTCGAGAAAATGCTAAATCTAAGCTGAAAAAATTGTGCATTTTTGAAAATATTTGAAGTCAAACGTTTCTGACAAGCGTTAGAATCCATTAAAAATTATAAAAAAATTATTTATTTGACAAAATATCACAGAATTTTTTAATTTACATCCAAAACACAGAATTCGGATCACACCTAAAGAAGTGATGCAAATTCAAGGATTTATATGCTATGTAATACAGTTTTTTTGGCCATACGGCTTTTTGTATTATAAATAAATAAATTCAGTGCAACGGATGGACGTTATTGAATGCCCCTTCGATGTCTAGAAACGCTACGATTGTGTATTCATTGATAGATAGTGAGCTTTCAATAAAGCTTACTAGTTCATGCAATGCGGTCTCAGTAGACCTGCCCTTCGAGTATGCATGCTGTCGTTTCGAGAGCAAACTTGAATCGACGCTAGTTCTAAGATAAATGTCTATCATCCTCTCCAGAGTCTTAAGTAGGAATGAGGATAAGCTGATTGGTCGGAAATCCTTCGCACTCGAGTGAGAGGCTTTTCCCGCTTTAGGTATGAAGACGACTTTTGTTTCCCTCCACTTTTCTGGAATATACACGCACAGAAAAAACATGTTTGGACATGGTTGCCGCATCCATTTAATGCTTATTTAGAGTATGTAATGGTCGCGAAAACGATGTATTTTGTCTTTGTAAAAATAATTTTCGAGAGGAGAAAAATATATGTTGGCAATAAGCATTTAAATGGTTCTCAAATGCCGCAAACATGTTCTATTATTTAAATGATAGAATTTGAGACCATTATATGGTCAGGAAAATCATGTACCTGACCATTCAATTTTTTTTACTTTTTTGCAGAGAAAAAAGTATTTTTATAGTTTACGTATAGACATGTCTACAACCATTACATGGCCATAAAGACCATGTACATTGTTTTCGTAACCATTTAATTTTTTAATTTTTTTGCAGCGACAAGAATTTTATAAAAACATTGAGCAGGTACACACGATTTTCATTTTGCGCGTCAGTCGTGTGTTGATTGTTTCTTGGAATGGACGGAGAATACCGATTTACTGTGTTTTGTGTTAATTTATTTATTCAGAAGTGGCACGTGGTTTTATGTGAACACAAAAAAGGAAAGTGTAATTGAAAAATGTACCTGTTTTTTGTTCTACATTTTGCTATATGGATCATTTATTTTTATTTGCAGTTACATGATGCCTGCGTTTGTACATTTGATGGGCACGATGTAAATATGGAATAATTACTTATTGTTGAAATTGAAATAAAATAGAGTGTGTAAAAATATATGATGTTTGCTTGAACGGCATTATAAATACAAATAAACAATGAATTAGTTTATAAATAAATAAAAACAAATAAATAAAGTTAATTTTGTGTTTTCTTTTCTCAAGTGGCGTCCTTTTTTCGACGACGAAAAAAGTTTTTTCATAAAGATCAAAACATTTTAGGTTGTGACCATGTTCTTTTAACTGGAAGAAAAACATTTTGAATGAATACCAAAACATTTTAAATCGTGACCACTGTCTTTTAATGGAAACAAAATTCTTTTTATCAATATAATAACATTTTAGATGAAGACAATTGTATTTTTCTTAGAACCATGTTCACTGAGCCAACATGGTTGCAGGTTAAAATGTTACATGGTCGCCGCAAAAATAGCTGCTATCATATTATTTTGCTCTTCGAATATGATTGTGACAATCATGTTTCTTCTCTGCGTGTATGCTAAGTTTATACATCCTTTATATATCACCGACAACCAGGGGATAATTTTGTCAGTTACAGCTTGTAACTCCGCCGGAATAATTTCATCAGGTCCGGAATGGTCCAAAGATATTTAAAGCCCATTTTATTCTAGATTCCGATACAATTTCCTCGATTAGAAATGACCGCTGAGCCTCTGTTACAACGCCAGAACATGGTTCAAACGTCCAAAAGTACCTGCAACGTCTCCTCACTGGACGTTGTCCAATTGCCCTCCGATGTTTTAATGAAACCTGGAGCGGAGTTAGTGGATGCTAGTACCTTCCACAGTCTGGAAGCCTCTGACGTATTCTCATTCCAAGAGTTATGTTGAGCCTTTCTCAGTTCTCGTTTATATCCTCTCAGATTCATCTTGTAAGTGTCCCAATTCTCCAGAACTCTTGTGGACTTTGCTTTTTTAATGAGCTTCCTGCAGGATTTCCTCATGTTACTTATATGAGAATCATTTCATTCTTGCGAGGCCAAGGTGACCAAGGTGCGTCGACAAGCAAAAAACGGGTATCGCAAACGTTGCTTTTTTTATAGTCTTTTGAATTTCTTTGAAAATTTCAAACCTTTATCATGCAAAAAAAAAAAAAAAAAAAAAAAACAATTGAAAACAATACTTTTTTTTTTAAATCACAGTCCATTTCGTTGATATCAAGAACTGTTCTTTTCAGGCTTTACTGCATTTATCGAACAATTCGTTCTACATTGTCAGAAAAAAATGTTATATTCTGTTCAAAATACAACGCATATCACAATAAATGTATACTTGTATTTCTGTTAGGATAATCAACCAAACTAGATGAGTATTCATTTCATACTAATTTATTTCCAACAAGGAAAATGTTGGTATTTTGACCATTTTTGTCGAAATCAGAAAAACATATATATGGGAGCTATACCGAAATCTGAACCGATATCAACCAAATTTGGCACGCATAGCTACAATGCTAATTCTACTCCCTGTGCAAAATTTCAACTAAATCGGAGTTAAAAATTGGCCTCTGTGGTCATATGAGTGTAAATCGAGCGAAAGCTATATATGGGAGATATATCCAAATCTAAACCGATTTCAACCAAATTTGGCACGCATAGTTACAATGCTAATTCTACTCCCTATGCAAAATTTCAACTAAATCGGAGCAAAAAAATTGGCCTCTGTGGGCAAATGAGTGTAAATCGGGCGAAAGCTATATATGGGAGCTATATCTAAATCTGAACCGATTTGGCTGATATTTTGCAAGTTTTTCGAGACTCATAAAATATTCGGATGTACGGAATTTGAGGAAGATCGGTTGATATGCACGCCAATTATGACCAGATCAGAAAAATATATATGGCAGATATATCTAAATCTGAACCGATTTTTTTCAAAATCAATAGGGATCGTGTTTGAGCCGAAGCAGGACCCTATACCAAATTTTAGGACAATCGGACTAAAACTGCGAGCTGTACTTTGCACACAAAAATACATCAACAGACAGACAGACGGGCAGACAGACAGACGGACAGACGGACATCGCTAAATCGACTCAGAATTTAATTCTAGCCGATCCGTATACTAAAAGGTTGGTCTATGATTACTCCTTCTTGGCGTTACATACAAATGCACAAACTTATTATACCCTGTACCACAGTAGTGGTGAAGGGTATAAAAATGTTCTTCCTTATATACACTTACAACATCAGACCAAGTGATCGTAGCACACAACTATCTCTTATCTACTTTGTTACATTAAGATCCCAAGTACATACATATGCGCTCTTATCAGCTAGTGCAATGATTTTTATTGCGACCCTAAGTAAACAAATGCGTCCCTAATCTCCGTCAATGATAGGGACCAATCCTAAGATATTTTTATTGTTGCCGTTCATGTTCAAAACATATTTATTTTTAACATTCTGCCGGCGGGAAAATATAATGCCTAATATTGTTGCTATTAGCCTCTATAAAATGAGATATTAGGATAATTAAAATAAATGCAAAGTGCCCAGATCTTCCAACATTCTGCTGGGCTGTATTCTTAAGTTACTGGACTGTATTATATAATTACATTCTAATGTTTAAGATATATAAAATTATAATGATTAACGTATGCTGGAGAACTTTACAAATAATGTTATTTAGAAATAATAATGCGTTGATATCAGGCTAACATAAAAATAGTAAGCTACGATGAGCCCGTCGTAAAAGGTAAACAAAACACTACTAATGTTGTCGTAAGAATTGTTGTTGTGTCCTTGAAACCAGTTTCAAATAGTTATCACAGTATTTGTTGTTGACTAGAAACAAGACATTGTGTGATCATTCACCAATCAGGTGAATTCAGCAATGCCTCTAAAAATAGATTTCAATCTGTTGTTGCAGTAATGTAATAACAAATTGAAATCGAAAAAATAAGATTAAGGGATTGTAGCTATATGAGAAGATGATGCACAGTGGTGATGAAAAAATGATTCAACTTGGGAGAAATGATTCTCGTGTGTAATTTCCATAAAAAATTAGTATATAAGACCCAAATTGAATCACCTCACCCAGCCAGATCTTACTAGAGACTATGGAAATGTGGATTAGCCAACACTGAAACATATGTATAGTCAGGCTTGTAAGATGGGTATCTGGCATTTTCTTTTCAATAGCATAATAATACCAATTCCTTAATCTTCATGTCCAATTAGCTCGCATTTAAAATTTTAATTAATGTAAAGTAATTGATTTGGATGAAAAACCAGCCTGCGTTGATATCATAAAAAAAGAAATAATATAATTCAGAAATAATCTTTATATAATCCTTGTGGTAACGCTGGGATCTTCTCCTTCGGGATCTTCTTTTTCCGGCGCCAACGCATCATCACCCCTCTTCCTTTCACTCCGGCAGTGAGTGCTTTTCTTCCTTCTTTGCGAATGGAGATTTGTCGTCCTTCCTTCCAATCCATCACTTTGGCGGCAACTTTAGTCCAACTGTGTGTAGAGTGGTTGGCACCCTGTCATTTGCCTTATATATTTGCTATTGTTCCTCCGTTCCGCCAATTTGGATACGACGGATCGTTTGTTCTCTTCCTTAGACTCTACCAACAAACTGTTTTTGCCCAAACTGGAAATGTCCATTTCAATTTCTTTTACATTTGCTTGATATTTATTTGGGGTTCTGCTTGGAGATTTGTCAATAGCCGATTCCATCTGAGTTTTCTTTCCTTTTAAGGGAGTTCTAACTGTTGAGATATTCTTCTCGTGTATATTTTCTGTTTGCCCATCTTCGACTTAGACTTCCTCTACTTGTATCCGATTTTCCTGAAATTTAACTTTTGTATATATCGGTATATGTTTTGATATAGATCCCATATAGATTAGCTTAGGTTAGGTATTCTGCAGCCCAATATATTAGGCTTAGGTTAGGTATAGTGGCAGCCCGATGTTTCAGGCTAACTTAGACTATTCAGTCCATTGCGATACCACAGTGGTGAACTTCTCTCTTATCAAGCTCAATGTCCGAACGGCGTTCCACATTGTAGTGAAACCACTTAGAGTTGCTTTAAAACACTCAGAAAAGTCACCTGCATTACTGAGGTGGATAATTCACCGCTGAAAATCTTTTTGGTGTTTGGACGAAACTGGGTTCGAACCCACGACCCTGTGTATGCAAGGCGGGTATGCTAACCATTGCACCACGGTGGCTCCCTAGGCTTACTTAGACTATTCATTCCGATATATATCCTGGTTTGGCTTCTTTATGACATTAAAGCCGACATTTTTATCCGAATTTAATTTTGTAAAAGCCTTTTCTAAATTCTGTCGATATGGGGGCAATGCTTTGATATAGGCCATATATAGGTTAGGTTAAAGTGGCACCCCGATTTGATTCAGGCTCACTTAGACTAATCAGTCCATTGTGATACCATATTAACTAAAAATACCTTTTATTTGTAGGCACTTCTAGTTTTAATGGTTGTACCTACCCGATTATTTTCTTCTCTTGAACCAACCTGATTCTTCCAAAAATATAAGCAGACTGCTTAAGTTAACGTTTTCCATGTCCGCCAGTAATCTAAAGCTATATGCTTACGCCTTACACAAAATACAGTACATTCACATGTCGAAAATATGCAATAAATTGTTTCCCTTTCAAAATAAAGTAAGGCTCAAATTTTAAGGTTAGGACTCGTTTATTCAATACTCAAAGCTCGCTCTATACTCTCTGACCGTGAATAAGAATTCAACTGTACAACTAAAACATGTTGCGCCAAGTGCGATACTAAAAATGTCATTTTAATGTCAATCAAGAAACAAATGGAATATGAAATATTTAGTGCAAGAAAGAGATAAATAGTAAATAATTTTATAGGGGGCCTTCAGGTGGTATCGTTTGTAAAAGCAGGGTTTTTACACACATGAGAGGTGTTTAATTGATTCCTTTTCCTCCGCATCGTGGCGGCTCATACAATAGTCATTATACTTCATGCCAATAGTTTTAGCAAACTTGCCTATCATGCAACGACCCGTTATAGCAGATATCAGGAGTGATATCTGACGTCTTGAGAGCACTAGCATATCTAGTGTTCGGTTTAAGTTTAAATGGTACATTTGCCATTATAACAGCCTAGTCACGCAGGTAGTTCATAGCTTTGCTAACTCATCCGCTTTGCAGTTCCCCAGTATGTTCCTATGGTCAGGCATCCATATTCGGTGAATATTGTACTGCTCAGCAATCACATTGAGAGATTTGCGGCAGTCGATGACCGTTGTCGAGTTAAGGAACACAGAGTCCAAGGATTTTATTGCAGGTTGACTGTCTGAGTATATATTAATGCCAACATTTGTTGGAACATTAATTCTCAGCCAATTCGGCGCCTCTCTTATTGCAAATATTTCAGCCTGAAAAATACTACAATGATTGGGTAATATTTTCGCTATTCGAAGTTCCAGGTCTTTAGAATATACTCCGAAACCCACTTGCCCATCCAAATTGGAGCCATCAGTGTAGAAATTCATTTAACGTTTATTCCCTGGCGTCTGTTTGCACCATGTCTCACTGTTGGGAATTAGAGTTCCAAACTTTTTGTCGAAAAGCGGTGCAGCCAGAGTATAATCCACTACGATTGGTACACCTGGCATTATTTTGAAGATCAAACTGTGACCGTGCCTTGTTTCGACCACAGCGATAGCTCGCACAGCCGTTGGTGCAATAGATGACATTAAGAGAATCTGATCTTGTCTTACTGAATGCACCTGAGATACATAAGCTAGCCATTCGCTGAACTTTATCTAAACTTGACGGCTGCTGAAGTGCCGGCCACCAGACCACAACACCATATAACATGATAGGTTGAACCACTGCCGTGTACAGCCAATGCACAATTTTCCAAAATAACCCCAACGTATATTACACACTCACCTAACCCCTAGGTTAGGTTAAGGTTAGGTTAAAGTGGCAGCCCAATTTAGTTTCAGGCTCACTTATACTATTCAGTCCATTGTGATACCACATTAACTAACGCTTCTGTAACATATACTCCCAAACACATTTTGCTTCAAGCATGTACATTTTTGGGTATTGCCCAAACATTTATATATTTGATTTCTTCCAATATATGATATGTTTGAAAGCATATTGGTCTAAAAAATATAATATTTATATGTTTGGATAGTCTAATATGTTTGGATAGTCTAATATGTTTGGATAGTCTAAGTTCCAAACATTATGTATTTTTCCATCCAAATTCAATAATGTTGTCTTCCAAAGAACTATATGTTATTATGTGAACATATATAATGTTTAGAAACATTTTGAACCCAAAAATATTATATGCTTAGAAGAATTTTCTCCCAAAGAAGATTGTGCTCAAAAATTTTTTTCTGCCTAATTGTATATCCCCTCACATTTTTCTCACTTTCACGAGTTTTTTTTAGTTTTTAGCACCTTTTTATGTAATACAAACATTGTAGAAGAAATTATTCAATTATATAATTTTTTTAAATTTTACCTTTTGCCGGGCGGGGATTCGAACAGCGGACCACACAGTTTGTAAGCCAGCACACTATCCACTGGGCTACGTAGCTGTTATGGTCATCAAGAGATAATTATGGTTATAACAAAAGTTATATTTGTATAGCATAGATTGCGGTGCCGATGCAAACATAACATTGTTTAACAACATAACATTGTTAAACATACATTTGTTGGCGACGTCGAGCAGTGGTTGGTACGTCCGCCTTGCATGCCAAGCGTCCTGGATTCGATCCCTGCTTCGACCGAAACCATTGTTTTTATTTTTATTTTTATACCCTCCACCATAGGATGGGGGTATATTAACTTTGTCATTCCGTTTGTAACACATCGAAATATTGCTCTAAGACCCCATAAAGAATATATATTCTGGGTCGTGGTGAAATTCTGTGTCGATCTGAGCATGTCCGTCCGTCCGTCCGTCTGTTGAAATCACGCTAACTTCCGAACGAAACAAGCTATCGACTTGAAACTTGGCACAAGTAGTCGTTATTGATGTAGGTCGGATGATATTGCAAATGGGCCATATCGGTCCCCTTGTACGTATAGCCCCCATATAAAGGGACCCCCAAATTTGGCTTGCGATTGCTCTAAGAGAAGCAAATTTCATCCGATCCGGCTGAAATTTGGTACATGGTGTTAGTATATGGTCTCTAACAACCGTGCAGAAATATGTCCATATCGGTCCATAATTACATATAGCCCCCATATAAACCGATCCCCCGATTTGGCTTGCGGAGCCTCTAAGAAAACCAAATTTCATCCGATCCGGCTGAAATTTGGCACATGGTGTTAGTATATGGTCTCCAGCAACCATGCAAAAATTGGTCCACATCGGTCGATAATTATATATAGCCTCTATATAAGCCGATCTACAGATTTGACCTCCGGAGCCTCTTAGAGAAGCAAAATTCATCCGATCCGGTTGAAATTTGGTACGTGGAAGGAAATTTCATCCGATCCGGCTGAAATTTGGTACATGGTGTTAGTCTATGGTCTCTAACAACCATGCAAACATTGGTCCATATCGGTCCCCTTGTACGTATAGCCCCCATATAAAGGGACCCCCAAATTTGGCTTGCGATTGCTCTAAGAGAAGCAAATTTCATCCGATCCGGCTGAAATTTGGTACATGGTGTTAGTATATGGTCTCTAACAACCGTGCAGAAATATGTCCATATCGGTCCATAATTACATATAGCCCCCATATAAACCGATCCCCCGATTTGGCTTGCGGAGCCTCTAAGAAAACCAAATTTCATCCGATCCGGCTGAAATTTGACACTGGTGTTAGTATATGGTCTCCAACAACCATGCAAAAATTGGACCACATCGGTCGATAATTATATATAGCCTCTATATAAGCCGATCTCCAGATTTGACCGGAGCCTCTTAGAGGAGCAAAATTCATCCGATCCGGTTGAAATTTGGTACGTGGTGTTAGTATATGGTATTCAACAACCAAGCAGGAATTCGTCCATATCGGTCCATAATTATATATAGCCCCCATATAAATCGATCCCCAGATTTGGCTTGCGGAGCCTCTAAGAGAAGCAAATTTCATCCGATCCGGCTGAAATTTGGTACGTGGTGTCAGCATATGATATCGGTTCATAATCATGGTTGCCACTCGAGCCAAAAATAATCTACCAAAATTTTATTTCTATAGAAAATTTTGTTAAAATTTTATTTCTATAGAAAATTTTTGTTAAAATTTTATTTTTGTAGAAAATCTTGTCAAAATTTTATTTCTATAGAAAATTTAGTCAAAATTTTATTTCTATTAAATTTTGTCAAAATTTTATTTCTATAGAAAATTTTTTCCAAACTTTATTTCTATAGATTTTTTTTCTCCAAATTTTACTTCTATAGAAAATGTTGTCAAAATTTTATTTCTATAGAAAATTTTTGTAAATTTTTTTTTTCTTTAGAAAATCTTGTAAAATTTTTATTTCTATAGAAAATTTAGTAAAAATTTTATTTCTATAGAAAATGTTGTTAACATTTTATTTCTATAGAAAAGTTTGTTAAAATTTTATTTCTGTAGAAAATTTTATCAAAATTTCCTTTCTGTAGAAAATTTTGTGAAAATTTTATTTCTATCGAAAATTTTGTTAAAATTTTTTTATGTCTATAGAAAATTTTGTAAAACTGAATTATATACGTATTGGATCGATCTTTTTTGATTTAATATATACCACGTATGGACTTACATACAATTTAGAAGACGGTGTTAGGAGGTTTTAAGATACCTTGTCATCGGCAAGCGCTACCGCAACTTAAGTAATTCGATTGTGGATGGCAGTGTTTAGAAGAAGTTTCTACGCAATCCATGGTGGAGGGTACATAAGCTTCGGCCTGGCCGAACTTACGGCCGTACATACTTGTTTACATATATTTTTTTGAATATTTTGACTTACTCGTCCTACGTTCCGATTTGTTTTGACGAAACAAAAAAAAAATTGTGCCCGTAATAGGAAAATGATAAACATAAACAAAACTCATGCTCGTTTTTTCAAATGTCTTTTCTCTTGGTTCCGAATGAATTTTCTATCCGAATACTCATTTTAATATTTTTACTTAAGTATATAAAATTTTTGGGGAAGTCTTATATCACAACATATATATGCTTACTCCAAATTTGGAAATTTATACTTGTTTATATTCACACATAGTATTTTTCCAATCTTTAATGAAATGTTCTTTGTGTATATATATTTTTAAGGCGCCAATTGGTTACTTTCATTATTTTACTTCCAGCATACACTTTATGTCTCTTTTTCTAAACACATATATGTTTATAGTCTATTTCTAAATTAATATATGTTTGCATCCACGCATATTATATTTACAAACATTTTATGTCCCAAACATAATATGTTCTAACATATTAACATATATGTCCCAAACATATTATGCTAGTTTATGAACATTATATGTTTGCACTTAAAAATATTGTGTTTAAAAATTTGAGTTCCAAACATATAATTTTTACACCCAAACATATGAAAAACAGTCGTTTTCGTCCGTGTGGGCACTTCTCTCCCTAAGGAGATTGGCTTAAATATGGGAATTTTTACTTCTTTGCAGTACATGTCTCGCCCATTTCATCCGGAGGGATCTCTGTACAATATCTCTAATTGTGGATGGGAATTTTCCCATGATTTCTAGAGCCACATCATCTGCGTATGATTCATATCGCAAACTACAAGGTTAGTGCGCAAGATAAACTCTATTAGCGACTCTCCTCTTGCATAGATCACCATTTGCTCTCATTTTTGGAAATAAGTAATTAAAGTTTGATTTTTTTACATATGAAGAGTTATGTAATGTTTTATGCAATTCAGATAAGGTTTAATTGTAAGTAAAAACTAGTTCACTCACGAATAAATGTATGTGTGGATTAAAAAATATATTGTTTAGGATTTAAAACTAGTGTGTTTGCGAATGGTTGTCGTTAAAGAGCTATATGATTTGATGGGAAAATATTAATATATACAGCCTAATAAAAATCGCTTCTGTTATGTTTCCAAACATATTCTGCTTCAAGCATATACACTGAAAAAAATATTGACCTAATGTGGAAGATTATGCAACTTAAATTTTAGGACTCGAAATTTACGCAATGCTAAGGACAAAATTCTTTAAAGTAATGACATTTTAATTAATAGAAAGTTTATAATCATTGCTTCAAAAATTTTTTTCATTAAATTTAGGACACAAATCTTGAAATTTTGCGTCCCTCTGTTGAAGTTGTATATCTTTGAAGTAAGGCAAATGTTCCTTAAAATAAAGAAAAACATTTTTAAATTAAAGAAATCGTCTTTAAATCAATTTTTAAATTTAAGATAAAAATGCTTCAAATATAGGCTAAGACTTATTTTAAGGATTTGCATCTTTGGTTTAAAGTTTTTTTAGCATTAAGAAAACTGTCTTTACTTTGAAGTACTTGGCATAATTTGGATTTTGAAACTGGAATTTGTTTGTACATGAATACCTTTATTAATATATCGCAAACAGAGAATAAAAATTCGATGAATGAGATCTGTATCCAATTTTAATTTTATCGATCCTAGATTTAAAGCCAGGGAGGTCCCTAAAAAATGTCTTTATTTTAAAGAAGCCGCATCTTTGGCTCGGAATCAATACCAAAATCCTTAAAGGAAGGTCAAAATCTTTGGATCCAAGTAAACTTTTTTTGAGTGTATATTTTATGTTTTAGCCTAAGCTTATCTTTTTTGAGGCCCCAAATAGTCAATTCCAAGTTCTAAAAATTTGTTTGCTTGCAGAAAAATGTCTTAAATATAAATTATATTTACACAAATAAAAATGTTCGTTTGTAATTTATTTGAATATTAGCCCCTAACATTTATTTATATACAAAAGTCGGTATGCAGTCACGAATGTTTACTCAGTATCCTAAATATTTTACATTTCTTTCGTTTTTTATCTTCGTCGCAATCTTTTTTCTGTATTCTCTCGCTGAAGTTTCCTATCATATAAATGTTTATACGAAATTTCTAAATTAATGTAAGTAAATGTAATGTAAGAAAATGTAATGTCCCAAACATAATGTGTTCTAACATATATGACCCAAACACACTCAAAAATAATGTGTTAAAATTTGATTTCCAAACATATAATTTTTACACCGAAACATATGAAAAACAGTCTTTTTATTCGTGTATATGCAACCTACGACAAATAATTTTCTCTTTTTAAGAACACAAATATTTTATATTGTTTGGGTCAAACTGCTCCCAAAATATTATAAGTTCACATAAAAATATATATATCAGAATGTATTTATGAATATACGTGATTTGCAAACTATGTCTACGACCTATGTTAGATAATCGACTTTTCGGAGGTTGTAAAAATCAATTTGTTCAACAAATAAGCCAATTTTATTTTATTTACAGGACACATATTTATGATTTGGGTATTATCATCAAAACTTAAATGCATCATTTATATCCATCTTTAAAAGGAGATCAGTTATGTCCATTGGGATTTCATCCACAAACGAGATATCCAACAAGATGTAAGCGTTGCTTTCGCGACTACAAAGAGCATGGTGGGCGACGAGGAATCGATGATGTAGCTGCATCATCACCAAACCTCTCAGATGGCTTTAATTCAAGGTAGGAGCATTGAGTCATAACGTGGTTTAAACTACAACACTTCAATCCTCTTCTTACTTTCATAGGCCTTCGTCCCGGACATGGACTTCTACACAGAATTTATCCACCTCGAACGGTGGAAGTAACGACATTGGTATGGTAATTTCTGAAATATGACCATGGTTTTTATTTGAAATAACAAATATTTTCATCAGAGCAATTCCAAATTTACTAACACATAATCAGCAATTTATAATGCACGATTTCGTAAAATGTAGATTGTTTAATCGGACTCTGACATATATTTGAATGCGTAGTTAACGAAATTATTGCTAATTTTATCGAAGAACATTTTTAGTGAAGACTGAAGAGAGCCAAAAATAATTTGAGATATGACGGTTGTTTGCAGCATTACACAGTGGTTCCAAATCGTTTTTTTTAATAATTCTGTAACTTTGGAACGGATAAAGATATCAACATAATTTTTTCGTTGTGAGTTTCTGGGTCCCTAGATGGTCAACGGTCTAACATGTAGGCGTTGGGGGTAAGAAATTATGTTTTAGCTGCCAAATCCGCAATTATGAACCGATTTCGATGATTTTTTCTTTGCTTGTGCGTTTGCGAATATCTTTTATAGTTCGCGAGATATGGGCCCCACGTTTTGTTTTTTTTTTTGGAAATTTTGAACAAAGTGGGGTCAGTATTTTCAACCTAGACGGTTCGTTTAATTTCTTAGCTGCATTCCTTACATTTTACGTACGATTAAAGAAAAAATTATGTATCTATGTACTTTAGATTAAAAGTTGTAGACTCCGCATTTTGAAATTTTATAAAAATACAGATATTTGAAAATTTTTTTTCGAAAAAGGCACCTATTCTTTCTGTCGTAACATTTTTTCCTTCCCGAGAAAAAAATTGAGAGATCTAATTTGATACAATGAGATATGAGTAGATCCCATAAAAGGTAAGATCTAATCATATCTAATTACAATGGAATTAGATGTCTTAGATGTAATTATATCTGTCGCTATATATTATTTGATCTGATGTTAGATCTTGTCATATATGGAATTATATACATTTATATCTAATTCTATCTCATCATATTGGGTATATCTGCTTATATCTAAAGGGGTCAATTTTAAGATCTAATCATATCTGATTAGATCCCTCAATTTTTACACGGGTTCTCCCAAACTAGTTTCGTATAGAAAACCAAATGAAGATACGTTTTAAGCTTTTTTCGGTCATTTTGGTCAAGTAGGTTCAAAATACCGACCCCACTTTATTGAAATTTTCCAAAAAATAAATTGTGGGGCCCATATCTCGCGAACTATAAAAGATATTCGTACACTGAAAAAACAGTGAACCCACCAGGAAGAAAACTTTCGGTTAATTTTAGAAAATTTGAATATTTGTAGAAAATTTTAACTAAACAGTATTACAAACGTTGGCATCACGCCGATGTCATAAAAATAAGTAAATATTTTTCGACAAATTCAAGAAAATTTATTAGACATAACTAAGTTTTTTCACTTGTTAAAGAAAATTTTGTAGTTTGAAGGAAAAACTTGGAGTTCAAAATTGCAAGAATGTCTTTAGTGATATACGAAGTTCATGATGGACGCCTTTTTGGTAAAATTTACAAATTTAAAGAAATTCTGAACTATTTTGTGGAATACACGAATTTAGTTAATCTTTATGCTTCATTTGAGTATATTTTTTTCCTCGGTTTTAGTTAATTTAACTAACGTAAACAAAAAATTATTAAAGTAAAGGCAACTTTCTCCAAACATAATAATTCCATGAACTAAGATAAAGTTAAATTGGCTTTAGTGAAATAGAGAGTTCACTTTTTTTTGAGTGTACACGCTAACTTTTTATAAGATCTATGCAGCAAAGAAACAATCATCGAAATCGATTCATAATTGCGGATTTCACAGCTAAAACAAAATTTCATACCCCCGAAGTGACCAACTTTCAACGTCTACAAGTCAGACCTTGTAAATAAGGTTTGAATGTCTTTCCACATTCAAACCTTATTTACCAATTTTTTCTTGAACACAAAATAATGTGCATTCCTTTTTTAACTTCACCCAGAAAAAAGTGCCTTCGAAACTAAAGGAAAAAATTTTCATCAATATAGTTTATCCATTTTATTTCCATTAAGGTAAATTTTTGTGAAAAATAATAAAATTTACTCGTTTCAGTAAAAAAATCCTAAACTTTAAGCAGTTAGGAATAGTTAATTAACTAGAATAAGGCATGGAATTTTACTCATACTATTTTCTTCGCTGGGTATAAGAATTTACTACTGAAAAAGAAAATTTTATTCACCGATAACAAAGCATTCGTAAAAATAAACAAAAACCGAACTAAAACCAAGTTTCTTAAAAATTAGTAAAATTTCTTATAAAATGATAATTGCGACTTCCTTTATAATAGAAAGTTTTTCATACATACGAACAACACTTGGCATAGAAAAATATTTTAGTTCATTCGTACTAAGAAGTATGCAATCCTTTCAAAACTTAAGGAAACACACTTGTTAGAATATAGGAAATTTTCCTAAATTTCTATTGTCTACCTGTAATCGATACCTGTCATCGTAATCGATGTGTTTGCGCGTGGGTGTAATCGATATATTTGCGCGTCGGTTGTTTTTTTAGTTGGAATCGCGTTGTTTTGGTATACGGAGAGATTGTTAAAAAATAATATGGTAAAATAATATAATAAATAACAAATAAAATATATAAAATATTTGTTATTTTAAATTAGTGAGAAAAATTTTCGTTTTTTTAAATAAATCTATCAATGTTCGTGATAGTGTATAAAGAAAGAAAACACCAGCAGAATAACAACCCTTTCATTTGTCTTCATTTTGGAATCTTCAATTATCAGGTAATATTCAGTGCGGCTAACCTTTTGCAACAAAAATGTTTTATGATTTTTTATATTTGTTGGTATTGAAATTGTAAAAGGAGGACAACATCGTTAGGCAGCAACTTATTAAAAGTGAAAAGTACAAGAAGAAGAAAAAGTGCGTTTTACAGTTGATAATATCACACGGAAATTGGAAATAGTGGAATAAAAAACTAATATTTCAAAGAGATTCGATGCTGTTGATTCTTAATAAATATATTCAATATATTAATAAAACATGTCTTTTATTGAAGATAAAATTGCTTATAGAAATAAATAAAATTGTATTTAAAAACGAAGGTAAGCAGTTCTAATTATGAAGTAAAAGTTTTACCACAAATGTGTAAGATTTGTCGAAATGAATGAAAAAATTTCAATAAAATCATTCCATATATGAATTCAAATTAGTTAAATTTTTTCATTCTGTAGTATAGTGGTATATAAATATAGGAAAATGTTAACTAATATATGGAATGCATTATTCCTAATTTCTACGAAAATCACATCGTTCAAACAAATAAAAATGTCTTTGGCGCTATACGAAGTTCAACTTTCTTCACAATGAGTTCATTTTAACTTAAAGAAGGGGTCACTTTTTTCTGGGTGTTGAGAGTATTATAAATGAGAATATAAATTGGTGGCAAGATTATTTTTATATGGTTTAGATGTATCCTAAAGCAGCAAATTAAAACAAAAAAATAATGGACGTATTATAAATATGTAAAGTAAAATGCTTTTTCATTTATAAGAGAGCCTACACAGAAAAAGGATACTGTTTTATAGCAAGTATGAACTACGTCGTTCGAAAATTTAACAAAATTATACTCCACATTTTGGGATTTCCACAAAGCGTTGTTAAAACGAAATTATACCATCTCATAAAAGAATCAAGGAATTAGAAGTAAAGAAACAAATCATTGGCGCCTAATCACTTAACTATAAAGACGAAACGACTTCATTGAAAAGTTTTTCGACAAGGCAAATACTTTATATCAGAGAAATGCGTCTTCTATTCGCATTTGAAGGACATGAAACGTTTGCCCTCACGAAAATACTTGTTTCAGTGGTGTATATGTTAGAGCCCATAAGCGAGATTTTCCCTCAATGGCCTGTATACATACCAGAGAATGATGTTGACCCATTTTTGTCGGCGGCAGTTGATACTCAATTTTTCCTACCGGCTGCAGCGGTTTGACGGCAGAGCGAATACAAATTTTTATACAGTGGGTAACGGATATAAAAACTCACTCCGCAGTCAAACCGCAATGTTTTTCTTATATGCGTTTTTTTTCTAATAGACAATTATTGCATATAAGAAAAAAGTTTCTTACATACATTTATAGAAGAAATTTCTTTCCTATTGGAATATATTTCACAAAGAAATATAACAAAATTTCGGTTCATAGTTTTAAAATGTTTTTATGAAAAAAGTAAAAAAGTAAAATTTAAGAACTCCAATCTGAACAATTAGAATAAAAAAAAAAACTTAAAAAAAATTCAGTCAATATGTATTTTTTAAAGGTGCTTAGTTTTATAGTCTTTTGTGGTACCACAATTGCTACACCCAAAAAAAAGTGACCAGTTTTTTAAGTTAAAATGAACTCATTGTGAAGAAAGTTGAACTTCGTATAGCGCCAAAGGTAAAAGGTAAACCTTTTTTTCAAATTAGAACTGCTTACTTTCGTTTTTAAATACAGTTTTATTTATTTATATAGGCATTTTCTCTTCAATAAAAGACATGTTTTATTAATATATTAAATAAATGTATTAAAAATTAACAGCATCGACGAAATATTAGTTTATTATTCCACTATTTCCAATTTCCATGTAAAGTTACCAACTGTAAAACGTAATGCTCTTCTTCTTCTTGTTCCTTTCACTTTTAATAAGATGCTGCGTAACGATTTTGTCCTCCTTTTACAATTTAAATACCTACGAATATAAAAAATTATAAACCAATTTTTTCACAAAAGGTTAGCGTCACTGTACGAATGTTACCTGATAATTAAAGATTCCAAAATGAAGATGAATGAAGGGGTTGTTATTCTGTTGCTGCTTTCTTTCTTTATACACCATCACGAACATTGATAGACTTATTGTTTGTTATTTATGTTCAATAATTTTGAAAAAAAAAACGAAAAATTTTCTCACTATTTTAAAATAATAAATATTTTATTTGTTATTTATTATATTGTTTTACTATATTATTTTTTAAAAATCTCTCCGTATACCATAACAACGCGATTCCAACTAAAAAAAATAACCCATGCGCAAACATATCGATTACATCGATGACAGGTATCGATTACAGGTAGACAAAAGAAATATGGGAACATTTCCTATATTGTAACAAGTGTGTTTCCTTAAGTTTTGAAAGGATTGAATACTTCTTAGTACGAATGAACTAAAATATTTTCCTATGCCAAGTGTTATTCGTATGTATGATAAGCTTTCTATAGTAAATCGTTTTATAAGAAATTTTACTAAATTTGAGGAAACTTGGTTTTAGTTCGGTTTTTGTTTATTTTTACGAATGCTTTGTTATCAGTGAATAAAATTTTCTTGTTCAGTAGTGAATTCTTATACCCATCGAAGAAAACAGTATTAGTAAAATTCCATGCCTTATTTTAGTTAATGAACTATTCCTAACTGCTTTCAGTTTAGGATTTTTTTACTGAAACAAGTAAATTTTTTTATTTCATACAAAAATTTAACTTAATGGAAATAAAATGACTAAATTGATAAACATTTTTTCCTTTAGTTTCGAAGGCACTTTTTTCTGGGTGTATTTAAAATAATCTAAAAAATAAAGGATTACAAAGAATATTAAATAATTCATTTTATTATTATTTCGGTTTGAGGTCCTTTTAATAAAAAATCAGTTTTTACCATTTTTGATTAATTATTAAATGTATTATCCAATATTTCGACTAACTTCGTTAATCTTCGATGGAGATCTACGTAAATAACAAATATTAGTACACAAGGTGTGCGCAACATACTAGGTGTG
This sequence comes from Haematobia irritans, assembly GCF_050003625.1. Taxonomy (NCBI): domain Eukaryota; kingdom Metazoa; phylum Arthropoda; class Insecta; order Diptera; family Muscidae; genus Haematobia; species Haematobia irritans. The sequence continues at coordinate 86,102,763 of NC_134398.1, forward strand.
AGCAGCACAACAATATATTTACATTACTTTTTTAAATAAACAAAAATTTAGGGAGAGTTTACGTCTGTGTTTATGAAAGTTTATTATTTATTTTCTTATATGAGATGTGATTATATCTGTTTCCTACTGTATTCGACTCCGGTCAATTATCCATAAAGAAAGAAACAAATTAAAAGTATCCGAACCGATATGAGATAAATTGTACAACCAATCAGTCAATCAAATTTTAATTTTTGTAAAATGTTTATAGAATCGTAATATTAAATTAGTTTCTATAATCGTAATATTAAATTAGTTTCATGGCAGAAAATATAACAAATTAAAAAAAGAAAACAGATTTTGATAAACACATTTCCATTAGGTTTTAGTAGAGACGAACCGACTTAATCGACGGCGGCCCTGATTGTCTACAAAGAGTCAATAGGTAATATTCTCAGTATCACTATGTTCCCGTGCTCGTACTTTTCTTTGAACGTAAATTTTGGAAAAACTGACTTTCCTCTTCCTATTAAACTTTTTCTTTTAATGCCAACTAAAGTTCGTTGCGGATAAAAGTTGCAATGGTTACCATAAATTTGATTTCCTTTAAAGAAACCACTCTAACAACAACAAATAAGCATCATTGAAGAAAGAATTATTTTTGTGAGCTGACGGCGTCCTCTGGAAACTCGCCTTCTAATCTAAGAATGTTCATTAGTTTTACTTTGTTTATCCCTAATTCTACTGACTGTCATACCTCACTTTCGTATCATTTGCATACTCAAAAACTGTTCGACTGACATGTGTTCGTCATCATTATTACTTTTCGATTTAATGCATCTATTATCACTTCTACTACTAATACTATTACAACTACTTCTGCTACTACTATCATCACTACTATTCTATGTAATCCCATTGGCATGTGATTGGAAAACTTAAATTGGTCCGAATTTTGATATTGGACAATATTCATCACTATATCCGTTACTGTGAAAACCACAATGGACGTTGTTTCGATGGTCATTTCATATGGTCGTTTGAACGGGGTTGTGCCCTATTTCATTGGACATTGCGTATTTGAATTAACTTGTAATGGTTTGATTGGTGACTAATACCTTAAAATGTGAAAACTTACCACGTAAACGCTCACTTCGCAATCTGCAATGTACTCACACACGAATTTGAATACGAACGTGCGCATCGTTTGCATGCTTCGGATATCTTACGAACGATTTCTCAACAACAGTTGTACACTTTAATGTAGAGCTTAAGAAGCGACCACAATCGTGGGCTTCCACACCCGATATAGATGAGGTTGATGACCAGAACCGAGCTGTTCCGCGTTCTAGTGGAAGGCCCGCAGCCGACGATAATGAAGTTAATGTTACTATAAAATTGCCCACGCCTCCAAGGCGTCACACGACGACATTGGATTTAAAGGAGGTAAGACTTTTTGAGTTGTGACATTTTCTCGGTAATTGTTCCCTTATTTTGTAGGTAGAAAATTCGTTGATGCAAAGTGCGGCAACTACGTCATCTGCGAAAAATATTCCAGATGAATTGGTCATTCAGTCCACCGATAGCCTGGCGGAAAGAGTGAGAAAAATGAACCTATTGAAAAAACAACGGAGCCAAAATTCTAGAGAATCAAGTCGCGAAAGATCTCTGCCTAGGAAGAATGAGGGGTAAGAATGCTCAGCGCGCTCTCTCTTTAATCGAAAACTAAATATTTTGTATTCGTTTTGTTTTTAGGGAGGGTGAAAACAGTGAAAATAAAACACCGCCAGATCGACCTGAGCGTTCCAAGTCTTCGTCGTCCACAGGTGGCAGTGGGAGTAGCGGTGCCAAAGAATCTAATAAGAATGCATCTTTACCGCCGAAGAAATTGTCCAGCTCGAGTTCAAACACAACAGTCCCACCAAGGCCCTCGTCGGCACCAGCAACAGACACAAAGGATTCATTACCACCAACGCCGGCGAAACCGACACCAATAAAACTAAAAACAACACCATCCTCGTCTACAACTACTTCGACGACATCTTCTTCAACATCATCATCCTCCTCGGCAGCGGCTAGACGAAAAGAAGTTGAACGCCATAAAACCGCTCAAGATGTTGCATTTATGCTCAATATAAAAGAGAATGCCTTTCAGAACAAGAAGTCCAACAGTGATAATATGTCGATGATGACTGAAAGTCCGGAAACGAATGAGACCCAGGATGAGTTGAACAAATTGCGTAAGGATCTTGAGGCCATGAAAGCTCGAGCCGAAAAGGCAGAACGAGAAAAAAGCGATATTCTGTTGAGACGGCTAGCTTCCATTGATATGGCTTCCAACCGAACCGCGGCCTCCGAAGCCCTTATGTTACAGCAGCGAGTGAACGAGATGAAGGAACAACTGGACAAGATTTCCGAGGAGAAACGTAAGCTAAATTCTCGCATGAAGGATTTGGAAAACAATCCGAAAAATGGTGAGAATGAACTTCGAAGGAAGCTTCAAGCCACCGAACAACTTTGTGAAGAGCTGATGGAAGAAAATCAAGATTTGAAAAAAGAAAATTTGAATTTGCATGCGGAAATGGATGAGATGCAAGATACTTTCCGGGACGATGAAATAAGAGCTAAAACTAATCTCCAAAAGGATTTAGAGAAGACTACTAAAAATTGCAGAATTCTCAGTTTTAAATTGAAGAAATGTGAGCGTAAAATCGAAACCCTGGAACAGGAACGTCAAAGCAATGGTAACAACGAACTACTGGCTAAAATTAAGCAGTTGGAAGATGAATTACGATTCTCCCAGGAACTTTCCAAGAAGTTGCAGGTGGGTATTAATATACGGGAGCAAAAAAGTAATCTACACAAACATAATCATTTCAGTCTGAGGCAGATGAACTACGAAATCCTGGCAAAAAGAAACCACCTATGTTGGGAGTTTTGGGAAAATCCACTTCTGCCGATGCCAGATTCACTCGTGAGTCTCTAACAAGAGGTGGATCTCAAGAAGATCCACAGCAACTGATGCGTGATCTACAGGACTCGGTTGAGAGGGAATCGGATCTCAAAGAACAACTGAAATATGCTGAAGAGGAGGTAAGTTATACAAAGCAAAGACCATCATTCAAAGGCAGATTGAAAGTGATACTCGATATTTCGGTGGGGTCAATTCGAAACGATCTTTTTACACATAGATTATCCTTCCTTACAAAGGAGAAAATGAACTTAGTAATTCATACAGCACTATGAAAGGGGCCAGCAAGGTGCTGGGTTCAATTTCAGTTTATTATATTCTCTCAGTAACGCTGTGGACGTTTCTGAGTGTTTCAAAGGTTCTCGAAGTAGTTTCATAAGTAGGGTGACACGACGTTTGGACTCGACCAGGTCTCTTGTCACGCACCTACCACCAGGGTTGGCATATCGCAAACTGTGACTTTTACGACCTACGTTTACAACGGTATAGTACTTAATTTTGACTTAAAGAAATTGTGAATATTTTTTAATTTAATTTAGCTTGGCTCCCCGATAAAAGAGATGCAAGAAATGCTTTTATATTGTATTTATTCAAAAATATACTAGTTTTCTTTCTTTCATTCGCACCTTCAAACTATTCTTGCTTTGCGTGGTCCAAATGACCGTACAAGCTTTAGTTGCACCAGCAAATGACTTGCAACAATTTTAAAAAAAAATTATTAGTATGGAAATTGGAAATATAATAAGACAAAAAGTGAGATTATAAAATTCTCTCTAGACAGCAATTCATATATGCAAGACTTAAGTAGTTTTCCTTTCTTCCAGTTTCTGCAAAAATTTGTGAAAAGTTAATTATGACCGAGTAGCGACCGTCACGTTTACTGCACTATTGAGTAGTTCATAATAATTTTGGTCTCCAATTGAAATAACTCTATTCTCAAGTTTTTTTTTAAACTCGTTAATAATTTTATGAACATTCCTGATAATTGAAACTTCTTCGCACATATCATCATCTTGGATATCGATAGCGACACTCGCAAACCTAAAAAAATGTTTCCTTCACAAAATTTTGGTATTGATTCCGAGTCAAAGAAGCGGAGAATACAAGTAAGGATACTACTTTTAAGACACAGTTCTCTTTTAAATTTAGGTTTTGTGTACTTGCTTCTAGGAAGTAAATTTTAATTTTTCGCTTTCTCAGCTTTTTTTTTCATATGCTATCAAAGTTATTTAGAAACGAGTTAACGACAACTTTATTTTCCAAATTAAGACTGTACTTCCAGCAGAAATTATGCAATGGTTCAAGTAAAAACGTCTTTAAAAAACGTCTTATAAAGTTTTGAAAGATATGTCCTATATTTGAACGCTTTGTAGTAAAGATGCAAAAAGACAACAGATCTTAGGACAATTGCATTAAATTTAAAGAATTTTTCTGAATTATTAAAGTCAAGTTGACCTTTGCCCAAACATTTTTTCTTTCATGTTATGATACCCATTTTTAAGTCAAATCACTTAATTATAAGAACAATACGACATCATTGAAAAGTTTATCGACTTTTGGACAAGGAAAAAACTTTATATTAGAGAAATGCGCCTTCTATGCTAAGCAAAATTTGATTTCATATTTTAAAGACATGAAATCTTTGACCTCATGACAAAATATTTTTCAGTGTAGACAGACTCCTGTTCTGGTTGACGAATTCGTAGAATTCTCAATTTGGTATTTTCAAATAATCCTGTACAGATTGACAAAATTTACTGAATCATTGAATAGTACATATGGTATGTAGGAACTAATTATTTCCGAACAAAGTTTTCAAACATATTTTTAAATGAAAATATTTTTGTGATATCCCAATGATAACACTAGTTTACACTGAAAATGTACATTTGATGAGAGTTGGCATTTCTTATGTATTTTGATCTGCTGAATTCGAAAAAAATTAAAAAAAATTATGAACAGTTTTTGAGATATCCCGTTATTTTTAGTTTTTTTTCGCTCTTTTTTAACTAAACTAATATGGTTTTTACTTTTCCGGCAGAAAAGGGCCACTGCAAAACATGATTTTTATTGAAAATTTGCCCTTATTACATCAATATTTTTTGAACCACTTAACTTATCACATATCCAATTATTATTCGTCATCTCAATACCTTTCATTTAAGTATCACAATATAATCGGACATTTCTAACTCAAGATATTATTTGTTTAGTGAAAAAAGAGCGAAAATTTTAAAATAACGGGATATCTCAAAAACTGTTCCATAAAAAAATTTTTTAAAAATTTTTTCGAATTCAGCATATCGAAATACATAAAAAAGTAAAATCTCATCAAATGTTCATGTACATTTGATTTTGATTTTATTTTGTAAACTAGTGTAATTAATAAATTAATTAAAAACTTTAATTAAATATATTCAATCATGTACTTAACTGACTATACTTTTTAATTTGAGCTTTCGGCTTCAATTAACTTTTTTTTGGTGATTTTTTTCGTGTAGTATACCACTGGATTCAATCACGAAATTATAATATCAATCACCAAAAATTAAAAAATTAATTGACACTATTAAATTTTGTGATTGAATTTTATTTTAATTAAAAAATTGTTGAATCAATTGAATTTTTAATTGAATTTTTTCGAAAATTCAATTCAAATATTAATTAGAAATACATAGGTGAATATTTTTCTGTTAGCATTAAATTTTCAGATATATTTTTTTGAGCTTCCAAAAGCTATAGATTTCGTTCAGTCAGGTGGGACGTTAATGTATGCGTTCGAGTTTATAACCCACAATATTTACCGATCCCTTGATTTTAGTTCTTGGAGCGCATATTTCATCCGATCACCTTGATTCGGTACAACCCTGTAGAAAATTTAGTTAATTTTTTTAATATTTTCCAATATTCCAAAATTTATAAAATATTAAATACAAAATTATAAAACGAAAGAAAAAATAAAAAATGTATAATATAAATACATCAAACCGAAGGCTTGAATAATCATACACAAAAAAGTATCACCATCATAATTTTTCCAATTAATATATTGATTGAATTTTAAAACTAATTTAAAAAAAAAAAATTAAATAATGCAACTATTCTAATTATACCTAAACCTTATAGTGGTCAGGGTATAAAAACGTTGATCTGCAAAAAAATGTGCCTACTAGAAATATTGATTACACCCCATAAAATATATTCCAATCGACTCAAAATCACCTCCCCGTCCGATCGTCTGTCTATGTATTTGTTGTTCGCAGGATTCCGATCGCAATTATTAACCAACTTGAAGAAATTTGGAACAGGGCGTTATATGTGGGCTATGTCTACATTTGATCCGATTTCCAAATTCAATAGCGTTCGTCCTTGCACCGAAAAACTCTTTATACCGAAATCCAACAAAATCGGCTCATAACACAGGGGAACAGTGATTTTGTTGATTAAGAACTGAATATCATTTTTAAGGTTATTTGGGACGCTGAATCCAAATCTCTCTCTCAGTTTTTTTCTATCAGCTCGATTTTTCGAGATATAACGTTATGTTCAAAATTAAGGCACTTCCGCCACATATATTGGAATAGCTTGAAAACGGTTCAACTTATTAAATTTAAAAAAATTTAAGAAAATTGATGAATTTTTTGACAAAAATTATTTTTTTTTGATTTTTAAAAAATCATAAAAAAACAATATGGTACAAAAATCACAGTTTTATTCCAAAAACAGTTAATTAAATATATTTCCAATAGAATGAGCTTTATTTAATTAAAATCGGTGCACAACTTTTGATTTTATTCACGATTTACTGAATTGAAATAAATCGCGATTTCCATACATAAATAACATTTTCTAATGGGTAAGTGTTTGTATATAATAAGTTTATTTTTGTTACGGTTCTGTTGATTAAGAATGGATTATCGTTTTTAAGATTATTTGGGACGCTGAATCCAAATATGCAATTGGTTTTTTTGTCTATCAGCTCGACTTTTCGAGATATACCGTTATGTTCAAAATTAAGCCACATCTGCTACATATATTGCAAAAATAACTTTTTTTTAAATATATTTCGAATAAAATTAGTTTTATTTCATTATAATCTGTCCACAGCTATTGATTTTGTTCATTTCTATCAACTATACTTTTTAATTTAACACAATAAGAGAAATTTTAAGAAAAATAAAAACTTAAAACACAAATATTACAATGTAATTACAACTCATCGAAAAATTTTCTTTTATAAGATTTTCTTAAATAATCTTGTTTAGAGGGATTATTTTTAATGCTCCAGCAATAGTCCGCCATCATATGCTTATCCCAGTGACCCTGGTACCGCTCCTCTATAGTGCTGATATCTTGATGGAAACGTTCACCTTGTTCTTCACTGAAGTCTCCAAGATTTTCAGGTTTTCAAGATTTTGATCTTTGTTTCTGCTGTTTCTGTTTTAAAGATTAAAAAAAAATTGTCAAAAAATTAAATTTTTTTTGCAAAACTTGAACGATATCTCTAAAACTACTTGGAAAATTGAAAAACAATGTAAAGACAGCTTAAAGAGAATATTGTAAGGGATTTTCTTAAATTTTTTTAATTTAATAAGTTGAACCGTTTTCAAGTTATTCCAATATATGTGGCCGAAGTGCCTTGATTTTGAACATAACGGTGTATCTCGAAAAATCGAGCTGATAGAAAAAAAACCAAGAGCAGATTTGGATTCAGCGACCCCTAATTACTAATAATTTGGTACAAATTTCAAATCAACACGAAAAAAGTTCAATTTTGTTCCCCTGTGTCATAGAGACCGGAATCTTGCGAACATAGACAGACGTACATAAAGTGCCAGATCGAATGAGCAGATTCTAAGTCTATGGGTACATATTTTATGGGGTCTTAAATCAATATATTTGGTAGGGACATTTTTTGATTGAATTGTCTAACCCCTCTACGCCTTTTCAAACTGCCTTTGAAAGCTATTACATAAATACAAAACAAAACATGTTCATATACCATTTGTTAACGTAATGTCCCTTACAAATATAAAGTTGCAAAATTTCAAAAAGATATTGTCAAAGTCATTAGTAAATATTGGAGTTCAAACACTGGAAATAGATGAAATTTTGAAATTTCCAAGATCGACTCAAACAGAAAACTGCAAAGAACAGACGATTTGTTTGGGGACCCAAACTGATGTTGTGGAATTGCATACATGGGCTACTCAAACAGAGAGTGAAGATCCAAGTTTACCCAATATTCAAGATGCTGCAACAGATACCAATGACATAATATCAACGAAGGTACTAGAAATACAAACATATCCGACTTTGGACTCTCGGGATGTAGAAACTCAAACTTTGGAAACTTTCAAAAGTCAAGATGCTGCTGCGAAGCAAAGGAATGAATTCAATGCCTCGATTGATCTGGAAGGAAATGAATCGATCAAAATATCGAATATATTCCGAAATATACAGGAACGCGAACGCTCACCGTTTGCTGCTACTCTCTCTACCTTTGCGACCATAGCTCCACCATCGTCTCTTATTTTTCCCAGTATGATATCCCATGCTCTTAGATCTGGTGCTGGGGCAGGTACTGCAATTACATCCAATCGTAGTGAAAATTATCTTTGTTTCTTAATTATTCGTTACTCATCACTAATTACGTTCAAAAACTGTTGCCTGCTACGGTCACCGATATCCTTCTACAGCTTTTGCCTTCATACAAATCAATTGGGATACACAAAATTATTGCCTACTCCGGCAAATGTTTCTTGTCGTTGTTCTTTGGCTAAACTATTTTTGTTTGTTTAATATTTACAGGCGGAAAATTTAAGGAAAAAAGTTGCCCGCATGGAGGATGAAAATGATTCTCTTATGATGCAGTTGAAAAAAATGGCAACACGTTCTCGAAGTATGATAAGTTGTTAATTATTCAATGTTCTCTAATTGCAAAAATAATACTCGTATAAGAAATAAATAAAGCAAACAAAGAAAATCCCTTTTGTTAGATGAGAAGGTGAAATTCTCTTGTGAAATGTGTTTCGGGAACTTTCCTTCAGAGGCCCTTCAGCTTCTGAAGGATTGTTCGATGAGACCATATTCTCGTCTAGCTGGCTTTTGCAAATGTATACTAATTCTTGTTATCAATGTTGTGCACCTCATTCATTCCAAAGTCCCAAATATTACTCACCCCTCGCCTGTGTTACATTGCCATTTTTTGCAGCTGCTCATGCCGAGGAATTTGGTCGATCAAAAATTGAATCTCATTATCCTCTAAAATGTTATTAAATTATCATGAGAATCCCAATGTTATTGTTATGTGTGTTACGCATGCGCTTTGAGTTTGATTCTTTTGCAGTATGTAGCCCTAACCTTATGAACTATTCTAGCCTCGGCGAATCGAAAACTTAGTCCAGCGCCTCGTCGTTTGGCACCAGAGGTTCAGGCCGAACGTGATGAAGGCATTTCCGATGAGGAAGATCCGGCAGAATTGCGTATTCTTTTAGAATTGAATGAACAGGAAGCCTCAATACTACGCCAGAAAGTGGAGGAATTGGAGAAACAGAATTCAGAGTCCAAGAAGCAAGTTCGAGAATTACAAGACAAACTAGTTTTGGCAACAGACAAAAAGGCTCCATTCTCCACAACCGAAAAGAAACTCAAGGCCTTGAATGACGAAGTTGAAAAACTACAAAAATCGCTAACGGAGAAAGACAAACAAATTGAGCGTTTGCAATCGACGGCCACATCAGGAGCGGGTTTGAATTCTAAACGTCAATTGGACATGGTTGAACAAGAGGCGGTAGTTCTTAGATCTAAAATTACTGCTCTCGAAACCGAGAATGAACGAATCCAGAAAGAAAATAAGAAATTGCAATTGACTTCTCTACGCAAAACGTCTTCTTCTGAAAACGGCAATCTTGGGGAACTATCGAAACTTAAACAACAACTCTTAACAGTTGAGGAAGAACGAGATAACCTGCAAACGAAATTGAAACTCGTACTGCAAGATGCGAATACCAAATTGCCTCCCCGAGCTGAAATTCGAGTTACAGATTTGACGCCAAAGAATCAATTAAAGAAATGGGTTGAGGAGTTGGATAACGAAATCAACGAAATGAGAGCGCTTATTGCCAATAGTGGTGCATATAACCTACAAAATTTGCAGTCTGAAAAGAAATCATTGGAAGAGGAATTGAACAGATACAAAACGAAACTAATGCAAGCTGAGTCTGATTTACGTAAGTACAAATTGACCTTTTTTCGATGTTCGATTAGTTGCAGCGTATACACAACGACGAAAAAATCACTTTTCAAGCTGAAAATCAGTTTATTTTTACGGTTGCTTCTTTTAATCAATTAAGGCCGGTACTATGTTCATTCTTGCGAAAAATTTTTATGGAAACCATTATTTCGCACATAGAAAGCGGCGTTTTTTTAGGTAGCTTGGAGCGCTATTTTACAGGGAGCGATATTGGATTAAGTTGGTGGTTGTTGCTTGTTTTTACAAAATAACATTTTATTTTTCCTTGGACAATTGATCTGCTATTCCTTTGATCCTTTGTATAGTTTCGGAACAAAAATATGGTCCGTGTTTGATTTATAAACCCGCACAAATAGTTTTTAATAAATAAATTATTTCTTAATTCACATTGCAAATGGCGCCGTGCTATAAACGTCAGTTTTTCAACACGAAAAAACAAAGTATCACAAATGGAAAAAATTTCGCAAATTTTTCGCATTTTTTGATTTTGTATGGAGTTTCAACGCGAAAACCGAACAGAGTACCGGCCTTTAATTTAGAAATATTAAATGTTTCGCAATCAATATATTATATCATTTCAATCCATAATTTTGTAGTGTTTCGGTGAAAACAAAAAAATGGAACATAGTACTCACCTTAAAATATGAAATTTAGCATCATATTTCCCCAAATCGAGCGTACAAATATATGGGAGCTATATCTAAATCTTAACCAATTTGAACTAAATTTGGCAAATATTTCTAAAATATTAATTCTACTTTCAGTGCAAAATTTCAAGTAAATCAGTATGAAGATCTCGGTCTCCGGTGGTCATATGAATCTAAATCGGGCGAAAGATATATATGTAGAAGTTACATCTAAATCTGGACCGATTTCAACCAAATTTGGCTTCTTGAAAAATGTGAATTAAACCAAGTCCAAACTGTGGCCTCTGAGACAAATGAAATCCATATCGGGCGAAAGATATATGGGAGCTATATCTAAATCTGAACCGATTTAAACCATGTATTATAGTAGTTGTGAAAGATACAAAAATTAAAATCGAAATTTTAAAAATAGAATTTTATGGTGGTGCACCGAAAAAAGTGAACTGGAAAAATGAACTACCTCGCACGAAAATTGAACTAAATTTTACTCCACATTTTGAGATTTCCACAAAGCATTGTTAAAACCAGGAAATTTTAATGCCCTGTTGTACTTTTTAACTGCAGTTCACGAAATTACATCATCTCATAGAAGAAAAATATAAGTTAAAGTAAAGAAGAAAATAATTGGCGTCAAATCATGACCATTTTAACCGTACAGTAGTTCATTCTTACTATTTTTGGGAATCGTACGAAAATCTTCTTTTGCTTTAGTTCATATTGAACTTATGTGTACGGTCATTGAACTTTATACTCATGTTTAGTTCATAACATTTTTGACACATACTTAAAAAAGTAAGATTTCATTAAGCTGTGGAAAATTTCGATAAAAATAATAAAATTTAACTACAAGCAAATAAATTTTTTCCAATAAAAATAAGTTAAATTTAGCGTTAGTTTAACTACGGAAATTTTTTTTCTGTGTGGGCATTAAAATGGATCATTTCAGCCCATCTTCTAGTCTAACCTTCAAGAATAATATCCATGATTGGAAGTTGCAGCGCAATTGCAGCCATTGATCGATTGAAGATCTCAATGGAACCAAATTATAAAATTTTGGTTTGGCTGGAGTCGAGCAAATTTTTTACGAACCCGACACCAGCAAAATCTTTCGACTCCGCAGCATGGTTAAACCTTAAATGCGCGCTGTGTCTTTTAAAAAACAACCAGAAAAAATTCGTACGTCTTAAAATTTTGACCGAATTCTATAAAATCAAGTTTGCTGTATTTCTTTCTAAAAATATGTTTTTCCGGAAAATTTGTTCTACTTCTGTGTAATGTGCACTCAAAAATCAAATTTTGACAAAAAAGTAAAAAAACTACAAATTGGAAGTTAAATAATATTTATCAGAGGTGAAAGTAATGTTGGTAAACAAGCCGTGTAGTGTAAATATATCTCTATTTACTACACTGAAAAAACAGTTAACCTACAATGAGGAAACATTTTTGTTAATTTTAGAAAATTTAGATAATTTAAAAATATTTTAACTAAACAGTATTACAATCGCTGATATCACAAAAGTAAGTAAATATTTTTCGACAAATTTAAGAAAATTTATTAGACATAAATAATTTTTTTCACTTGTTAAAGCAAATTTAGTAGTTTGAAGGAAAAAATTGGAGTTCAACATTGCAAGAATGTCTTTAGTGCCATACGAAGTTCAAGATGAGGGCATTTGCAGTAAAATTTACAAATTTTAAGAAATAATGAACTATGCTTCGTTTGTGTATAATTCTTTTCCGTTTTTTTGTCCATTTATCTAACGCACGCTAAATTTTTTTTAGAATAAAGGAAACTTTCTGTAAACATAATAACCCAACAAAAAAAGTGCTTCCAAAAAAGTAGTTTTGATCCCCAAATTTGTGATCCGGAAGTAGTGCAAACTTGGATCATCTCCAATGAATTTTCCATGTGCTTGTCATAGGACGGAAGTACTCCATTTTTGGATCCTTTGCATTGCTTTAGAAGTTGTGCCTTGTTCACTTTTTATTTTTATCAGTATTTTTTATTACACTTTTATTTTCTTATTATCCAAGTTTTACAAATTGAAAAACTTCTTCGCTTCCATCGGAGCACCATAACAGAACGCCTCAGCCACAAACGCCATTGAACGTCTATTAAAATGTTTGTGATATTAAAGTTGGCAACGCTGGTTAAATAAAAACACGCATTGTGATCGCTCCGTAGTTACTTAAAAGAAAAAATATTTTATGTAAGAAACTATCTGTTATCAAGTGTGATAGTTGTATAGAAATTAAAACTTCTAAAAAGTGCTTTCAAAGTTGGTCAATATGCCCGGAAAAAAACATTTTGTGTTCAGTGCAAATTGCCGGTTGATGTGGAGTATGATGTGGAGGATGATAATATCTCATGCGATTGTAATAGATTTTTCCATGCTCAATTCACGATGCTTGAAAAGAGTGAGTTTGAACGATTATTGGATAGTGACAACGAGGAGTTTATCTGTCATATATGTTAAGGTGATGATAATGCTCCTATTAAAGAAGTATTGATTTGTATAAAAGAGACATTAAAACAACTGGATCACTGGAGGCATGCCACCATGTAACCAATAACTTATGGTCCTCGTTTGAGGAGAAGAAACGGTTCTTAAAAATCGAAGAGATATGGGTGTAATGGCCATATTGGTGGGAAATTGTGGAGAATAAGCGAAATTGTTAAATGGGCTTGTTGAATCTGAAGAATAATTACTTTGAGGCGAATTTGTTAAGGTACAATGCTGACCCTAAAAACTGTGATTTGAACATAACGGCGAATTTGTTAAGGTACAATGCTGATAGGTAATCGTGATTTGAACATAACGGATGCAGAAGGTTGTGTGTTAGATACATCGGAAGTTCGTAATAACTTTCTTATTGAATCTGTTTGTTGAAATCTACTATTCCTATGGGCGGTACAGACAATTATAATCTGCTGAGGACGCTCAGAATGCATGGTCGTAGTTTTTCTTTTCGTGTAGTTGGAACTAGCGATATATATGATGTTATAATGACTGATTGCGTAGCACCGAGAAATAAAATAAATAAAAACACAAGGGATTTAGTTTTTCTTTTCAATGATGTTTCAATAAAACGTAATTTTATTGAATTTTTGGGAGATTATTATTTACCTTTTACAAAACAATCGTTGGACGGACGTAATCCAGAAACGAATAATAACAAAAGTTAGACGCCGCAAGACGGTAATGGCGCGACTCGTTAGAGAAATGTAACGAATTGTGCTGAAAGCACAGAGCTGCATCCAGAGCTTAGGGTACATTTTCTAACGAGGGGGAAATTATCATTTTACAATATTTTAAGTCCCCATCTAACGAATAAATTTTGACCATACGAATTTGAACTTAAACATTCCGCCCGCCTTGCAACATCCAGCTATGTTGTAATTGAAATTCATTAATTCATAGGATATTACATATGTACAATATATTGATATCAAAATAAATATAAAATGCGTTGTCAGTATCATTTTCAAATTGAGCAATTTTTTTTTATTAGTTCTTTAAATTTTTTCAAACTTCATGAATTCTTAACTAAATGCTCGTAGAGCCGTTGACCCGGAGGGTCTGAAGTGTCTGGGTTATTGGCCAGGATGACCTACGACACTTATGGTTGGCATTGACCTGACACTATCCAGCCAAACATCGTTAGCTGCGCCAATGGGAATCCAGGACTCGAAAATATTTGTGTCTTTAGAACCCGTGCGTAGACATCGGGCCCTAGAACCAACCCCACCCCGGAAGGACGGTAAAACCTTGGGTCGGCCAGCTGGAGACACTCGAAATGTTCCCGTATCGTATCTGGAGCCGACGACGATGGGGTGACAACACGGGTCAGGTCTGTTACCCGGGCAGAAAAAACCAATTTACTTTCTGCATTGTGTCGGGAGACAGCAACAAGCGGACAAAATGCGTCATGCGACGTCATCGCTGAGACAAGCCGTAGGCTGAGAGCTAAACTACTACAAATCATACTATACCCCGCACACGGGTCGAGGACAGCTCGGACAGGAATTCGACGATCGGGCAAGACAAGCAAGAGGACTATAGTGGGACCAAGCGTGACGGTTGGTTGTAGAACCAACATCGGACCAGATATGGGAGCGGTATTCGTGATACAGTACGCGGACGAGTTAACGGACGAACTTGACTTGGACTTTCTCTTAGAAAAATCGGACGATGGAGCGGAAGGACGTTGTTGCTGGTCGAAGGAGTGCAGAAGCGTATGGTGGCTCTCTCCGCATTCGCGACACCTTTCGCGACTATTGCAGGTCGACCGCATGTGTGACCTGCCCAGACAGTTGGAGCACACCCGATGAAGAACTACGGTGCGCAGCCTTTGCTCCAACCGCATTTTCAAGAACCTGCGGCACGACCGTAGATTATGCTTCCGCCTGCATAACACACAATTGTTCAAATGAAGCTTTGGGCTCGAGTCCGAATTTCTTTGGGCAGTCCCCGTAGGGGAAGACGAAGATTCTGCTGCCTTAGTTGCAGATACTTCAGCTGGAGCCGTATCAGCCCCCGACGGAGGGATAACTCTTTGTGCCGGTACTACCTCTTGTGAAGAGGCGACGACTGGGGTCATCCCGACGTCAGGGACCTGCTTGATTGCTGGTAACGGCTCGCGAAGAACCGGTGCAACATCATTTTCTAAAATCTCTCTTTCCTCATCGGACATCGGGACGTCATCCTCGTAGTCAGGGAGAGTCTTAACAATTTCCCTCATATTTTCCATTGTACTGCGAAAAGAAAGATGACGCTTACTATATGAACGATCGAAAACTATTCGGTCAGTATGACCAATTTTACCACCGGCCGTCTTACAACACCGTTTGCCGTTCTCACGTCAGCAACTCTAACGCGACCGTCAGATCCCGGGTGGACGTCATCCACACGACCTAACTTCCACGATGTAGGAGGCAATTGTTCATCACGAATTACTACCAAGTCCCCTACTTCGATATCACGCTGCGGAAATTTCCATTTATACCTTTTCTGTAAGCCTTTCAAATATTCATCTTTCCACCGTAAGCAGAACTGTTGCGACAGCGCCTTCATTTTCCTAAATCGATGCACCAAATGAAGTGGTGATTCCTCCTCTAACTGTTCAGGAGGCGCCAAGATCGGAGATCCTACCAAAAAATGGCCGGGCGTAAGTGCCACCAACTCTTGAGAACTTTCACTCATCGGGCACAACGGCCTAGAATTTAAACAAGCCTCAATTCTCGAAAGAACAGTCGAAAACTCTTCAAATGTATATTTGAATCCAGATGCATGTTTCCTAAAATGCGTCTTGAAGCTTTTGACAGCAGCTTCCCAGAGACCACCCATATGTGGCGCCCCGGCAGGGATAAACTGCCAGGAAAGCTGCTGAAACTGGTATGCGGAACACACCTTATCACGTCCCTCCTTAAGAACACTTCTCAATTCTTTTTCCATTTCGCGTGAAGCGCCTACAAAATTTGTACCATTATCCGAAAAAATGGTCTTGGGACAACCACGCCGAGCTATAAATCTGTGAAAGGCAGCCAGAAATGTTGTCGTAGACAAGTCTGATGTGGCTTCCAAGTGTATGGCCTTCGTCGAAAAGCATACAAAAACGCAAACATAACCCTTTGTTATCTTACATGCGCGCCCTATAAATGACTTAATTTCGAAAGGCCCCGCAAAATCAACGCCAGTCGTAGTAAACGGTCTGGTAAGTACAGTTCTCTCCGGTGGGAGAGCCGCCATGATCTGCGTACAAGACTTCTTCCTATCCAACAGACACCGTTTACACCGGTTAATAGTCGATCTAATCAAAGATGTTAAACGAGGAATCCAATACTCAATCCGAATAAGACGTAGAACCAACTGGTTTCCTCCGTGAATAGATATGTCGTGAACATATTTCACCAGTAACCTAGCGAATCTACTATTATACGGCACTATAATTGGATGTCGCTCACTATACGAAAGGGTAGGACACCTACTCAAACGACCATTCAACCTCATAACCCCCTCCTCATCCAGGAATGGATTCAATGACAACAACGAACTCCTGGAACCTAACGGTTTCTTTTCCATCAAACAACCGTACTCATCTGGATAATGAGCCCTTTGAGAAAGAACAGCTAGACGTAATCTCACTGCCTTTAATTCGGTTGCCGTCAACGTCGTGTCGTGATACACATTTCGACTAGCATGTGAATAATGGGTCCTTTGATAAAACCTAAATATATACGCGATGACTCGTAGAGCCCTATCTAACGAAGAAAATCTCTCTAAAATGTCCTCATAGTTCGTAAAAAACGATGCGTGAGTCTTGACCGCCCGTACCTCAACGTCAGTCTCAAGAGGGGTCAAATCACTAATATCCCACTGAGAACTAGCTGAGCACAGCCACTCTGGTCCATGCCACCAAAGCGTTGAAACTGCCAACTCTGCAGGCGACACTCCGCGACTTCCCAAGTCGGCCGGATTGTCCTCAGAACGAACATGGTACCAATTCTGTCCCCCAGTATTCTCCTGAATCCTACATACGCGATTCGCAACGAAAGTAGACCACGTAGATGGCGTCTTTCGAAGCCAAGAGCGGACGATCGTAGAATCCGTCCAACAATAAACACGTCGAAATTCAATATCTAACTCCCTGGCTATAGACTTGTAAAGTTCTGAGGCCAAAACTGCCCCACAAAGCTCCAAACGTGGCAAAGATATAGATTTGATGGGGGCTACCTTAGTCTTACAAGATAGCAAATGGGTGAAGATTTGTCCCTGCGGCGTAACCACACGAACATATACTACCCCCGCGTATGCTTTTTCCGAGGCGTCGGAAAAAACATGTAATTCTACCTCACAGTCTGTGGAGTAATTGACCCATCGAGGAATACGAACGTGATTCACATCCTGATAGGTCTCGACAAACTTTCGCCATTGTCGCTCAGTTTGTAACGGAAGAGACTCGTCCCATCCTATCTTATCCAACCAAACCTGTTGCATAATTATCTTCGCCACTATAATAACTGGCCCCAGCCAGCCAACAGGATCAAATAGCCTAGCTATAGCCGATAAAACCTCTCTCTTCGTAAACCGAGATTTTCGCTCAATCGGTTTCATCTCAAAATAAAACAAGTCTAACTGCGCATTCCACCTAATACCCAACGGTTTCGAACTACTGGCCTCAACAAACTCCAGTAATTTGGCGTCAACCAAATGGTCAGCCGGAAGCGATTCTAAAATGGCTAGCTCATTAGAAGTCCACTTCCTCAGTTCGAACTTTGCCGATGATAGTACTCTAATCAATTGGTCCCTAGATTCAACAGCAGTATCCACGTCATGGTATCCTGTCAAAACATCATCCACGTACATGCACCTTCGTAGAATATGTGCCGCGTGGGGATAGTCATCTTCGGAGTCATCGGCCAATTGCAATAACGTCCGTATAGCTAAATAGGGAGCACAATTCACTCCAAATGTCACGGTCTGCAGCTCATAGTCTTGTACATCTTTTTGTGGGGAGTCCCTAAAGACAATTCGCTGCAGAGAAGTATGGGCCGAATTTACCCTAATTTGGCGGTACATCTGTGTGATGTCGCAATTAAAAACGTATTTGAAAAATCTCCACCTCAAAATCAAATGAACCAATTCCAATTGTAATGTGGGTCCCACATAAAGAATGTCGTTCAGACTTTTACCATTTGAGGTCTTATGCGAAGCATTAAAGACAACTCGAAGTTTGGACGTCAATTTGTCCGGATTGATTACCGGGTGGTGTGGCAAATAACACACAGTTTGATCTGCAGGAGAAGTCGACGACACTGGTCTCATATGTTGCAAGTCCAAATATTCTTTAATCACCCCGTCATACATTAATTTTGTTTCAGGCTTTCGTAAAAGCGAAGCCTCACCACGAATAAACTGCTTCAAACAACTTGTCCGCGAATGTCCAAGCAAGACGTGTCCCTTTAATTCGGGTTTTATCGGAAGAGTCACTACGTATCTTCCATCGGAATCCCTATATGTGGTATTCTTAAAATTTTCCTCACAAAATTTATCTGCGGGAGAACAAATTGCCCGTCTTGGTAAGTCCTCTAATTCCCAAAACCGAAGAAGAGTCTTGTCAAGACCATCTTCTTCCATAAATTCAACAGTCGTTGAAAAAACCGTCACATTAGAAGTGGGAATTGAACCAGTAATGAGCCAGCCGAAGACTGTCTGTTGAGCAATCAACGAACCTAAAATACCAGACTGAACCCCCTGTAATATAATTCTGGGATACACGTCTGCCCCCAACAATAGATCAACCGGACGACTATCGAACAGATTAGGATCAGCTAAACGCAAATTTGGCAAACGTGACATATAATTCCGACTCACTTGGAAAGACGGTAAATTCCCAGAAATCCTAGGCAGGACCAACGCAGTCGCCTCTACCAAGACCGATCCATCTATGGGTGACCCTATACTCAGAGGGCAAATACCTCGAGAAGTTATCGAAACCGATTGATTCACGCCCGATATCGAAGACGTCGCACTCGTTATCGAAATCCTAAGCAACTTTTGCATTTTTTCGGTAATAAAGGAGGCTTCCGATGCTGGGTCAATAAGAGCCCGAGCTGGGTACGTCATACCCTGATGAACGATGTTCACCATAGCCGTCCCTAATAGTACCGACCTGTTCTGGGAAACATGAAATACTTGCCTGGCCGAAGTGCCAGACACGATTCCAGACGAAGTGGAAGGCTGCGGGTCAATCAAACCGCTAGAATCCGTAGGACGAGCGGCCGAAACCGTCGAAGACGTAGTCGCCACATTCGTAGAATGGGAAGAATCGCGATGAAGCAAAGTATGATGCCTTCCTTGACACTTCTCACAACTGCGAGATGTAGCACAGTTGTTAACGTCATGTCTACGAGATAGACAATTGAAACAACAGCGGTACCGTTTCACAGCAGTCAACCGATCATTCACAGAAAGATTCCTAAATTTCGGACAAACACGAAGATGATGGCTTTGTCGTGGACAAAGAACACATATCTTATCTACGGAATCTCTAGAAGAATGAGAAGTGTATTGCGAATTACGCGACATACACAGTCTCACATAAGTTTACATACCCTTGAGGTTTTTACCTTATAACTAAACATGTTTCTTGTTGTTGTTTATAATCCAGACTAAAAACATCTTCTTGAAAATTGACAAATACTTTGTTTTTCAAATTAATTTACAAAATCTAATGCATATATATGCATATTTCATTATATTTTAATAATTAATGAAAATACAATTTCTTAAATCGTATGTAAACTTGTGTAAGACTGTGTAGATGGCGAAGATTTCGGAACTGCATTCGTAAAATGCGTTCGCAGTTTCCTGCCATCAGTTTTCTTCGAAGCATCGATACCCTTCAAATCGCGGAGACACGTGAGTGTCTGAATCCTTTCCGTAAGAAAACGATCCATGTCCACCCAAGACGACAACGCAGACTTATCACTTATACCCTGTTCCCACAAAGTAACACTAATCTTCGGTAGACGTTGCACACACAAATATATCAAAATCGGATCCCAATCGTTCGTAGGAACGTTATTCACAGCCATCGCCGAAATACATGCGTTTATACCACGCTGCAAGTTCTTCAACCCAGAACTTGTCTCGGTGTCTAAGACCGGAAGGTCAAAAAGAAGCTTCAACTGATTGCTGACTAAAATTCTCAAGTTGTCATAAGTTTCCTTTAACGTCCTCCAAGCTAACTCGAAACTCCTATCAGTGAGAGGAAATCTTCTTACAACTTCACGGGCGTCGCCACTAGTCTTTTTGAGCAAATGACACAAGCGCTCAATATCACTCAGACGGGAATTTTTTACATAAACAGCAGTAAACAAATCCCTAAATGTTGGCCAAGACTGAAAGTCACCATCGAAAACCTCAATATCGCATGGTGGTAACGCCAAACTATGGACCGCACCATGGTCAACACCTAACAAAAGAGAATTTCCCGATACATCCACATTACCAGAACGAGCAGAAATATCCGCCACATCGGCCTGCTGTATAGGAGTTGACGCCCTAGGAACGGCTTTTAGACCGTCTATTTTCCTTTCGATAGAGGAAACAATACGAATATAGGCATCATAAGTTGCCTCATACTTGCCGTCAGCAGATTCTACCTTTCCCTTATCTGAATCCTCCTGAAGATCGTCTAAACACTCCTCATACCTCTCTTTCACTTTCTCCCAGAGTGATTTCGCCTCTTCGACCTGAGCCCTTAGAGAATAAACATCTAAATTCTCCTCCTTCAAAGAGCTAACCCGTGTCCCAAACTTCACAACCGCATCAGCGGCTCTAATGAATCGCGCGAATGTATTAACTGGCATATTGAAAATAATTTAGCGTCACAAAAATTCACAAAAACTCGTAAAGTATGTGAACACGCACTTATCGACAGCGAAAACTGGCCGAAAAATCAATAAATTTGCACAAAATGCCCAAAAATGCAAAAACAAAAATTTACAAAATTTTTCTTTCAGTGTATCAAATTCTCACACTGCACCAAAATTACCACAAAATTTCTTGAAGTGTAAACAATTGTTCGTAAAACAACCACTTCAAACTTAAAATCAAAAATTTCAAACAATTTGTAAAATATTGGACTATTTTTCTCTCAGTGTAGAAACAATTAATTTTCGTTCAGTGTACCGAATCACAAAATATTTTCCCCTTGTACAAAAAATAGGCAAATTATTCAAGTCAAATTCTAAAAATCTCAAAATTCTACTAAAATCTTCGAACTATTTCTCTCAGTGTATGAATGAATTTACGAAAATTACGCTCAGTGTACCGAAGAATACTGACTGCCGCCAATTTGTATCAAAACTTCACACACGAAAACCAGATGATCAAAAAAATTCAACAAATTATAAGAAATTATAAAAAAAATGTCTGTAAGACCAAATGTAGGGTGCACGGACTGTAAAATACACCTCTACACTTCCACGCCAAATAATCTCCCCAAAAAAAATTAAAAATCGCACATAATAAAAAATATAGAAATAAAAATATATACGTAATATATATGATAAAATAAAAATTATACGATCGTACCGGACCGCCTGTAGGGTGCACAGTGACCAAACCGATAATCTTTACTAATGCGCGTAACGCTAATGGGTCATACAACACGAAAACCCAAAAAACTCAATTTCAAAAATTTTTATAATTTTCCTCAAAATATTTACGACTCGCGGCCCCGTGAGGGTTAACAAATAAACCAAAGAAACACAGCTCAAAAAAAAATATGTATGTATATACGTGTGTGTATCACTGATCATACGTAGGTATGTAATTCAAACGTTGACTGCAGTGACGATTGATGTTTGTTTACAATAGTAATACGACCAACAGAGCCTTTGGAGTCTGCGTGTATTTTGTTATTGTTTTATTTACTTCAAGTTAAAGGCAACGTAATTGCAAATAATGTTTTGAAGTAAATAAGCACTGTCAACGTTTAAATTCACCACACAACACCAATATATACAATAGATTTTTCACTTTTTATTTTGATTATTCTTTCACTTGAATATCATTTAACAAAACGAAATCAAACAAACGAAAGAAATGTGCGTACGTATGTAGCAACGAATGTGTGCTTATTGAAATGCAATTTGCCGTCGGCAAAAACGAAATAATTGTATCGATGTTGTAAAACGACCGCGGTTTAAATTTAAAACACTCACGATTTGCTCAATTATTTTAATAAAACACTGACATACGCACCTGTGTGTTGATATATAATTATTTAAATAAATTTTCAATTTAAATTCTCCACAAATATGGCTGCAAACTGGCTGCTTTTTTGTTGTTGCTTCACAATATCAGCACTTTCCTTTGGAAAAGAAAAAGAAAACCCTTTATTAATTGCTGTAAGCAAGTATCCGGCCCGAAGGACCAATGATTGCGTAGCACCGAGAAATAAAATAAATAAAAACACAAGGGATTTAGTTTTTCTTTTCAATGATGTTTCAATAAAACGTAATTTTATTGAATTTTTGGGAGATTATTATTTACCTTTTACAAAACAATCGTTGGACGGACGTAATCCAGAAACGAATAATAACAAAAGTTAGACGCCGCAAGACGGTAATGGCGCGACTCGTTAGAGAAATGTAACGAATTGTGCTGAAAGCACAGAGCTGCATCCAGAGCTTAGGGTACATTTTCTAACGAGGGGGAAATTATCATTTTACAATATTTTAAGTCCCCATCTAACGAATAAATTTTGACCATACGAATTTGAACTTAAACAATGACGTTAAGGAAAGGAAAGAGTTCTGTTAGTGATAATATTTCGACTGAGTTATGCTGTGATATTTTATCACCTTATATTGCTGACATATTTAATACTAGGATCAATGAGTAGATATATCCGGAGATTTTAAAGTGTTCTAAGGTTATACCGATACCGAAAGTTTCACATCCTTGTACGCCGGAAGATTTTATACCGATTGTACTTTTATCGTCCATTGACGAGGTATTTGAGGGGATAATTTTCTTATATCTAGATCACAGTTTGCTTTTGTCAAAGGGGGAGGAACGCATGAGGCCGTCTTAGGTTAGGTTAAAGTGGCAGCCCGATTAAGTTTCAGACTCACTTAGACTATTCAGTCCATTGTGATACCACATTTACTAAAAGTACCTAAAGGGTGATACTGTCAAAATTTGGTCAATATAAACTTGACGTATTTCTCTCAATTTTGCATTTAAAAAACCTGAACACCCCTCATTTTGAAGGTGTGTGTGTGTAGAATGTTGCTCCTATTTGGATTTTGGAATTCACTCTTCAGTTGTCAAAATGCCGTCCAAGCAAGAAGAGCAGCGTATCAAAATTTTGCTCGCGATTCGCGAAAATCCGAGCTACTCGCACGCAAAGCTGGCAATATCGCTAAAAGTTGCCAAATCAACCGTTACAAATGTAATTAAAGTGTTTGGGGAACGTTTGTCGACAGCCAGGAAGTCTGGATCGGGAGGAAATCGAAAACCGGAAGCCGCTGAGACGACAAAGAGAGTTGCCGGTGGTTTCAGCATTTTCATGGCTTCCGGGACGGTCAACCAAGAAATTTACGTGAAAGAGTGTTTGAATAAACGTCTGCAGCCTTTCCTGAAGAAACACGGTTGTTCCGTACTGTTTTGGCCGGATTTGGCATCTTGCCATTACGGTAAAAAAGCCATGGAGTGGTACGCCGCCAACAACGTGCAAGTGGTTCCCAAGGACAAGAACCCTCCCAACACGCCAGAGCTCCGCCCAATTGAGAAATACTGGGCTATTGTCAAGCGGAACCTAAAGAAGACCAAAAAACTGCTAAGGACGAGCAGCAGTTCAAGGCAAACTGGCTTTCTGAGGCGAAGAAGGTGGACAAGGTGGCTGTACAAAATCTGATGGCAGGTGTCAAGCGTGAGGCCCGGCAATTCGGATTTGGAAAAGCGAAAGCCTAACTGAATATTTTTCCTGAATTTTATACTAATTGAATTTTATACTAATTGAAATAAACGATTTCACCGATTTACACGCGTCTTCCCTTGACCAAATTTTGACCGTATCACCCTTTATTACATATGGGCCCTTATAGTTTTATCCGCTGAACCTTCTCGATTATTTTCTTCTGTTGAACCAACCAGATTGTTCCAAAAACATTAGCAAACTGCTTAAGTTAACGTTTTCCAGGTCCACCAGTAATCTAAAGCTATATGCCCCTAAAATTTGCTTACGCCTTAAGGTGGGTATTAAGTTCGAGTTTAGCCGCTAAAATCGTCATTTTTTAATTAAAGTGAAAAGCAAATCAGTAAAAAAGGCCATAAAATTATACATATTTGTTGCAGATTTCATTATAACTTGATGGGGAATATCCAAAAGGAAATTTTCACAAAGTTTGTATTCCTCAAAATGGATTATTAAAGAAAAGTAATCGTGAAAAAATTACGATTGTAGCGGCTAAACTCGAATTTAATACCCACCTTTACACAAAATGCCGGACACTCACACAAGAGGTGTTTAATTGATTCCTTTTCCTTCGCATCATGCCAGCTCTTACAATAGTCATTATACGTCGCGCCAATAGCAGATATCACAAGTGAAATCTGACGTCTTGAGAACACTAGCATATCTAGTGTGCGGTTTAAGTTTAAATGGGCTATATTTGCGTGGTGTCGTTACAATACTTGCCATTCTCCCATCGAACATTTGCCATCATATCAGCCTTCTCACGCAGTAAGAACTTGCAGGTAGCCAGAGGCATATCAACAGATTCTAGTTCCCCTGGAATATGTAAGGTAGTCCCTAGCCTTGCCAACTCATCCGCTTCGCAATTCCCTGGTATGTTCCTATGGCCAGGCACCCATATTAGGTGAATATTGTACTGCTCAGTCATATAGTTGAGAGATTTGTGGCAGTCGATGGCCGTTTTCGAGTTGAGGAGCACAGAGTCCAAGGATTTTATTGCAGGTTGACTGTATGAGTGTATATTAATGCCAATTCGCCACCTCTCTTATTGCTAATATTTCAGCCTGATAAACACTACAGTGATTAGGTAATCTTTTCGCTATTCGAAGTTCCAGATCTTTAGAATATACTCCGAAACCCACTTGTCCATCCAATTTGGAGCCATCAGTGTAGAAATCTATATATCTTTTATTCCCCGGGGTCTGTGTACACCACGCTTCACTGTTGGGAATTAGAGTTTCAAACTTTTTGCCGAAAAGTGGTTTCGCCAGAGCGTAATCCACTACGTTAGGCACATCTGGCATTATTTTGAGGACCAAACTGTGACCGTATCTTTTTTTCGACCACAACGATAGCTCATGCAACCGTACAGCCGTTGTTGCAGCAGACTGTTTGGCCAAAATGTCTAAAGGTAATAGATGCACCACCCCCCAAAGATATTGGCTTAACCGTGGGACTTTTGCAATCTTTGCAGTACACGACTAATTCTGTCTTTGCAGGATTTACCCCAAGACCATTCTCTTTCGCCCATTTCTCAGTCATCCGGAGGGCTCTCTGTATAATATCTCTGATTGTGGATGGGAATTTTCCCCTGCTAGAGTCATATCATCTGCGTATGCCACCATTTTTATCCTTTCTCTTTCTATGGAAACCAGAAGGTTGTTTATAGCAACATTCCAAAGAAGAGGTGATAGAACTCCACCTTGGGGAGTGCTTCTGTTCACATACCTTTGTATGTTTCCTTGTCCTATTGTGGCTGAAATACGTCTCTTCATTAGAAGTTCGAGTAACAGTCTAAGTATACACGGATCAACATTCAGAGTTGTCAGTCCATTTAATATCGAGCTCGGATGGACGTTATTGAACGCCCCTTCGATGTCTAGAAACGCCACGATTGTGTATTCATAGACAGATAGTGAGCTTTCAATAAAGCTGACTAGTTCATGTAATGTGGTCTCAGTTGACCTGCCCTTCGAGTATGCATGCTGTCGTTTCGAGAGCAAACTTGAATCGACGCTAGTGCTAAGATAAATATATATCATCCTCTCCAGAGTCTTAAGTATGAATGAGGATAAGCTGATTGGTCGGAAATCTTTCTCACTCGAGTGAGAGGCTTTTCCCGCTTTAGGTATGACCACGACTTTTGTATCCCTCCACTTTCCTGGAATATGTGCTAAGCGGATACATCCTGTATATATCGCCGACAACCAGGGGATAATTCTGTCAGTCACTGCTTGTAACTCCGTCGGAGTAAGTCCATCAGGTCCGGGGGATTTGAATGGTCCAAAACTATTTAACGCCCATTTTATTCTAGATTCCGATACAATTTCCTCGATAGGAAATGCCAGGTGAGCAGCTGTGGCACCGCCAGAACCTGGCTCAATCGTCTGATTTCCAGGAAATTGTTGTCCAATAGTATCTCCAGCGTCTCCTCACTGGACGTTTAAGCGCGTAAAAGAACTGCTACACTTGCCTTCTCTCAAATCTCAATTGATTTTTGTGCACAGCAATTATAGGTTTTTATGTGAAGTAATAAAAAAACTAGGACCAAATTCTTTGGCAGATTCAGTCGATTTAATAAATAATTTTGTTAAGAAAATAAATGATGTAGAAAGCACTTCGATGTTTTGATTTAAAATAATAATAAAAATGTCTTAAAAATTGGGAAAGTTCCACTACTTTTTATACCAACCGGAAAATTATTGAATTCAACACTGCCTGCAAAATCCACCCTTTGTTTTTTCATTTTAGTCGACACGGTGCTCGATGAGTTCCTAGTGTTATGTATGTTCGAATTTTAATTAAAATTAATTGACAGATGACTCATAGAAATCAATGACTTATACACATATAAAAGTAATTGTTTTTGGTATATACCCCTAATAGGAAGTATACCTCTGGCAAGACCACGAAACAGAGATGTGGTACTGTGACGAGCAATCAAATCAAAAACACATTTAAGAGATTTGTTCTGAACAGATTGTAGAACTTTCAAATCATTACAGCTTTTGTGAGAATAAACCACTGCTAAGTACTCCAAATGACCATGTATCAAAGCATTGTAAACCAGGAGTTTCGTCGCAACAATTAATTTCCGCTTAAGCGTATACAGCATCCCAATAGCAGACGAAACCTTCGATTTCACCGATTTAAACCTAAATAATTTACACCCCACTAGACCAATAGTTCGATCGAAAACTTACTAGCAGTATTCAAAACCAGTCTGTTTAACCTCATATACTCATTAGCAAGTGCATAGTAGGTAGGGTCACGGCCAGAGAATGAAGCCGACCCATTTTTGCCGGCGGCGGCTGACACTAATTTTTTGCCTCCGGCGGCGGCGGCTTGATGGCTAAGCCGATATAAAATCGTCTATTCGGCGGCGGACAATTATCCATTATAAAATCGATTTGAGGTAATCCGAATGGTAATGAGATTAGTTGTACAACCAAACTTACAATCAAATTTTCATTTCATTTACATTTTCTGAGCTAAATGGTTGCAAAGCTATTATAGAAACATGATACTGATGAATTTTGGGTTGAAAGTTAAACATTTTAACAAAAAATACAACAATTATTAATAAATTTTTCTGATTTAAATCAATATTTTTGATTACTTGGCGGCTAATTATGAGTCGAGATGAGTCGATATATTCGGCGGCGGCTTCGGCTGGAAGAAACTGGTCGGCGGCGGCTAAAATCGGCGGCGCGACTCGGCGGCTTCATTCTCTGGTCACGGCCTAAGGCAAAAAAAAAAGTTGATGCAGTCACCCCCCAGTTTTGTACCATATTTGAAGACAATTTCAGAACACGAAAACTTTTGTTTTTCCGTGCACCCTACGACCCCCCGAAATACAATTTACTGTGCTGTGTCGTCATTTGAAGTCCGATCGAAAAGAAACGCATATCGTTGTTCATGGTTGATCAGGGGCTATATTTCGTGCATTGGTCATTTTTGACTCCGACGTCAAATTTGATTTTTAATTTTTTTATTTCGCTTCGTATACCCCTATTATGCCCATTTCTTATAACCATTATAAAGATCTTATCAAAATATGAAACTTTTGCTTTGGAAGTATTTAATTATATTCATAAACAAAAAAGTTACAGAGATTTTAAAAAGTCAATAGGTCACCCTACACCATCAAATAGCTTTTGCTGTGTTGTCATGATATCCGATCGAAAGCACATGCACATCGTTATTCATATCTACGAAATTAATTTGAAAGGTATTTAATACACACAAACTGTTTATCTGTAAATTTCTAACCGTATCATTGTATACATACTCGTTGTGTGCACTATGGCATTTTCAGCGTTATGCAAAGTGCATGTGTTTTTGCTAGAACAATTTGAGAACAGTAGGCTCTCAAATTGTTCTAGCAAAAAATCTAACAAACACTTTCGCTACATGATTTCTTAAGTCTGTCCATATTTTTGTGAGAGAAGGCTGTTGATAGTATTTGAAAAAAGTGAAAACAAAATGAAATTCGAAGCTCGGGTTATCGACAAAACTAAATTACCAACAAATCATCAAGTTATTGAATTCCTTTTATATTTAAAGAAAGCAGGTTAAAAATGAATCTACTAGTCATGTTACAGACGATAAACGATTGGGTTATATAATATCCAAAATTAAAAGTCGCCAACAACATAGTAAACTTGATTCTAGACAGGATTTGTTATAAATTAATTCTAAAAAGTTGTTAGCCGCATAATAAAATTGTACAATTAATAAACATGAAATGTACTCAAATCAAATACAAATCTAATCTAATATTTTCTTGTTTAAAGTATTTACTCATGTGACAACATTGCTCACCATTGTGAAGATGACAAGAAAACGCAAAAAAAAATACGGCGTAGTCAGATGTTGAAAGGCAGAAATTTAACCAATGTGTAAGCAGCATAACGATCTTCGTAATTTTCCACAATTCCGTTACCACTTACTTTTATTGTTAGATTGATTGTTAGATTTTAAAACAGTAGGCTCTCAAGTTGTTCAAGCAAAAACACAAGAACTTTGCATAACGCAGAAAATGTCGTAGTGCACACAACGAGTATGTATACAATGATACGGTTAGAAATTTACAGATAAACAGTTTGTGTATATTAAATACCTTTCAAATTAATTTCGTAGATGTGAATAACGATGTGCATGTGGTTTCGATCGGATATCATGACAACACAGCAAAAGCTATTTGATGGTGTAGGGTGACCTATTGACTTTTTAAAATCTCTGTAACATTTTTGTTTATGAATATAATTAAATACTTCCAAAGCAAAAGTTTCATATTTTGATAAGATCTTTATAATGGTTATAAGAAATGGGCATCATAGGGGTATACGAAGCGAAATAAAAAAATTAAAAATCAAATTTGACGTCGGAGTCAAAAATGACCAATGCACGAAATATAGCCCCTGATCAACCATGAACAACGATATGCGTTTCTTTTCGATCGGACTTCAAATGACGACACAGTACAGTAAATTGCATTTCGGGGGGTCGTAGGGTGCACGGAAAAAAAAAAAGTTTTAGTGTTCTGAAATTGTCTTCAAATATGCTACAAAACTGGGGGGTGACTGCATGAACTTTTTTTCGCGACCCTATCTAGTGCATAGCCCCTTTCCATTTCCATTTTGAGGATAGTATCATGTTTATATGGATATAAAATCGATATGTCATCAGTAGGGCAAAGAATCTCATGCACTAAAAAATAGGAAATATGCGCATAAAACGTGCACTTAAAATAGGAAATTATGCAAAAAAAAAAAAAAAAAAACAGGAAATATGCAATTAGAAATATTTTTTAAATATTTTATTTTAAAAATAAATATTGCAAGTAATTTACCAAAAAGGCTATTAACAATTCAATAAATAGCTTAATACACGCAAAGAAAAAAAAACGTTTGGAAAACGTGTACCGAAAACGTTTTTCTTTTGTTAAAGTTTTTTGAATTGCTTCGAAAATTTTAAACTTTTATCACCAAACGAATTCGTTTGTTACAATTTTTTTATTTTTTCAATAAAAAAAGTTATTTTTGAAACAACAACACAGTCCATTTCGTTTATATCAAACACTGTTCTTTTCTGACCTTAGGTCTTTAATAAGACACATTTTACAGTTCAAAATTTAATATACTACAATGTAATGTTGAACATTTTTTCGGAATCTTCCGAACATATCTGGAATATATGTAAACAAAAAAAAACTTTGGTCGAAGCAGGGATCGAACCCACGACCCTTGGCATGCAAGTCGGACGTAGCAACCACTGCTCCACGGTGCCAAACTAAATGTTTGTTTCTGTTAAATAAACTTTATTTATTCGGTTCGTGGGCGCCGCAAGCTATGCTACACAAATAAAACGTATATGGATATTTATCTATTGATGACCATAACAGGTACATAGCTCAGTGGTTAGTGTGTTGGCTTACAAAGTGCATGGTCCGCGGTTCGATTCTCCGTCCAGGCGAAAGGTAAAAAAATTAAAAAATTTATAAAATCGTATAATTTCTCCTACATTGTTGGTATTACAGGAAAAGGTGTTAAGAACTAAAAAATCTCGGGGATGTGAGAGAAGATGCAATTAGCAAGAAAAAAATTTTTTTTTTTGAGTTTGTCTTTATGAAATTGTTTTTACATCCTGGAAAAGAATAAACGTTTATCAGAAAAAGTATATACTTTTTTTCCAAATACACTTCCTTACAGCAAAAAGCAAATGAGAAACGAACTTTGTTTGTCTAAAATTTCGTTTGGGAGGAAAGAATTATTTTTTTTACGTGTATGTTTACAAATACAAAAATACATAAAAAGAAAAAAATCCATACATTGAAAATGTGTTAAAGTATAATTAAATAAAAATAAAGCAACTAAGTCCATAAAAGAGAGATCAGTTTTAATATATTGCGTTATTGGCGTAAACAAGGTGTTTTTAGGTTTTCAAACACAAAGCTTTCCCCATTAGTTAGGTCTTAAAAAGTTATTGTACTAAGAAAAGAGCGCTCACCATCAACAAATGTTACAGGAGTATATTTAAAAACCAATATCTAATATTCCTGCTATTTTCTTCATTTCAAGGAAACCTTTGTTTTTAAGAGAACATTGGTTTATTTTTCCATAATTTTTTGGTCAAGTGCTTCTTTGAATCAAAATCTAAATTAAATTGTGTACTATTGTATAATTACATATAGCATATTGTATATGTTTGCAAGTTATTAAGCTGGTGTATATAAATCTATTTTTTTTACTTCCGAAAAATTATTTTGATTGTACACTCAAAAAAAGTTTAATTGGATCTAAAGATTTTGACCTTCCCTTAAGGATTTTGATATTGACTCCGACCTAAAGATGCGGCTTCTTTAAAATAAAGACATCTTTGACGGACCTCTCTGGCTTTAAAACTAGGATAAATAAAATTAAAATTGGATACAGATCTCATTCATCGAATTTTTATCCTCTTTTTGCGATATATTAATAAAAGTATTTATGTACAAACAAATTCCAATTTATAATCCAAATTATGACAGGTACTTCAAAGTAAAAACAGTTTTCTTAATGTTAAAAAAAACTTTAAACCAAATATGCAAATCCTTAAAATAAGGCTTAGCCTATATTTGAAGCTTTTTTATCTTAAATTTAAAAATGCAATATGTCAGTTGAGTTAAAGACGATTTCTTTAAATTAAAAATGTTTTTCTTTATTTAAGAAAAATTACTTCAAAAATATACAACTGCAGCAGAGAGAGACGGAAAATATCAAGATTCGTGTCCTAAATTTAATGAAAAAAATTTTAAGCAAGGATTATAAACATTCATTTAATTAAAATGTCATTATTTTAAAGAATTTTGTCCTTAACTTTGGGTAAATTTCGATTCCTAAAATTTAAGTTGCATAATCTTCCATATTAGGTCAATATTTTTTTCAGTGCAGATAATTTTATTCTAATGTATGTTGGTAATTAAAAGTTTTCAACTTGCTCCTTAAATGTCATTTGTGACGCGGAGCGATTTTTGTAAATAAATAATACTTATTAAAAAAAAACCTATTATGACCACTGCATGACATTCTAACTACTTCCTGAGATGTTCTTTATTATTATGAATGAAGAAATAAATAACGCTGGTTCAAATCTCATCAGCGGTAATTTTTTATTAAATATTTTTCTAAAAAAATGTTCTTTATGCTAAAAAAACTAAAAACAATGTGTTTTAGTTTGTTTTTTTTTAGCATAAATTTTTTGTATAAATTTATATTTTCAATTAAAGATCAACAAAAAATTAAAAAACTATCGTAATTTGTAAAACCTTCTCAAAAGAACTTCAATCGAAGTGAAAACGTTCAAATTTCAGCGGGGATGAATTTTTTTTTATTATTTTTTTACCTTTTTATTGATTTTCTATTCTTATTTCCAATATTTAATTTAAACTCAAATTTTGGACAATTAAATCTATAGGAGATACCAGGACCCGTATTTTTTTTAAGATACAACTACTATTTTTTCAAAAAAAGCATATAATTTATTTTTTTAACAAGTGTGGATGCACGCTGAAAAAAAAGTATTTACGTAATATTAAGGATTAGGCAACCTACAGTTTAGGACGCGCAATTTAAAAATATTAAGGACAAAATTCTTTAAAATAATGAAATTTCAATTAAAATAATGTTTATAATTTTTTATTCAAAATTTTTATCATTAAATTTATGATACACATTTTAGAAATCTGCGTCTCTCCATTAAAGTCGCATGTCTTTGAACTAAGGCAAATTTTCTTTAAAGTAAAAAAACACATCTTTGATTTAAAGAAATCATCCTTAAATCAATATAAAAATTTGGGTTTAAAGTTGTTTTTTTTTTTTGAATTAGGAAAGCATTGTTAGTTTGAAGTATCCGTTATAATTTGGATTTTTAAACTAGCATTTGTTTGTACGTGAATAGCTTTATTAATATACCGCGAAAAGAGAATGAAAATTTGACAAATGATATCTGTATCCTAATTTTAGTTTTATTGTTCCTAGATTTAAAGCCAGATAGGTCGCTACAAATGTCCTTATTTGGCTCGGAATCAATACCATTCTTAAGGGAAGGTCAAAATCTTTGGATCAAAGTAAAATTCTTTGGGTACAGATATTCTTTATTCACCATTTTGCATATTATATATTTTTCGGAGGAATTTGTGACCTTTTGCATTTAAGGGTTAATGCATATATTGTGGAACTTAGGTTGACCTCCCTCATCTTTTTTCTGCAAAATCATTCTGGAATTGTTCCGAATGTGGTTTACAAATGTTCCGAATTTGGTTTATAATTTCTCCACCTTTTAAAGTGTAAGATGTTTTTTAAAACCCTAAAATTGGGGGAAAACGCCAAACCTGACAACATTTGTCCGTCGTTTCGATTAATTATTTAGAATAATAAAAGATAATATTCAGTTCCAAATTTTCATGATATATAGTCGTAAAATTTCCAAAGTCTGATCCTATTGGTAGAGAGTTTCCTTCATCGCACCCTCAAAAAAAAAATCGCTTCTGTAACATATACTCCCAAACACATTTTGCTTCAAGCATATAAATTTTTGGGTATTGGCCAAACATTTATATATTTGATTTCTTCCAATATATAATATGTTTGAAAGCATATTGGTCTAAACAATATAATATGGTTGGGTAGTATAAGTTCCAAACATTATGTATTTTTCCATCCAAATTCAATAATGTTGTCTTCCAAAAAACTATATGTTATTATGTGAACATATAATATGTTTGGAAACATTTTGAACCCAAAAATATTATATGCTTAGAAGAATTTTCTCCCAAAGAAGATTGTGCTCAAAAATTTTTTTCTGCCTAATTGTATATTCCCTCACATTTTTCTCACTTCCACAAGTTTTTTAGTTCTTAGCACCCTTTTCTGTAATACAAACATTGTAGAAGAAATTATTCAATTTTATAATTTTTTAAATTTTACTTTTGCCGGACGGGGATTCGAACAGCGGACTACACAGTTTGTAAGCCAGCACACTATCCACTGGGCTACGTAGCTGTTATGGTCATCAAGAGATAATTATCGTTATAAGTTATATTTATATAGCATAGCTTGCGGCGCCCACGAGCCGATGCAAACATAACATTGTTAAACATACATTTGTTGGCGACGTGGAGCAGTGGTTGGTACGCCCGCCTTGCATGCCAAGGGTCCTGGGTTCGATCCCTGCTTCGACCGACACTATTTTTTTTACATATATTTTTTTACATATATTCCAGATACGTTCGGAATATCCCGAAAAGGTGTTCAACATTACATACTACTATATTAAATTTTTACTACGAAACTGTAAAGTATGTCTTATAAAAGACTTAAAGTCAGAAAAGAATAGTGCTTAATATAAACGAAATGGACTGAGTTCAAATCATATATTATTTTTTTATTGCAAAAATAAAAATTTTGTAACAAAAAAGGTTTTTGTATACAAGTTTGAAATTTTCGAAGAAATTCAAAAACTCTTACAAAAGAAGAACGTGAAGTCGAGTATATATATAAATATTTTTCCATCGAATCCTAAAGTTACGATAACCATTCGAAAGCACATTATATTTAAAATCTAAACAGTACAAGCAACACATAAATTTATTTTGGTGTGAACAATTGTTTTCTAGCATGTAGCACCATTAATTTAGAAATACAAATAAATATGAATTTTTATTAACGAATAATTTTGTACTTAATTTAATTCTTAAGGCTGGTATAAAGTTGGCATTATCGCGTTAAAATGGCCATGTTTACCCTTGTACTTTTCTTTAATAATTTATTTTAAAGAAAATAAACTTATTCAATTGTTGCTTTGGATCATTCCCCACCATGTTATATTACAATTTATAAAGTTATAATGTTATTCTGGTTTTACCGATTCGAGTTTTGATGCTAAAATGATAAATAATTTTAGTGGCAAAACTCGAACTCAATGCCCGCTTTTATTTTCGAAAGAATCCGTCAACTCCTCTTGGACTACTCATTAATAAAGAGGAACTAATCTTTGTTTTTATAGATCTTACTGTTTAATTTTTCACTGTTTCCCCCTGTTTTCATTTTACTGTCACAACTCTAAAAAGAGTACACTGAAAAAAATATTGTCGCGAGGCCAAAGAATTCATGTCCTTAAAATAAGAATAAAAATTTTGCTTAGCTTAGAAGACGCATATCTCTAATATAAAGTTTTTGTTCATGTTCAAAAGTCGATAAACTTTTCAATGAAGTCGAGTTGTACTTATAATTAAGTGACGTCACTTGAAAATGGGTATCATAACATTAAAGAAAAAATTTTTGGACTAAGGTCAACTTGACTTTAATAATTCAGAAAAATTCTTTAAAATAATGAAATTGTCTCTAAATTTGTTGCATTTTTGCATCTTGATTACAAAGCAAACATCGTTAAAAATAGGACATGTTTTTAATACTTTATTTTAAAGACGTTTTTTACTTGAAACATAGCATAATTTCTACTGGAAGTCTTGTTTTTAACGGACTTTTTAAATTGTGCCCGTAATGCGAAAATGATAAACAAAAATCATACTCTTTTTTCAAATGTCTTTTCTCTTGGTTCCGAATGAATTTTCTCTCCGAATACTCATTTCAATATTTTTACTTAAACATATACAATTTTTGGCGAAGTCTTATATCACAACATATATATGTTTACTCCAAATTTTTAAATTTATACTTGTTTATATTTACACATAGCATTTTTCCAACCTTTAATGAAATTTTCTTTGTGTATATATATTTTTAAGGCGCCAGCATACACTTTATGTCTCTCTTTCTAAACACATATATGTTTATAGTCTATTTCTAAATTAATATATGTTTGCATCCAAATATATTATTTTTACAATCATTTTATGTCCCAAACATAATATGTTCTAACATATTAACATATATGTCCCAAACATGTTTAGCTAGTTTATGAACATTATATGCTTGCACTTAAAAATATTGTGTTTAAAAATTTGAGTTCCAAAAATATAATTTTTACACCCAAACATATGAAAAACATTCTTTTTCGTCCGTGCGTATCTCTGATAGATTTGGATTAAATAAAGCCCTCAATATATATAGCGACTGAATTCAACAAATATTGTCTTCCAATCCTCCTTCACTAACCGAGCTGAAACAAAATTAGATATCGTTTCTGGTTAAGGCAATAGAACACTCGGTAGATGCTGTGTGTGCACTCATGTGAATTTGAGTACGTAAAGTAGAAATGCGGTCAAGGCCCATCATAGATCCGAGCCGATTTGTACAGGATTGTATAGGATAGGATTAAACTTGTGTGTTTGACCTTAATTTGTTATATGAAGAAAACGACTCGTTTTGAAATGCTTGTAAAGGGAAAACATGTCATACCCCAAAACATTTTTGGTGAGAAAACCGTATAAGAATAGGTGCTCTTAACGTTAAGAGCATCATAATGATTTGGGTAGTAGTGAGGAAAGGAAAAACTGTTGATCCATTTGGGTGATAAAGTAGATAACGGATATGAGTTTTTTCTTATAGGTAACTATGTTTTCATTTCACTTATTCACTTATTTTCATAATCTAAAAGCCACATTGGGCTAAATCGATTTCATGGCATAACAAATCCTGGAATCCCCCATCAATTTTTTCTACTTCCGATGTAGTCCTTTTGGACAAGTCCACAAACATTTCTTTAAAAGCACATCCAATGCAGTCCTTTTGGACAAGTCTTATTTTATTTAAATTTAAGTTTTGGACATATAAATTTCGCAAAAAAGAATAGAAAATCATTAAAAAAGTAAAAAAATCATCCCCGCTGGGGTTTGAACCTGTAGAAATTGACTTTTTCACTTCCATGGAAGCCCTTTTGAGAAATTACGAAAAATTTTAATTTTTTGTTGATTTTTAATGGAAAAAATATAGTTATACAAAAATATATGCCGAAAAAAAAACAAACAAAATAAAAACGATTATTTAATAAAACAAAGTTATTATTACCCTGACCCCTACGTGGTTTAGGGTATAAAAAATGCCGCTTGTGAGATTTGAACCAGCGTTCTCTATTTTTTTATTCATAATAATAAAAAAAACATCTCAGAAAGTAGTTAGAATATCATGCCATGGTGTCATATTAGGTTCATGTCACAAACATTTGAATAGACATTTTGATGCGTCGTGTTCAATGGCGTTTGTGGCCGAGTGTACAAAGGCGTTCTGTTATGGTGCCAACAGACCCAGGTTCAACCCCCGGTGGAAACGAAGACGCTTTTCAATTTGTAAAAATTGGATAATAAGAAAATAAAAGTGTAACAAAAAATACTGATTAAAAAAGTGAAAATGGAAAAAAATGGTTTTTTAATTTTTTTAATTTCTTCATCCAAATGAACTTTCAAGGCACAACTTCTAAAGCAAGCCCATGTAAAATTCATTGCAGATGATCCAAGATTGCACTACTTTCGGATCACAAATTGGGGATTCAAACTACTTTTTTGGAAACTCTTTTTTTACTGGGATGGATTTAAAAAAATTATTAACTATAATCTATAAGAATTCAGTTTTGGAAGGAAAATCAAACAATTTCGTTTTATAGTTTTCAAATATTTTTTAACAAAACAACAAAGTTAATTTGATAACTTCATTCTACCATACACTGAAAAAAAGCATACCCGGTTCCAAAGATTTTGTCTTTACTTTAAAAAAGTTGGTATTGATTCCGAGCCAAAGAAGCGGAGAATACAAGTAAGGATACTTTTAAGACACAATTCTCTTTTAAAATCGGATTTTGTGTACTTGCTTCTAGGAAGCAAATTTTAATTTTTCGCTTTTTCAGCTTTTTTTCTTCATATGCTATCAAAGTCCTTTAAAAACAAGTTAACGACGACTTTATTTTCCAAATTAAGACTCGACTTCTAGTAGAAATTATGCTGTGTTTCAAGTACAAAACGTCTTTAAAATAAAGTGTTGAAAAACATGTCCTATATTTGAACGATTTTTTGCTTTGTAGTCAAGATGCAAAAAGACAACAAATTTAAAGACAATTTCATTAAATTTAAAGATTTTTTCTAAATTATTAAAGTGAAGTTGACCTTAGCCCAAACATTTTTTCTTTCATGTTATGATATCCATTTTTAAATCAAATCACTTAATTATAAGGACAATACGACTTCCGTGAAAAGTTTATCGACCTTTGGTCAAGGAAAAAACTTTATACTAGAGAAATGCGTCTTCTATTTTTTTCAGTGTAGAAAACAAATAAAATACATACTTAAAATCAAGTTATACCTTTCAGAACGTACTTAGGTTCGTTTGTTGTTCTGTTGTTTCTTGATATTAGTTCGGCAATTGATCAGCAGGATTTAAATTATTTTATTTTCTTTGAACGAATATCTCAGATTATATAAAAAGGATGAAAATTTTTATAGCTGATTCAACATTATTTTTGTCCATTAAATTTTGCCAAATATGAGTTTTTTTGTTTTAATTATTTTTTATTTACTTTAATGACGCGAAGTAAAAATAAGAAAAAAATGTATGTAAATGAAGTACACACTTTTATTAAATTTCCACATTTTTATTTTATTTGTGAAGATTTTAAAGTCCATATTTTTCACAGAAAAATCTAAACTATCAGCAACATCATCGAAGTTTTCTGATTTAGAGAAACAAATTAAGAAATCAGAAGATGATATCAAACATTGCAACTCTAAGATAAAGGACCTAGAAGAGAAACTGAAGAAGCAAGACAATCAGGTAAATATTGTCGGCATCTCTATTCATAAATGATCTACCAATCGTATTGCTTTGCAGATTAAGCAGACGGAATCGAGCAAGGCCACACTGGAACAGCAAATGAAATCCGAAAAGGAGAAACTTTTCAAGCTTGAAAAGGAATTGGAAAAGGAACGAAAGGATCGAGAAAAACTTGAAGGTAAACTCAGCCAGAAAGATGGCGAGTTATTGCAGGCACGGAAAACAGCCGATAAAACCAAGCTAACGATGGAAAAAGAAATCAAAGAATTGAAGACAAAGTCCTCAAAATCAGATTCTAAGCAAGTTCAAGACCTGAAGAAACAACTCGAGGAACTTCAGAACTCTTTGGACAGTGAATCCAAACGGTACAACGATCTCAATGTTCAATGGGAGAAGATGTCCGAAGAAACAATTCTGATGAGGGCCCAGTTATCAACGGAGAAAAATAATCTCCAAACAGAGTTGAATAATGCCAATCAGAAGATAACTGAGCTCGAATCGATTCGTGTAAACCGAACAGAACTTGCCAAGAAATTGAATGAGGCACAAAAGAAAATCCAAGAGCTGGAAACCAAGACGTTGAAAAATAACTCAAAGGAGTACGAAAGGACGATGTTGCAAAATAAACTCGACGAAAAAACTCATGAGTATGAACGTTTGAGGAGAGAAAATGAAATGAACATTGATTTGGTCTTCCAACTGAGGAAGGACAATGACGATTTGAATCGCAAACTAAATGATTTTAGCCGCATTGAACAGGCCCAATCATCGCTAAATGGACACAGCGTCGATTTGGAGAATGAAATTAAGTCACTAAGAAAGAAGTAAGTTCGTCTTTAACGTATATTATGGGACCCGGATACTAATCTAAATCTTTTCAATCATTAGATTAGAGAGTGCTGAACTTCAATTGAAATCTGAAGTCGCTACGACACGTCTACGTTATGAACAACAAGTGAAAACATTAAGTGGGGAACTGACATCAATGCAGGTAATTATTAATTCTGGTGGATTTAATTGTGTAATTATTCTAAAAGGACAATTAATCAAAACATGGTTTAATCCATTTATCTTGCTGCCAATGATCCAAGGCCCGTGTATCGAAGTTATATCAACAATTCCTTCCATCATTCTATCCCTCATAGTTTCTGGAGTATTTTAATGCGGATATCTTAGATCATGCATCCCTCTGCAGGAAATTTACAGATTTCCTCATCTCCTTGTCTTTCCGATGACTCCAATAACTTACTTTCTCCATTTTTATTACACAATCCCATATTGATTTTTTAGGAATTTTTAAGGAACAAACAATTTTTTTTGTTAAAATTTTCAATTTTTTGTTCAAAACTTGAACGATATCTCTAAAACTACTTGGGAAATTGAAAAATAATGTAAGGACGGCTTAAAGATTTAATATGTAGAACCGTTTTCAAGTTATTCCAATATATGTAGCGGAATTAAGAAGACAATGTGAAGAAGTTTTAAGATAACTTGCCAGTAATTCGATTGTGGATGACATTCTTTAGTAGAAGTTTCTACGCAATCCATGGTGGAGGGTACATTACCCAGCAAAAACTCTCATTACCCGGTAAGCCTATTTAAAAATTAATAACCACTTATTAATTGACATCGCTCCGGATTACATTTACACACGCATGTCCTAGGAGGAAAATACTTCTCCCCAGGCATACCTTCGGCCATGAAATAAGTAGTGCTTTTAATGCATATAATCGCCTAATATGTAATCACTTATTCGTAGATATACCAAAGATTGCAAATCGCGAAAATATTGACTTATCTAGCCGATTACAATGGATCATATGGCGAGTAATGCTGTAATATGAACACTCCTTGAATAGAAACGAATATTGCAGAAATAAACAAAAATGTAACAATTCATTTAAATAAGATTAAACGCAAATTAATTTCATACTTAAAATAGAAATAAAACTGGGATGTTTAAGGGAGTTTGATTCGTGTTATATTTTATAATAAACCTAATAGGCCACATTATGTTCGAAATCTACAAAAGGTGGATTTTAACTCCCTTTTTTATAAGGCAAATGACAGTTGAAATCTAGTTATAGTCGATTTTGAAAGTGTAATGGG
Source organism: Haematobia irritans (assembly GCF_050003625.1). Lineage (NCBI taxonomy): Eukaryota > Metazoa > Arthropoda > Insecta > Diptera > Muscidae > Haematobia > Haematobia irritans. The sequence continues at coordinate 86,143,980 of NC_134398.1, forward strand.
AATGAGGTATAATAAAGCATTTATTTAAACCATAATATGGTAATGTCATTAATTTAAAACACAATTATTATAAAATATTCATGAATTATATTCCTTAACTTTTGAGTTTTGTTTTTAAATGCTCAATTATTTGAATAATTATACCTAATGATACCATCATTTATTTTATTTTATTTTATTAAGTCATTAACAGATGTTGAGAATAACAATTCGAAAATTACCGAGAAGTATTTATTATTGTCATTACAAGTTAGTCATTATAACTCACTTCAATGTAATGCAATGTGTAATGCCAGCATTACTCTTGGTAATGTAAATTGTAATGAGATGTGGTTACCGAGTTTTCGCTGGGTAGGATTCGGCCTGTACGAACTTACGGTCGTATATACTTGTTGGGATTGATTTTTGGTTTAATTAATAAAAAAATGCATATTTTTGAAAATTCATCATAAGTCAAGATATTGCGATGTATATACCAATATTTATTTTTACGAAATTGTGCCTATTTGCAAGAAATAGATATCACATATCATATAAGCACGCACAAAAAACTAACAATTATAGATTTTCTCAAAAAATATTTTACCAAGAAAAGAGAAAATTCTGATATGGGTGTACGGAACCAAATCTGAGTTGTTTTTCTTGTCAATATTTTAAATCAGTCTTAAAGTATAAAATTGTTAGCAATATCGTTTATTTCCTTCTTGGCATTGCATATGTACACAGTAATTGTACACGAATCATCCACGATTTAAAGTATGAATTCGAATAGAAATCTGGGTCAAAATTTCATTAATAATTACTACAAAAGATTCACTTGATTTGAAAGCAGTTTTATTTGAAATTGAAAGGGTTTTATTTGATTTGTAAAGGGTTTCATTTGATTTGAAGAAGTATTAATTTGATTTGAAATAAGTTTCATTTGAAGAGAAAATGCTATAAATAAGCAATTATGTTGCAGAACCAGGTTTCTACATTAAAGAGTCTCCGTACAATGTTGGTTTTTGCAAATTAATGGAACTTCAAGTTCGATAATGTCTTCCATTGCACAGTGGTCGATTCCATTGGCCAACAATAACAAATTAAAGTTACAAGTTTGTCAAAAAGTGTGGCAACTGTTTCTTATGCAAACAAGGTTTTAAAATTTAAATTTGTTTTTGTTTTATTCCTTTTGTAATCTTTAAGTAAAAGAGAGAGCACGTAAGCAGTTGAATTTTGCAGTGTTAAAAAGTATTAAATGAAGTGCAACTTAAAATAAATAAAACAAAAGAATTAAAACTTCTATCGAAATAAATCGAAATGAATATTGAATTAAATGATGTTAACTATATTTTAAAATAATAACAATGTGTAAAATTTGTTTTAAATTTGTTATAAAATTAATAATTTTCAGTCTCATTGTTACGTGTTCGTTCGTCCCTATATGTAAATTTTAACTAGAGTTTTAGTTGTGTTCCCCCCAGAAGTCTCCAATGGGATTTTTTGTGTTTTATTAGTTAATATTTCAAGATTCTAAACTGATAAAATCAGCTGCTTTCTTTTGCTCCTCTTTGTGTTATATTTTTAATACCGAAGTGATCTTATTTTTTAATTCCAAATATGAATTTTTGTGTGGTTGTTGTTACCACTAGGTTACATTGAAAATGTACGTTTGATGACTTTTCTTATGTATTTTGATCTGCTGAATTCGAAAATGAAGGTTAAAATATTTTTTATGGAACCGTTTTTGAGATATCCCGTTATTTTTAGTTTTTATGACTTTTTTTTCACTAAACAAACTCAAGTTAGAAATGTCCGATTATATCGTTGTTTGTACTTGAATGCAAGGTATTGAGATGACGAACAAACGTGTATAATTGGATCTGTGATAAGTTAAGTGGTTCAAATGTATCGATGAAAATAGGATGAATTTTCAAAACAATCTTGTTTTACAATGAATTTGTTTATAAAATACCACAAGATTTGCAATTTCATGAAAATCGGATAAAAACTACTGCCCTTGGAGTAAAATCGGGAGATCGGTCTATATGTGGGCTATACCAACACATGGGCTGATTCACCTCATTTCCGTTACACCAATTTGTGATCCTAAAATACTTCTAGATCTTAAATTTTAGGCAAATCGGATAGAAAGTATGTTTTCTAGAAGCCCAAAAAATAAAATCGGAAGATCGGTCTAAATGGGGGCTATATAAATACATGGACCGAGAGGCAACATTTTCGGCACTCTTATTTGTGGTCCTAAAATACCTCTAGATTTCCAATCTCATTGAAATCGGATAGAAACTATGGTTTATAGAAGCCCAAGAAGTAAAATTGGGAAATCGGTCTATATGGGGGCTATACTAAAACACCATTTTCAGCACACCTAAAATACCTTTAGATTTCAATTTTCAGCCAAATCGCATAGAAAGTACAGTTTCTAGAAGCCCAAGAAGTAAAATCGGGAGATCGGTCTATATAGGGGGCTACACCAAAACGTCATCAATCAATTCCATTTTATCATTAAATAGTTCTGACATAATTATAAAGCTGTGGCCGAAGTTTCACAATGATACCTAAACTGGAAGTATTTTTGGCCGCTGACTCCATACAGCACCGACCACTGTGCATTGGCAAATAAAGTATTTTTTTTTACTTTAAACTGTATTTTCGCCAAGAGAAAACAACAATTTTGCAATCTCTGTTTTTCGGAGATGGAATATATCAAAGATATAAAAATCTTGTATGTTGCAGATTTCTTCGTAAAAACATATTCCTTATGTGCCGAAATAAGTTTGACAGTTAGCTTTAAATCTACGAGTGCAAAAATACGGAACTTTTTTCAACCTGTTAATTTATTCATTATCTCTACTGAACTAATCTTTTAGCGACAATGTGAACGTTTCAAAAAGGATCGAGATGCGTTTAAGCAAATGTTGGAATCGGCCCAGAAGAAAATTGGCGATCTTAAAGCCAATAATGCCGGTAGACAAAGCCGAGGATCCATGCACAGTAGTGATGAAGATGACAAGAGCAAGATTGCCTATTTGGAGCAACAGGTATGTGGTATATAGATATCATAAGTTATATAACGACAAAGGGACTGAACAATTTTCCCTTGCAGATTGGTAGCTTAGAAGATCAACTGGTCGAAGCACGCTTGGAAGTTAGCAAAGTAAAGACTGAATTAGTTTCGGAACGGAGTGCTAATGAAATAAAAATTTCCGAAATGCAATCGAAACTAAATGAGTTCGAAGAGGAACGTGTTATTGGATCAGGACGCACAAAGATTCCTGGAATGAAAACAAAACTTGAGCTATCATGGCAAAAGGAGCGCGAAGATCAACAGAGGTTATTGCAAGAAACATCTACTCTGGCTCGCGATTTGCGGCAAACCTTGTTCGAAGTGGAACGTGAACGTGACAAGGAACGTTTGGAGTCCAAGAGACGCTTGGAGCAATTGAAGCGAACCACAGAAGAAGAGATGGAAGAGGGTCGCCGAAAGATAGCAGAGCTACAATGCGATCTCTTAGAATTAAGAGACGTACACGCTAAGCTAAGAACATCCAATGAGAAACTAAGAAGAGAACGTGAACGCTACGAAAAGGAATTAATAAAGCGCCGCATGGAGCAAGAAGGGGGCGAACGTAAATTGGGAGCTCTACTGCATACAGTTGATGAACTGGTGAAAATAGCACCTGACTTAACTGCCAATAGATTGGGTGGCTCAACACCGAACGACCTGAAACCCGAAACTGCAGCGGCAAGACGAAACCGTAGTCCATCGCCATCTATGAATCCTTCAACTGTATCTAGTGTATTAGCTAGACTCGCTGAAGCTTCTGAAGAGATGCGTAAGTTCCAACGGATCAACGAAGAAGAACATGAGCGCTATCGTATGAGACGAAGTAATCTAAGAAGGGCTGCTTCACAGGAAAATGACCCCCATGGCAGCCAAAGTTCAGTAGCCAGTTCCGCAAGTACGCAGAGAAATGGCACAAAACTTTCAAGATCTAGTCATAATGGAAGTTTGATTAGAAAGAGTTTGTCTTTGGATCATTCGATCCAAAAGGATCAGGTAATCAGTTGATTTGTGATTTCAAAAACACACATTTTCTAATAAATGCCCAATTTCGATTCCATAGAATATTTGGCGCCAAGATGATGGAAGTGTTTCTTCCATGCAGTCCATCGATTCCGAGTTGGGTGGTCTAGTGCGGGACTCAAGCTTCGATTCCCGACTTGATTCGCGTCTCTCTGGGGGATCCACACAAAGTGATATACCACGAGGGCCACGCAAGAAAAAGAAAAGTCTCATGGGTAAACTTAGAAGTCTCGCCAAGAGTGGTCGCAATTCCGAGAGTGAAATATCGGTGGGTATTCCTTACGTATTCCTACTTTAGCTAGTTAAAGTGAATGCTCAAATAATTTGTCTTGTACTCTTTAGATTCAAGGATCAGATTCTGACATTAGCGTTGCTAGTGATATGAGAGCGAGTAAGAAGGATTTACGTGGACGTTTATCGGGTATGTTCAAAAGATCGGGATCAACGTCGCGTAGTGGCAGCACAGAAAGAATGTCCAACGAGCATAGACCCGTGGCAGTGACAGTGGTGGGTGATGAAAATGGACCTCAGCCTCGCGATCCACCCCCAGCAAATTCTGTAACACCGAAACCTATACGATCGGTAAATTAGAATTAGACTTCCACCGCCAAAATATTCTAATCGATAATTTTTCACACTTACAGATAGCTAAACCGCCCACGCCTACCACTCCGATTACAAAAAGGAAAGTGGCCAAATGATAATTAATTGTAATTACATTTCTTTTGTAATATGTATTGTTATTATTTAATTTACTTTATTTTAATTTCTCACATACCATAGCAACTTTTTATCAATTAAATTATACATATACAAATACTGTTACAGAATTTTATGAACCGTATTGTTTTTTATCGCGGAACTATTATTTATTCGAAAAAGATAATAGGAAAAGAGGGGCAACGACAGTGTACATTGATTTTCACTTAGTTAATTTTATTTGATTTATTTCACAGCTTGTTCAAAGGGAAGAATTTTCCATATGCAAAATTTCTGTGAAAAATTCTGCTGTCTTTTACATGGTCTGAAATAAATGAAAGACTAACATATTTTTTTTACTTTTTACTAATTGCATCTCACTTTCAAGTCTTTTACTCTGTTTATGATAACGGGTCGTCCTTCCCCATTTTTAAAGAAATAAAAACCGATGATACCACCAGCCCATAGACTGCACCAAAGAGTACATATGTATATCGGGATGCATTGGTACTTCTTGAACGGCGTGTGGATTATCTTTGCTCCAAATACGCCTCATCACTGAAGAGAAGAAATTCGCGACATTTTTAATTGAACACTGAACTTTGAAACTGTGAAAATAAATTTCCACGATTTAGAAGCGTTGTTGTGGAGTTAACCTATTCATGATTATTTGCCAAACAATACTGAGTAGAGACAGTACTTTAAACTGTCAAAACAGCTGTCAGACAACAGAGTGATTCATATAAAAACTCATAAAAACGCCTGTTCTCAGCATTTTTTTATGTAATACCAACAATGTAGAAGCAAATTTTTAAATTTGTTGTCATCGACACAAATACGACTATAGCTATCAGCGATCGCTGATATATGTGAAGAGAGGCACTTCCCAAGGAGGAGTTCTATCACCTTTTCTTTGGAATGTTGTTATAAACAACCTTCTGGTTTCCCTAGAAAACGAAAAATAGTGAAGGCATACGTAAATGATGTGGCTCTTGCAGTAAGGGGTAAATTCCCATCCACAATTAGAGATATTATACAGGAAGCCCTCATGAAAAGACAGAACTAGTCATGTGCTTCAAAGAACGCAAACGTTAAGCCCATCTCCTTAGGTGTTATTGAAATTCCCTTTGGTGGAGGTGCAAAATACCTTGGAGTAACATTGGACAGGAAGCTGAATATTGAAGAAAGGGCGACAAAAGCTACGGTAGCCTTGTGCTCATGCAAAAAACAATAGGCAAAAGTGGGGACTAAAACCGAAAATTGTACATTGACTGTATACTGCAGTAGTTAGACCTATACTGTATATGAGTTGTGGTCTGCTGGTCTGCACTTCAGCAGCCGAAAAGTTTAGATAAAGTTTAGCGAATGGCGTATTTACACTAAAAAAAGAATTCTGGTTGAAATTTTTAGAAATATATATATCTAAAACGGAATTTTGAAAAAAAAAACTTTGACAACTCGAAGGAAACTTAGCCGAAAAATAATTTGTAACTTATCAAATCGTTGCTCACATGAATATGTGGATATTTTCAGAAATCATTGTTTGTCCACATACGCGGATTTTTCTTCCTTTTTTAAAGGGTGATACGGTCAAAATTTGGTCAAGAGAAAATGCGTGTAAATCGGTGAAATTGTGTATTTAAAAAAATCAAATTAAATTTGTTTTTCAAGTTCAATTAGTATAAAATTCAGGAAAAATATTCAGTTAGGCCTTCGCTTTTCCAAATCCGAACTGCCGGGCCTCACGCTTGACACCTGCCATCAGATTCTGTACAGCCACCTTGTCCACCTTCTTCGCAGCAGAAAGCCAGTTTGCCTTGAACTGCTGCTCGTCCTTAGCAGTTTTTTTGGTCTTCTTTAGGTTCCGCTTGACAATAGCCCAGTATTTCTCAATTGGGCGGAGCTCTGGCGTGTTGGGAGGGTTCTTGTCCTTGGAACCACCTGCACGTTGTTGGCGGCGTACCACTCCATGGCTTTTTTACCGTAATGGCAAGATGCCAAATCCGGCCAAAACAGTACGGAACAACCGTGTTTCTTCAGGAAAGGCTGCAAACGTTTATGCAAACACTCTTTCACGTAAATTTCTTGGTTGACCGTCCCGGAAGCCATGAAAATGCTGAAACCACCGGCAACTCTCTTTGTCGTCTCAGCGGCTTCCGGTTTTCGATTTCCTCCCGATCCAGACTTCCTGGCTGTCGACAAACGTTCCCCAAACACTTTAATTACATTTGTAACGGTTGATTTGGCAACTTTTAGCGATATTGCCAGCTTTGCGTGCGAGTAGCTCGGATTTTCGCGATGCGCGAGCAAAATTTTGATACGCTGCTCTTCTTGCTGAAGAGTGAATTCCAAAATCAAAATAGGAGCAACATTCAGGAAAAATATTCAGTTAGGCTTTCGCTTTTCCAAATCCGAACTGCCGGGCCTCACGCTTGACACCTGCCATCAGATTTTGTACAGCCACCTTGTCCACCTTCTTCGCAGCAGAAAGCCAGTTTGCCTTGAACTGCTGCTCGTCCTTAGCAGTTTTTTTGGTCTTCTTTAGGTTCCGCTTGACAATAGCCCAGTATTTCTCAATTGGGCGGAGCTCTGGCGTGTTGGGAGGGTTCTTGTCCTTGGGAACCACCTGCACGTTGTTGGCGGCGTACCACTCCATGGCCTTTTTACCGTAATGGCAAGATGCCAAATCCGGCCAAAACAGTACGGAACAACCGTGTTTCTTCAGGAAAGGCAGCAGACGTTTATTCAAACACTCTTTCACGTAAATTTCTTGATTGACAGTCCCGGAAGCTATGAAAATGCTGCTTTTCAAGCCACAGGTACAGATGGCTTGCCAAACCAGATATTTCTTTGCGAACTTTGACAGTTTTATGTGCTTGAAAATATCTGCTATCTTTCCCCTTCCTTTTGCCGTATAAAACTCCTGTCCCGGAAGCTGCTTGTAGTCGGCTTTGACGTAGGTTTCGTCGTCCATTACTACGCAGTCAAACTTCGTAAGCATCGTCGTGTACAGTCTCCGGGATCGCGCTTTGGCCGTCGTATTTTGTTTATCATCGCGATTTGGAGTCACTACCTTCTTGTAAGTCGATAGTCCGGCTCGTTTTTTGGCTCGATGCACGGTTGTAGACGATACACCCAGCTTATTTGCGGCATCTCGGAGAGAGAGGTTAGGGTTTCGCTTGAAACTACCGGCAACTCTCTTTGTCGTCTCAGCGGCTTCCGGTTTTCGATTTCCCTCCGATCCGGACTTCCTGGCTGTCGACAAACGTTCCCCAAACACTTTAATTACATTTGTAACGGTTGATTTGGCAACTTTTAGCGATTTTGCCAGCTTTGCGTGCGAGTAGCTCGGATTCTCGCAATGCGCGAGCAAAATGTTGATACGCTGCTCTTCTTGCTTGGACGGCATTTTGACAACTGAAGAGTGAATTCCAAAATCCAAATAGGAGTAACATTCTACACACACACCTTCAAAATGAGGGGTGTTAAGGTTTTTTAAATGCAAAATTGAAAGAAATACGTCAAGTTTATATTGACTAAATTTTGACCGTATCACCCTTTATTAAATAAACGGATCCAGAAATCGTTAGAATACCCTTTTTATACCCTCCACCATATGATGGGGGGTATATTAACTTCGTCATTCCGTTTGTAACACATCGAAATATTGATCTAAGACCCCATAAAGTATATATATTCTGGGTCGTGGTGAAATTCTGAGTCGATCTGAGCATGTCCGTCCGTCCGTCCGTCTGTTGAAATCACGCTAACTTCCGAACGAAACAAGCTATCGATCCCCCGATTTGGCTTGCAGAGCCTCTAAGAGAAACAAATTTCATCCGATCCGGCTGAAATTTGGTACATGATGTTAGTATATGGTCTCTACACACAAAAAATTATCACCAACATTTTTTCAATTAAACACTTAAATGAATTTGGAAACGGATTCAATTAATATGTTAATTGATTCAATTAATTATTTAATCAAATCCGAATAAAACCCAATTAAAAAAATGATTGATATTTGTTACGTTTCCAATTAAAATATTAATTGATTCAATAAATTTGTTAATCAATTCGGAAATAATTTTCAATTACAAACGTGATTGAAATTTTACCGTTTCCAGTTACACATGTGATTGATCCAATCACCTTTGTGATTGAAATTGAATAATTTTGAGCAATGGAAAGAGCGAAAAGAGAACAAGAGAATGGGTATTTATTCAACAATGTATGATGGTCAACGGATGGGTTTTTGTTTTTCGCGTAAATTGAAAAACATGATTGGCGACATTCTGTCTGCTGCATTGAAAATGTGTGCATAAATATTTTGAACGCAACAACAAATCATAGCAAAGGGTTGAAATAAATAAAGTGTGCAACAACAAATGGCCACGTGGTAAAGGTTTGAAAAAATATATGAGAGAACGCGTTTGAAATTACCTGTGTTTTGTGGTATTGTAAAAATGGAAAACAATCTACGTTTATTGAAGGTAAGAAATTGTGAAATGTGAATACCGTTTTCCATTGAAGCCTGTTTACATTAAACGGACTAAAATAATATATTTTTTATTCATTTCTTTTAGTGACCAATTTTATTTCGTGAAATTGACCAATCAATCCCATCAACTCCATCATTTTATCAAATATGTTGCGAAGTGGCGTTGGCATTAAATTGTATTTTTGTTTTACCTGCCTTTTTCAGTTTGAACCCAAGTAGAGAGCAGTATATCTGATATATAAACTAATGAGCTGAATTATGTAATTGTAAAAAAGTTCTTTCTTTTGGATTTAAAAATATGAAAAATATCCGAAAATATTAAAAATATGTATTTCCCATTTATGTATATATTTTTTCTATTTTTAGAATTTGCAAAGTATCATCAATATAATACCAAATATTACATTGCTTATTTATTTTTGTCTATGATTGGGTCAAATTTTAATAGACGATTTCAATGTGCGGAAATTTTGGAAATGAATTGTTACTAAAATTAAATTACCGAGCTCCTTAATACGCCTTTTTATGCTAAAAGACTACAACTGCAAAAGAAGATTATAAATCTGCAACCTGGAACTAAGAATTGAACTTGATATTCTATGCAGGTAATGTTTAACAAAATTAACTTTTAATTGAACAAAATTAAATTCGAATTACTCTGTTTACTTTCAGAAAAACTAATTTAGCTTACAGGTTGCTGATTTATTGGAAATCTAGGCGCATCTACATATTAGAAGGACCATGCTAACATGGTTATTATTATAAGGAAGATATTGATTTATATAATTTATGTAATTGTATTTGTAAGTTATGTTAGAACAAACCACAAATGACAAGAACCAAATTTATTTGTCTATTGCATAATTCAAAAAATAATAAAATATTAAATATGTTTTATAAGAAACACATATTTTCTTTTATTTCAAATAAAATTAAATACGATTTTGGGGTCGCAATATATAAATTTTTTGATTGAAATTTATAGCCAATTTCAATTAATTATTTAATTGAATGAATCAAATAGTTGATTGATTTTTGTCGCGAAATTAATTAAAATTTTAATTGATTCAATTAAAACTGTGATTGAATTTTATGTTAAAAATCAATCACGTTTTTAATTGATTCAATCACACCATTAATTGATTCCGTGACAAAAGTCAATTAAATTTTTTATTGAAAATCGTGTTGGTTTTCAATCAAAATGGGTGATTTATACTATCATTTTCGTGATTGAAGACATTTCAATTAAAAAAATGATTGAATCCGCGATTTTCGTGATTGAAATCAAAAAATTTTTTTTTTGTGTGTAATGACCATGCAAAAATTGGTCGATATCGGTCCATAATTGTATATAGGCCCCATATAAACCGATCCCCACATTTGACCTCCGGAGCATCTTGGAAGAGCAAAATTCTTCCCATTCGGTTGAAATTTGGTACGTGATGTTAGTATATGGTATCCAACAACCATGCAGGAATTGGTTCCTATCAGTCCATAATTATATATAGCTCCCATATAAACCGATCGCCACATTTGACCTCCGGTGCCTTTTGGAGAAGCAAAATTCATCCGATCTGGTTGAAATTTGGTACGTGGTGGTAGTATATGATATTTAACAACCATGCCAAAAGTGGTCCATATCAGTACATAATCATTTATAGCCCCCATATAAAGCGATCCCGAGATTTGGTTTTGGAGCCTCTTGGACGAGCAAATTTCATCCGAGTGAGTTGAAATTTGTGGATGACAGTCTTTCGTAGAAGTTTCTACGCAATCCATGGTGGAGGGTACATAAGATTCGGCCTGGCCGAACTTATGGCCGTATATGGTTGTTTATGTTTCTTTTTAGGATTTCCATATGGATAATTTTCAAAAGAGAACTTTCGCTTTAAAAAAAGAAAACATTTTAACTAAAAACGAGTTTATAATAAAAAAAATTCTTTATTAAATAATTAATAATTTTATTGATGCTAAAATTAAAATAATAATAGTTTCTAATGATAGAAACAACGAAATAAATGTATAATAAAACAATAAAAAACAAAAAGAATCACATTTTCTTAAAAAAGAAACAAAATAAATTGACGACGACAACGTATTGGCTTATTTACGTCGTACGTTCAATTACATTTCTAATTTTTACACCGTACGTCGAAACATCGCAATTGTGTTCCGGCTTTAATTTGTCAACATATTTAACCCAGTAAAGTGGCGAATTCCTACTAAATAAATAAAATTCCATCAATCTAGGATTTTTTTTAAATAGAGTACATAAAGAGCACTGTTAGACATAAAAATACGGCACCAAAAAAAGGGAGTGAACAAAAAGATACGAACACAAAAAGAGAATATGTTCTCTTTAAAAGAGATATAATGGACAGCCTATTTCTTTTCATCTTTTCGTGTGTGTGAGGGCAAAACTTGCGCGATCATCTGGTTTTAAGCTGCTTCTAGATTCTAGTGTCAACTGAAACAGTCGCTCTACTTCCGTCTCATCAATCAAACATAACCTCTCATTTGTTATTATCTACTGAAAACCGGACACCTCCCAAATGTGGACAGTTGTTTGGGGACGTTTACTATATTAACACATTAAAATTAACCTCTCAAAAGTGGACACCTCCCAAATGTGGTCAAAATTTAGGCGACCGTAGGTGTCCAACTTTCAGAGGATTCACTGTATATCATTTGTAGATACGTGCGATATTCCCATTTGGAGCCTTAGTTCCTCTGATTCGTCGATTTATTTGAATCCTATAAGAAGATTGTTTCATAGAATCCTTAGATCCCCAAAATCCTAGTAAGAGATTCTCGTGTCGATTTCAAGTTTCAAAGTTTAATCTTGATCTAGAGTTAGTGAAAGAAAATTAAACACTTGGCATGCCCTCCTCGTTTTCAAAATTGCAGTACACATTTCTAGTAACTTTTAGATTTCAAAAGGTTTTTTATTTAATACAATTGCTTTTGCTTATTGTAGACATGACTTAGGCTAGGATGTGAGTAACGGATCCTATGGATCGGTCAACACTTCGAGCGATATAACTTAAATTAAATATACATACAATTAAAATAATTTAAATTAAAATGATTTTCGGGAGTAAAACAGCGTTCAAGAGTTACAGCATTGAAAAGAGGCTTACAGTTAGATGATATGGTTGGAAAGATTTGGAAGTTGAAGAAATGAAATTCAATGTAGAAGACAGTTATATACAGAGAGTTGATTTCTATCAAACAATCAAAATGGCCTATATAAAATTAATTTTAAATACTACATATGGATGTCTTCTTTACGCTCCAGGAAATTTGAAGGCTTTTGAAGTCTCTGTTTGTACATTTGCTGTTGGCTTATTTGCAAAGTCCACCGTTTGTACCGGTTGGAGTTGAGTAGACTTCTGAGCTGGGCCTCCGTTGGATGCGGCCACTGCATTGTCATCGCGTTTCCACACCACCTTGTTTGATTTGTCGTCTTTGCGATCCCAGCCATGTTCCTCGTGGTGATGGTCATGGTGATCGGGTGAGGGGAACCATTCGGAAATGATAACTGGTTTCCAGATCTTCTTCCAGTCGGGAACCCAAACTTCTTTCCAGCCTGGTACCCATATTTGCTTCCATGCTTCCTTCCACTCAAGTTTTTTGTCTTCGACCCATATTTGTTTTTTGGCTGTTTTCCAGATTTGTACCCATGCTTCTTTCCATTCAAGTTTCTTGTCCGGTACCCATATCAGTTTTTTGGCTGGTTTCCAAATTTGTTTCCATGCTTCCTTCCATTCGAGTTTCTTGTCTTCAACCCAAATTTGTTTCTTGGCTGGTTTCCATATTTGTTTCCATTCCTCTTTCCATTCAAGCTTCTTACTGGGTACCCAAATTTGTTTCTTGGCAGGTTTCCATATCTTCTTCCAGTGGGATTTCCATATCAACTTCTTTTTCCATAAATCGTGACTAGTGTATTCCCAGCCATCATGATCTTTTCCTAAGAACTTTTCACCTGGAATGCCAACCTTGATCCATTCTGGGGTCCAATATTGTTTCCACTCTGGAACTTGGATTTCTTTCCAAGCCGGCACTTGTATTTCTTTCCAAACCGGAACCCAGATTTGTTTCCATGCTGGTACCTGAATATCCTTCCATGCTGGTACCTTAGTGGGAACCCAAACTGGCTTCCAAATCTTCTTCCAGTCTGGCACCTGTATTTCTTTCCAGGCCGGAACTTGGATCTCCTTCCACACTGGTTTCCAAATTTGTTTCCACGCTGGTACTTTAATTTCTTTCCATGATGGCACTTTCACCGGAACCCAAACAGGCTTCCAAATCTGTTTCCATTGTGGTATCCAGATTTGTTTCTTTGCAGGTTTCCAGATTTTCTTCCAACCCTCTTTCCAGGTTACTTTCTTTTTCCAAAAGCCTGGATCATGATGATGTTCATGATGATGGTGATGATACTCATCGAAATCTATCCGCTGTTGCGCTACTTGCGACACTTGCGACTCTGATGTGTGCAAATCACCGGTATTACTGCTTGGAACCCTTTCCTGAGCTAAAATATTCTTCTGAACATTTTCGGGTACGGCTTTGCCATGGACCAAAGAACTGGATATGAGTAAAACACTAAATGCCGATAACTGTAAAGAAAGTAAACAAACAGATTTGTTTTTTTTTTTAATGTAAAATTCATATAATTTTAAATCTACAATAAATTCATTCGGCTACTCCATTTCCAAAAAAATCAAATTTACATTGTAATCGAATTAAAATATGAGTTACTGTAATATAGTCCCACGGCCTAATTTCCATTGACGAGCCTGTCAGAGGATTGGTACCAATTTTCAAGTTTATCTCAATTTTCAAATGTATACATTCGTTGAAATGATAAATTTCGTTGTTATACTCGCAAAATTCAATATCTGAAGATTTCAAATGTAAAATACGTTTGTTGTGTGTTAAAAACATAAACAAGAGAGGTTCAAGGACAAAAAGGCTAATTAAAACAAGTACATTACCACAATGGGTTGTGTACTACTAAAGACTGTCATCCACAATCGAAGTACTTAGAGTATGGTCATTGGCGTGGCCCCATCGAATTTTAGTATTTTTAAAGGACGGGCGAACAAAATTAAAATCTGAAATACGTGAATTTGTGGATCGAAATAAGATCCCGATGTGTAAACTAGAGAGATAAATATAGTTTTGCGAATACATTAAATATTATCCGACGAGAACCGTCAAATTTCTATTTATGTTTCTGGGAAACGACATTTTAGACCAAAGAAGTTTTCATTTATTGTTAGAATTGTTCCTAGAAGCCAAACAAAGTTCATTGAGGCAAACCATAGGTTAGGTTAGTTTGCTTAGGTGGCAGCCCGATGTATCAGGCTCACTTATTTAGACTATTCAGTCCATTGTGATACCACATTGGTGAACTTCTCTCTGATCACTGAGTGCTGCCCGATTCCATGTTAAGCTCAATGATAAGGGACCTCCTTTTTATAGCCGAACGGCGTTCCACATTGCAGTAAAACCACTTAGAGAAGCTTTGAAACCCTCAGAAATGTCACCAGCATTGCTGAGGTGGGATAATACACCGCTGAAAAACTTTTTGATGTTCGGTCGAAGCAGGAATCTAACCCACGACCTTGTGTATGCAAGGCGGGCATGCTAACCATTGCACACGGTGTCTCCCCAACCATGACTTCATTCCAAAGTACGCTAAGTCTAAAAAGTGAATTTTACAGTAAGCAAGTTCAAAGCCTTTTTTTTTAATTTCCCAAAAAACCGTATACAATAGAAATTCCCTTATTTTCGGCCTTAAAATCATATTTATTATATTTTTTTTAGTATGTACGAACTCAAAATAGTAATAATAGAACAAGGCTAGAAATGACTTAGACCACTTTTTAAAACCGTATACAATAGAAATTCCCTTATTTTCGGTCTTAAAATCATATTTATTATATTTTTTAGTATGTACGAACTCAAAATAGTAATAATAGAACAAGGCTAGAAATGACTTAGACCACTTTAGACCGAACAAATCTGTTTGTCCTTTTTTGATTGGACATTTTTTAAAACTTTAGTCACAGGCTAAGTACAATATTAACCATAACTTTTGATAGAAGTGTCCAATAAATGCAGGATGCAATTCACATCAATCCGAATAAATAACAGCGAAATCCATCAAAAAATGCTAAGTCGACTTAGCGTACTCTGGAATGAGGGCATCGATATGTTCGTAATCAAAAAAATAAAATTTTATTGCAGTTAATAAAAAAAAAGGATCGACCAAAAACAGATCCTGTAGATTCAAAATTCTGACCACACTTTGTTAAAATTTTGCAAAAAAATAAATTGTGGGCCCATATCTCGAAAACTATAAAATATAATCACAAACGCTTTTTTGAAGGGTTTTACAAGTTCTATCCAGCAATCATCGAAATCGGTTCATAATTGCGGATTTGACAGCTAAAACAAAATTTGGTACCCCCGAGGTGACCAACTTTCAACGCCTACCGGTCAGCCCGTGGACCCACTAGTGGACCCACTAGTTGGAACCACTGTGCAGAGTTATTAAAAAAGCGATTTAGAACCACTGTGCGACGGTTTATATATGGACTATTTACAGTGGGGAGCAAAACCGAGCGAATATTTTCACTTTGTGCAAACTTTATTACATAGAAAATGTCTATTAAAGCCCACACAGATTGGGTCGGTGATTACTGGAAATAAGTTAAATGGTCAGATGAAACAAAAATAAACCGTTTTTAATATGATGCAAAAGAACATTACTGGTAACGACTTCCGAATATTACTGATAATGACCTGGTAACTGCAAACTCTCCACATCACACAAAGCGTTAAACATAGAGGGGAAATCTCGTGGTATGGGGATGGTAACACACTTGACCATTGGTTAATAGTAAGGAATCATGAAAAAACGGAGACTACCTTGATATTGTGCAATAAAGTTTGCCTGAGTTTGTGGAGGTTTTCGCCTACCTTGAGGATCAAGTTGTCTTTCTAAAAGACGGCAAACGTTAGCATATTTACAAAATAGTAAGGAAATGCTTGTCGGAGCTCAATTCTCAAATGCTCAGAATACCACCACGAAGCCCTGATTTCAATACTATTGAGAATTTATGGGCTCTGGTTAAAATGGGCTTGAGTTACACCACAGAGCACCAAAAAATAGCGATAAGATCTAGAGCAAAGTTCAGCACAATTAGTCGGATATTTCAACATAAATAATAAAAAACTTAATAGAAGTATGTCAAGAAGAGTTAAACCATAATTAGATAAATACAAAGGACTGTGGGCTAAAGTTTCAAAACTGGATTCAGACTTACTGGTAGGTATATAATTTATCTGAATGTACAGTTTTGTTTATCAGGAAATAAAGCATAAATGAAATATATATTTTGTAGCAATTGGACTCAATAGACGGTTTTTATTAAGCAAATAAAGTGTACTCTTAAGTGGTCCACATGCACTCTGTTTTGCTCCCCACTGCAGAATTCTGTACCAATTTTTGTTTGCATGGCAGTTAAGGAGTTGGTATAACATCACTTGCTAAAACATAATAATAATAAGAATGAACTACAGCGTGGCTAATATATAATTTAGTTATATAATTTAGTCTTAATCTTCGTGTTGGGTCAATTGATCGGTATTTAATATATTTAGACACAAACTTTAAAATTGCATTGTTATTCTTCATGATTCTAAATTTTTGAAGAAGTGCCCAGTAAAAAAAGAGCTTCCAAAGAAGTAGTTTGGATCCCCAATTTGTGTAGTGCAAACTTGGATCATCTCCAATGAATTTTACATGAGCGTGTCATAGGACAGAAATAGTCCGTTCTTTGAAGAATACTTTTGTATTCTTGCTATCTAATTTTTTTCAATTTGAGAATTTTTTCGCTCTGACCGGGTGTTGAACCTGGGTTTGTTGGCACCACAACAGCCACAAACGTTAATGGACATGAAGCATCGAAACGTCAATTAATGTGTTTGTGATATGATCGTAATATGAAACCAAGGCGTAACATTCTACACGCAGGTTCAAATCACATCAGCGGTGAGTTCTTATTAAATATTTTTCTACAAAAATATTTTTTTTTATGTTCTACATCGTTTTAATTTTGTTATTTTCGGCACATATTTTTCTATAAATATATGTTTTCTACTTATACTCAACTAAAAATTGAATACTCGAGTAATTTACAAAATCTTCTCAAAAGAATTTCCATGGAAGTGAAAAAATCAACTGGCTTTTTTCTATTTAAAAAAAACTTTTCCCCTTCGACCGGATGTTGAACAGTACAAAAGCACAAGAGAAATTTAAATTTAGGGTTAAATAGAGTGCCAATCTGTGCACACGAAAATAAATGCTATTTATATCAATTGTTTAATTTATTGGTTGGTTGGCTTTTCGTGATTGCACACAAAAGAAAAACATGCTTGCACTCAGAAAATTGAACGTCGTAACTACAAGTAAATTCCATAATATTGAGTAGTTCAAATTGTACTCACAGTTAGTTAAATTTAACTATTGATGAATAAAATTAACTCAGTGGAAGTAAATTGAACTTACGGCCATTACCAGCAAAATGGTTCAGAACTCCCAATGAGTTCGTAAATGGACTGAAGCAAATATAATAATAGGGAATACGTATTTTCTCGAACGTACGAAGAAGTTTCTCAGCGTTACAGAACTTTTACTGTGCAATATTGCGAAGTCTACACCGAAAAAACGTGAACTGTTTTAATGAACTATCTCGCACGACAATTGAACTAAATTTTAGTCCACATTTTAAGATTTTCACAAAGCGTTGTTAAAACCAGAAAATTTTAATGCCCTGTTGTACTTTTTAATGCCCTGTTGTACTTTTTAACTAAAATTACATCATCTCATAGAAGAAAAAATTAACTAAAACCAAAGAAGAAAATCATTGGCGCCAAATCATGACCATTTTAACCATACAGTAGTTCATTCTTATTATTTTTGGGAATCGTACGAAAATCTTCTTTTGCTTTAGTTCATATTGAACTTATGTGTACGGTCATTGAACTTTATACTCACGTTTAGTTCATAAAATTTTTGAGACATACACTTAGAAAATTGAACGTCGTAACTACAAGTTAATTCCATATTATTGAGTAGTTCAAAAGAGTACTCACAGTTAGTTAAATTTAACTATTGATGAACAAAATTAACTCAGTGGAAGTAAATTGAACTTACGGCCATTACCAGCAAAATGATTAAGAACTCCCAATGAGGTCGTAAATGGACTGAAGCAAATATAATAATATGGAATACGTATTTTCTCGAACGTACGAAAAATTTTCTCAGCGCTACTGAACTTTTACTGTACAATATTACGAAGTCTAGTTGGACATGAAATTTCCATTTTTAGTTTAAATAAACTAACGATGAATGTCAGTTCTAACTACCGTTAAGTGAATCTATTTCTAGACACTTGTTCGTCTCCGAAACATGTGCTCGTGTGGTGTTTCTAAAAATAGACACCCTTGACTGTATGTGTTTATGAAAACATGCAGCCAAGCTAGAATAGAATAAACAAAGTGACATTTGGTTGTTAATGAGTATAAGAGCTAAGTGGCCCACTGGATAGTGTGTTTAGTTAGAAAACTGATGGTACGCGGTTCGATCCTCCGTCCGGACAAAAGGTAAAATTTTATAAAATGATAAAAATAAAATCTAATAAATGATTCTAAAGGATTTGTACTACAGAAGAGTAAGTGGTTTGTATTAAATATAATATGATATGTAGAAATGGGGATCCTCCCCCTTGAGGTCTCCTAGCTCCAAGTCACCAGGTGGTCTAGGAAATCCAGAACATTATTTTTTTTTCCGTTTTTAACAAATTTATTATTTAGTTAATAATTTACTTCTGAACAGTTAAATTTTAACTTGACAAAAGTTAAAGCAAATTACTAACCTATAGGAAAATGTTGAACTTACTATAGGTACATGCTTCTTTAGCGACATACGAAGTTCAATATTAACACTGGTTAGTTAAAAATATATAGAAAATTTCAAACTTTTATCACACAGAAAAAAAATTCCATAGTTAAACTAACGCCAATTTAACTTATTTTTATTTGAAAAAATTTATTTGCTTGTGGTTAAATTTTATTATTTTTGACGAAATTTTCCGCAGCTTAATGATATCTTACTTTTTTAAATAAAAAAATAATTCTTTTATCCAAAAACACAATCCATTTCGCATATATCAAGTAATGTTTTTTTCTGACTTTCAGCCTTTAAGTATGTAATGTCGAATATCTTTTCGGAATTTTCCGAAACTTTTTGGAATATATGTAACACAAGTATATACGGCCGTAAGTTCGGCCAGGACAAATCTTATGTACCCTCCACGTACAAACTTCTACTAAAGGCTGTAATCCACAATCGAATTATTTCCGATGGCAAGGAAACCGATATGAACCAATTTTTGCGCTGTTTATATGGGGCTATATATAACTATGGGCCGATATTAACCAATTTGTATATGGTTGTTAGAGGTCATATATTAACTCAACGTACAAAATTGTAATCGAAACGGATGAAATTTGCTCCTCCAAGTTGTTCTTGAAGTCAAATCTGGGGATTGGTTTATATGGGGGCTATATATGGGGGCTATATATAACATAATTATGGACCGATACGGACCAATTTTTGCATGAATGTTAGGGACCATATACTAACACCATGTACCAAATTTCAATCGAATCGGATGAAATTTGCTCCTCCAAAGGACTCCGGGGGCCAATCTGGGGATCGGTTTATATGGGGGCTATATATAATTATGGACCGATATCGAACAATGTTTCTCTAAGAGGATCCGAAAGCCAAATCTGAGGGTCCGTTTGTATGGGGGCTATGCGTAAAAGTGGACTGATGTGACCCATAGCATGATTTCAATAGACGGACGGACGGGCATCGCTAGATTGACTCAGAATTTCACCACGACCCAGAATATGTATACTTTATGGGGTCTTAGACCAATATTTCGATGGTGGAGGTATAAAAAATATTTGGTTCTGTTTGGTCGAAGCAGGAATCGATCCCACATTGAACCCCTTTGTATTAAAGGCGGGCATGCTAACCATTGATCCACGGTGGCCAACTAAATGTAGTTTTCTGTCACATAAACTTTCTTTACATAGGCTCGTGCTTTACTGTTTCCGTTGATGGCTATAGCGATAATTGTCTATTGATGAAAACATTGTATGGTCCGCGGTTCGATTCTCCGTTCAGGAGAAAGGTAAAATTTATAAAATCGAATAATTCTTTCTACTTTGTTTGTATTACAGAAGAAGGTGTTTCCTCGCGGAAGTGAGAATTATGCGAAGATAAATGCAATATGCCAGAAAGTCTCTAACATATGAAATTATTTTTACATCCTATATAAATATCAAAGTTTATCACAAAAAGTATATACATTTCTCCAAAACAAACTTCCTTACAGCGAAAATCAAACGGGAAACTATATATGTTTGTCTAATTTTTTTTTATTATTTAAGTCTATAGATACAATATCCTTACAGACTAATACTTAAAACTACATATATACACAATAAAGATCGGAAATATATTATAAATTCCATTCATTCATTCATTCAAATAAAGAATCATTTTACGTTTTAACATATTTCTATCCTCAGAAAGATTAATGATGTGATAATACCTATTAAAATCATCACATAAGTGGCGAAGGGAATCATTATTTGCAAACTCTCTCTGGAAGTATTGTATACTTAATAAACGGAAGTTCCTTGTTGGTCTAAGAGGTACAGTTAGACTAATACGAATCAAAATAAAACTCGAAATAAGTTTTCCATGTATAATATTCATAATAAACGTAATATTTAACATTTTTCTTCGACTAATTAATGACGGAAGTTTAATTAGTTCAAGTCTAAATTTGTACGAAGGTAGTGTAAGATAAGTCCTTCCTCGATTTCTCAGGCAAAAAATAAGGAATTGTTTTTGAACTGATTCAATTTTATCCGAATATATTTTATAAACAGGGTCCCATATAACTGAGCCATATTCTAGGGTACTACGAACAAGAGAAATGTACAGAATTTTTGTGACACAGTGATCATCAAATTCTTTACACCATCTCTTCATGAAACCAAGCGAGCTGTATGCTTTATTAATCATCATAGTTAAATGTTGTTTAAAATTTAATCTATTATATAAAAGAATACCAAGATCAAGAAAAGTCTCAACCCTTTCAAGTTCACGACTGTAAAGAAAGTAACTAGTATTACTGCGTTTAACTCTATAAAATGACATCTGCTTACACTTTGAGATATTTAATTGCATCAAATTTATATCACACCACAATGAGAAATTTTCAAGATCAGACTGTAATAAAGTTTGATCAATAGGGTCATAAAAAGAATAGAAGATTTTGACATCATCAGCATACATTAATACATGAGCATTTTCAATAACACAGGGTAAGTCATTTATAAAGAGTGTAAAAAGGACAGGTCCAAGATGACTACCTTGAGGAGCTCCAGATATTACATCAAATTGATTAGAAAGAACATTCCCAAACCTCACTCTCTGAACACGCCCTGTTACATAGTTTGGGAGGAAAGAATTATTTTTTTTTTGTGGGTATACATTTGAAAAATTTCTGTGTTTGGAAATAAAAATAAATATTGGAAATAAAAATAAACGAAAAACATCAATCTTAAATTTTTAATTGAAGAAATATATTGCTTAAAAATAAAATATTTCTTTGAAGAAAATTACTATAATTATTTGTTCTCTACCAACAACCAAAATTTGGTCAGATTCTTCAATACTATTGTTGCAATTTGGAAGATTTTGGTGGACTTAGTTTTTTATATTTTCGTAGATATTTCTATACAAGTTGACACCTTATGTTATTGTCCACACTAGAATATAGAAATGTCTTGTGTAGGCCTTTGATTCATAACATACACCTTACTCATAGTTTTAACATTAAAAAAAATACGATTCATTCCACTTGCCTTTTGTGGTAATATTTGTTCGACACTACTAGTTTTGAATTTAAACTTCAGGGAAAACGATGGTCAGTGAAATAGTAATTGGCAATTTTAATATATAACTCGCTATTTATTTATTTATTTCACTGAAAAAGCAATTTTTGAGATAAACAAGCACCCACACCCACCAAACAGAATACGTACAAAACCTACGAATGTGATAGCGATGAGTAGAGCGTTGCCAAGGCAGAATCATCATTAACTGGTTAATGTCTTTACTAAATGATTATAAAAGCAATGCCATATTCGAATAATGTAACCCAGAGAAAATGCGCAGAAGCAGTATTGCTTGAAAATGTAAAATAAAAAAATGAAACCAAAATGAATTGGTACCCAGCAAAAACTAGGTAACCACATCTCATTACAATTGGCATTACCAGGAGTACAGCTGTCATTACACGTTGCATTACATTGCGGTGAGTTCTAATGACTAACTTGTAATGACAAAAATAAATACTTCTCGGTAATTTTCGAATTGTTATTCTCAAACTTTTATGCAGTTTACTGTTAATGACTTAATAAAATAGAATGTTGGTCCATTAGGTATAATTATTCACATAATTGAGTTTTTACTTAAAAAATCAAAAAGAATATGTAATGTAACGGTAATTCTGAACATTTTTCCGTTAAGAAATTTTTATCACAAATATTTCATAATAATTGTGCTTTAAATTAATTCCATTAACATGTTTTAAATAAATGCTTTCTTATACCTCATTCGCATTACCCTTCCAAAATGCACTTAAACTAGATTTCAAATGCCTATATTTTAGTATTCTAGTTGTTATATCTTTTGTTTTCATGAACAGGTGTCGCTTATTAAAATACCTTTAAACACAATAATAAAAAAGGGACTTAAAATCCATTTTAGTAGATTTCGAACCTAATGTGAATTGACTATTGGATATATTATAACGTAATTCACGAATCCAACTACCTTAAACAACCTACATTTATTTCTATAGCATTTTCACTTCAAATGAAACCTTTTACATTTCAAATGAAACCATTTTCAAACAAAATGAAACCTTTTTCTAATCAAATGAAACCTTTTTCAATTCAAATGAAACATTTTGCAAATCAAGTGAAACCTTTTTCATTTCAAATGAAACTTTTTTCAAATCAAATGAATCTTTTGCAATTAATTGTAAAATATATTTATATTTGACCCAGATTTTTAGTTGAAATCTTACTATAAACCATTGATGGTTAGGGCTTAATTGCTATGTATTAGAGCTCGACCAAAGCATCAGCTCCGGCTTCGGCTTTCGGCCAAAAATCGATAATCGGCCACGAATCGGACTTCGGCTTCATGAAGTCGATTAAGCGAAGCCGAAGCTTTTTGAATAATTTATTTGATATTGATTTGTCCAAGTGTTGAATTTATTTCAGTCCAAACACCCAGTACAAATAAAACGTTAAAAAATTATAAAAAAAAAATTGTCATTATAATATCAAACTACTGGACTGAATTGCCATTTATTGTTGTATGTATGCATTCTAAATAAATATTCTAATATTGAATAAAACACTTCAAATTTCTTTAATTACAAATTTGAGGAATATAATCGGCTTCGGCCGATTATTGCTTTTTTTTTGTCGAGCTCTACTATGTATAATGTGTATACATGGGAAATGTTGAAAAAAATAATAATTTCCTCCACAACGAAATTTAGACACTCTAATGTCATATGCGATATTTTTTTCGTAGTTAATTTTTTTTAATTTAGAATTTTTCGGTTTTTGCGCGTGTTATATTTAAATATATTTTTATATTTTGACTTAATGTCACCTAACCTATATTTTAAATGTGATTTCAATTTTTTATTATCAAATTTCGTGCGAAAACTGTTTACAATAACTCATTGTGGATTTTCGATTGGTTGATATTTTCGATGATAATATTAGAAAAAGATTATGCGTCTTCAAAAGAATTGTCTTTAAAGTCACCTTCTTGTTGTTGTTTACATAAACCGTTATTTTTAAAAATAGAAACTCATTGGAAAGATCAGCAGCTCTTTACATTGAAAATAAGAAACATTACATTAGTTGCAAATTGATACTACAATGAGTGAGACTGATTTTAGTTCGGGAAGCTCCGATTGTTGGGAGCCCAATCATAGTATGCCAGTCGAATTAGAAAGCAGCATGTCTGACGTCAAAATCAATGAAGAGCGAGCAATAGCTGTTCCAAAAAGAAACCCAGGAACCTACTCAAAAATTACAAAAGACACAAAGATGCTTTTTATAAAATTATATGAAGAAGGAAAATGCATTGGAGAAGCCGCAAAATTACCATCCATTAAAATAAATACAGCTAAAACGATTATATCACGGTATAAAAGAAATGAAGATTTGGTGGAAGCAAGACGTGGAGGAAAACGGCGGTCAGTATTGACGGACGACATTATTAATTGGATTGAAATATATGTGGAACGTGAGCCTGGAATTACATTGAAAACTATAAAAACTAAGTTATTTCGAGAAAAGGGCATAAATATTTCATTAACATCCATTAATAATGCGCTCAGAAAGCTCAAAATAACGTTGAAATTAGCTTCGATTGAGATGGATAGAATGAACTGTGAACGAACAATTCAATTAAGAGAAAATTATGCAAACGAATTTACACAATGGGTTCCACATCAACGGGAAAAGTTAATCTTCGTCGATGAGTGTGGGTTTAACCTACATCTCAGAAGATCTCAAGCCAGATCCAGAAAGGGCATCAGAGCGCCAGTTGTTGTTCCAACAGTCAAAGGTCGAAATGTCACATTGATTGCAGCTATAAACAATGTAGGTGTGGTCCACCACATGGTCGTATCCAATTCTACGGTGAATGCTGAACGATTTAAAATGTTTATGACGCAGCTTCTGGAAAAAATTAACCCGCAATTGGAAAATTCTTTCATTATTATGGACAATGCACGTATCCACAAAGGCCAGGATATCGCAAACATGGTAAATTGCAGAGGATGTATCATAAAGTTTCTACCACCATATTCTCCCATGCTGAACCCCATTGAGAAAGCATTCTCCAAAATGAAATTCCACGCACGTTCAATCCTAAGCAATATAGGAATTGAACATAACGTTAACAAGTTATCGAGGAAAGTATTCAACAATTAAATCAAACCGATTGCTAAAATTATGTTATGGACATGGTCTTGAAAATTCCACAAGCCGCAAGCCGACAACCCTTGCACTGAATTAGTTATAAATCATGCTTTAAATTATTACACTGTTTTCTAATATTACATTATAATTTTAATATAACAATAATTCATATTTTGTAAGTTCTTATGAATTAATTGTAGTGAATTTAATTTCTTATAAACTTAAGTCCTAATCAATCGATGAATAAAATGTATGTATATATATTCAATTAAGAAGAGTTTTTATTTAAGAAGGTTTACATTCCTAAAAAACATTGAAAAGAAATTGTTAAGTATACACATAAGAAAGTAACGCATAATCCTTCAACAAAATGTTTACAAAAAAGTGTAGTTTTGCTTTTAGTGATATAAAAATTTATCCGAAAATAATTATTGTTGGTTAATTAAAATTCATCCATCAGTAAGCACTCATTTGATTTTAGAGATTCATTTGATTTGAAAAAAGTTTCATTTGAAATGAAAAATGTTTCACTTGATTTGCAAAAAGTTTCATTTGATTTGAAAAAGGTTTCGTTTGATTTGAAAAAGGTTTCATTTGATTTGAAAAAGGTTTCATTTTATTTGAAAAAGTTTTCATTTGATTTGAAAAAGGTTTCATTTGAAATGTAAAAGGTTTCATTTGAAGTGAAAATGCTATATTTTAAGTGTGAAATTAATTTGCGTGTAATCTTATTTAGATGATTTATTAGATTTTTTGTTTACTTGTACAATATTCGTTTCTATTCAAGTAGTGCTCCTATTACAGCATTACTCGCCATATTTTGATCCATTGTAATCGGTGATAGAAACTAATATTTTCGAGATTTGGTTGCCTGAGACAATAAGTGGCTATTTTGCAAATTTGGTATATCTACGAATAAGTGATTACATATTAGGTGATTATATGCTCTAAAAGCACTACTTATTTCATGGCCGAAAGTATGCCTGGGGAGAAGTACTTTCCCCCTAGGACATGTGTATGTAAATGTAATCCGGAGCGACGCCAATTAATAAGTGGTTATTAATTTTTAAATAGGCTTATATACAAGATTACCGGGTAATGAGAGTTTTTGCTGGGTAGTATTCGTGAAAACGTAAATCTAGATTATGAAGCAAGGAAATTGGCACATTTAAGCTTATGGTAAAATTTTCTAATTTGCTGCTTTCGTTTTCAATATTCACAGTACGGCTTTAATTTCATCTTAAAAACATATGTCGACTAACCTACAAGTGTAGCTAAAACAATATGTGTGTCAAATTGGTTATGAAATTGGTTCGTGTCCAAATACCAATACCAAAACTTTATTTTCTTTAAATTTGAATTATTAAGAACAAGCAACCATGAACAAATTACTATTTTCGTCCCATAATGCGAACTTTATACTGACATTAAGGGATGAAACATGTTCCTTGAAATACACATATCAATTTCACAAAGTTTTCGTGTTCTTAAAATACGAATGCGAATTTTGCTTAGCACAGCCACAGTTATGTAGGTCTAAGGTCAATTTGGCTTTAATTATTCAGAAATATTTTTTAGAATTAATTAATCATTTAATTTGGATTGTTGACCTTTGTTTATCACTGTTTCACTAAAGCCAATTTAACTATATTTTAGTTCATGGAATTATTATGTTTGGAGAAAGTTTCCTTTACTCTAATAATTTTTTTGCGTACGTAAGTTACATGAAGTAAAAAAAAAAACGAGAAAAAAATTATACACAAATTAAGCATAAAGATTTACAGTTAAAGTTCTTATTTCTCACAAAATAGTTCATTATTTCTTTAAATTTGTAAATTTTACTACAAGTGCGTCCATCATGAACTTCCTATGTCACTAAAGACATTCTTGCAATTTTTAACTCCAATTTTTTCCTTCAAACTACAAAATTTTCTTGATCAAGTAAAAATATTTATTTATTATACATTGATGTCTAATATTAATTAGATAATTATAATTAATAATTATAATTATATTAACACATGTTAAGTTTTGTTTCGATTTGGCAACTCCTTCATATAGAAACAGGTGTTCAAAAAAGACGCCTTCGCAATTTTTTTTTTACAATGGAAAAATTAGAAATGCGTGGTGTCATTAAATATTTACATAAAAATGGTTTATCGGGACAAGAAATTCATAATGATATGGTGAATGTCATATGCAACAGTAAAAAATTGGGTTGCTGAATTTAAACGTGGTCGTACAGGCACTGAAGGTGAACCACGTAGTGGACGTCCAAAAACCGCAACAACAACAGAAATTGTAGCCAAAGTGCATGATATAGTATTAAATGAACGACGAATAAAAGTGCGTGAAATTGCTAATATCATGGGCATCTCAAATGATCGACTCCATTTAATTTTGCATGAAGAACTACAGATAAAAAGCTTTCTCCAAGATGGGTGCCGCATTTGTTAATAGTCGATCAAAAACGCATAAGAATGAACATTTCTCAAGCTTGTTTGGATCGTTTTAAGTGAAATAAAATGGATTTTAAGCGTCGTTTCATAACTGCTGATGAGACATGGATCCACCACTATACTCCAGAGACAAAAGAACAATCGAAACAATGGACTGAAGCTGGAGGAAGTGCCCCAAAGAAGGCAAAAACAATTCAATCGGCTGGTAAGGTTATGGCAACGGTTTTGTGGGACTTCAAAGGTATTTTATTGATTGACTATCTGCAAAAGGGCAAAACAATAAATTCCGAGTACTATTGCAACCTTTTGGATCAATTAAATGTACAAATTCGAGAAAAACGTCCTGGCTTACAATACAAAAAAAATAATTTTTCATTATGACAATGCACCAGCGCACAAGAGTTTTTTAACAATGGCTAAAATCAAAGAATTAAAGTACGAGTTGCTTGACCACCCACCTTATTCTCCTGATTTAGCTCCCAGTGACTTTTACTTGTTCCCAATCTAAAAAAATTCCTTGCTGGCAAGCGTTTTACCTCAAATGAAGATGCAATTACAGTTGTAAACCACTATTTTGAAGACCTTGAGGAAAACTCTTTTAATCAAGGGATAGAATTGCTGGAAAAGCGTTGGACTAAGTGTATTGAAGTTTCAGGAGATTATATTGAAAAAACAAAAATATATTTTTGAAAAACTAAATATTCTCTTTAATTGATAGGCTAAGAAGTTTCCGAACCGCCCTCGTATTTTCAAATTTGTTTCGTAGTATAAAGTATGCTAAGGTGATATTAAAAAGAGAATTGTGTCTTAAATGTGTGAACCGCACTGAAATTCAATTTACACAATATTAAGGACAAATTTCTTTAAAATAATGAAATTATAATTAAAA
Source organism: Haematobia irritans (assembly GCF_050003625.1). Lineage (NCBI taxonomy): Eukaryota > Metazoa > Arthropoda > Insecta > Diptera > Muscidae > Haematobia > Haematobia irritans. The sequence continues at coordinate 86,172,794 of NC_134398.1, forward strand.
TAAAATTAACAATTTTTGCTTCAAAAATTTGCTTGATTAAATTTAAGATACATATTTTAAAGTTTGCTCGTGGGTCTTTGAAGTAAGGCAAATTTTACTTAAAGTATGGAAAACCATTTTTAATTTAAAGAAAATGCCTTTAAATCAAACGAAGTATGGTTTTAAACTGACACTTGTTTGCACGTGCATTGTTTTATCAATATATCGCACAAATACAATGAATAGAATAAAATAGAATAGAAGGCGCATTTCTCTAATATAAAGTTTTTTTCCTTGTCCAAAAGTCGATAAACTTTTCAATGAAGTCATATTGTTCTATAAATAAGTGATTTGACTTAAAAATGGGTATCGTAACATGAAAGAAAAATTTTTTGGGCTAAAGTCAACTTGACTTTAATAATTCAGAAAAATTCTTTAAAATGAATGACATTGTCTTTGAATTTGTTGCCTTTTTGGATCTTGACTACAAAGCAAAAAATCGTTCAAAAATAGGACATGTTTTTCAACACTTTATTTTAAAGACGTTTTGTACTTGAAACATAGCATAATTTCTTCTGGAAGTCGAGTCTGACTTTGGAAAATAAAGTTGTCGTTAACTCCCTTTTAAAGGACTTTGGTAGCATATGAAGAAAAAAGCTGAAAAACGAAAAATTAAAATTTGCTTCTTAGAAGCAAGTACACAAAACCCAAATTTAAAAGAGAATTGTGTCTAAAATAATCCTTACATGTATTCTCTGTTTCTTTGGCTTGGAAACAATATCAAAATTGTTAAAGTAAAGACAAAATCTTTGGAATCGGGCATGCTTTTTTCAGTGTACGTACATTCACGCACGAAAATGTCGCAACTTACTAAAAATACCGCGACTCACGAATAATTTTATTGGCAATTTACCTTAGCGACGTGTCTGAAAACATGAGCATTATTAAAATCCTTAAATTAACTGAAATATTGAAACTTTAGATTTAAGATAAAAACGCTTCAAATATAGGCTAAAACTTATTTTTAGGATTTAGCGTCTTTGGTTTAAAGTTTTTTTTTTGGAATTAAGAAACCATTTTTTACTTTGAAATATCCGTTATAATTTTTAAACTTGAATTTGTGTGTACGTGAGTAGCTTTATTAATAAACCGCGAAAAGAGAATGCAAATTTGATAAATGGGATCTGTATCCTAATTTTAATTTTATTGGTCCTAGATCTAAAGCCAGATGGGTCGCTAAAAAATTTCTTTATTTTAAAGAAGCCGCATCTTTGGCTCGGAATCAATACCAAAATCCTTAAGGGAGGTCAAACTCTGGATAGAAGTAAGCTTTTTTTTGAGTGTGGTATGTGTAGGTTCTTATAAACAAGAAATATATCAGCCAGAGTTATCCAGCTCTGAGATGCATGTGAAGTATATTGTGCACCTTTGAATCCTTACGAGCGGTAATAGTAATATTTTGTATATTGTGGCAGACATCGGGGACCATTCATATGTTGTGAAAAATATTTCACTAAGCTCTTCTCTCTTTCGTGCGAAAAATGATTTTCATCACCGTTTCCACTGTCGTATGATTTCGACTTTTCAACATGAAGAACCAATTTTTTTTTAATTTTGTGTTTTTATTTGCTGCCAAGACTACGCATGCAAAGGAGTTATTCATATCTCAAACCGCCAGACTTCAATATGTAATTCCTAAAGGGTGATTCTTTTGAGGTTAGGATTTTCATGCATTAGTATTTGACAGATCACGTGGGATTTCAGACATGGTGTCAAAGAGAAAGATGCTCAGTATGCTTTGACATTTCATCATGAATAGACTTACTAACGAGCCACAACGTCGAATTTTCAGTGAATGGGCCCTAGAAAAGTTGGCAGAAAATCCGCTTTTTTATCGACAAATTTTGTTTAGCGATGAGGCTCATTTCTGGTTGAATGGCTACGTAAATAAGCAAAATTGCCGCATTTGGAGTGAAGAGCAACCAGAAGCCGTTCAAGAACTGCCCATGCATCCCGAAAAATGCACTGTTTGGTGTGGTTTGTACGCTGGTGGAATCATTGGACCGTATTTTTTCAAAGATGCTGTTGGACGCAACGTTACGGTGAATGGCGATCGCTATCGTTCGATGCTAACAAACTTTTTGTTGCCAAAAATGGAAGAACTGAACTTGGTTGACATGTGGTTTCAACAAGATGGCGCTACATGCCACACAGCTCGCGATTCTATGGCCATTTTGAGGGAAAACTTCGGAGAACAATTCATCTCAAGAAATGGACCGGTAAGTTGGCCGCCAAGATCATGCGATTTGACGCCTTTAGACTATTTTTTGTGGGGCTACGTCAAGTCTAAAGTCTACAGAAATAAGCCAGCAACCATTCCAGCTTTGGAAGACAACATTTCCGAAGAAATTCGGGCTATTCCGGCCGAAATGCTCGAAAAAGTTGCCCAAAATTGGACTTTCCGAATGGACCACCTAAGACGCAGCCGCGGTCAACATTTAAATGAAATTATCTTCAAAAAGTAAATGTCATGGACCAATCTAACGTTTCAAATAAAGAACCGATGAGATTTTGCAAATTTTATGCGTTTTTTTAAAAAAAAAAGTTATCAAGCTCTTAACAAATCACCCTTTATAATATAATTCGAATAATTTCTCTTAATTGCCAAAAAAAAACTCAAAGATTTCAAAATTTTTAAACCTGAGTGTTTCTGAAAAAATATCATTCATTCAGTCATTAGCAGACAAAAGCAGACATTTTTGCCATGACATAAAACTGGAGGTTTTTATAAACAATCACATGTAGAAATTTCTAATGGCACTTCAAAACATTTTTAGTTTTACTCCACGAAAAACGATAAAACTTCAAAATTTCACAAAAAAGCCATCAAAATAACCACGAAATACAAAGAATTTTAGCAAATTCTATTTGTATATATTTAAACTACTCACCTAGAGCATTAAAACTCATATTGACATATATTTTTGTTATAAAAATATGTATAAAAAAAAAAATTTTTAATTCTACAAAAATTGCGCTGCTTTACTCTTGTTACCACCTATTAAAAGTTTTGTCAATATTAACGGCTGTTTGTGCATAAACAGGGATGCCAATAGTAACAATCTATTTTGATTTTTTACTATTAATATGTTAGTTAGTAAACCCCATCTAGAATATATTAAAAATTTAAAGTTGAAAATTTGACTTTATGTCGCTGAAATCGCGATTTCAGCCATAGTGCACTGGTAAAAAAAAAAAAAAAAACTTTTAATGAAACTTTCATTTCATTTATTTCACACAATAGTAACGGACTATTGTTACTTCCATAGTTTATCTTGCGTTTACTCTCTCGGTCTCTCTTTCTAAATGTATATTTATTGGCAATTTATAAATTAGTATATGTTTGCACCCACATGTACACTAATATAAAAAGTTTCGTTATATTAACGAAATGTGTCGTTAAAAGTCATCCAATGAAATAAATTCGTTAATACAACGAAGTTTTTCGTTATTATAACGAATTTTCTGTAAATCAACGTAACGTTTCGTACTATTAAAGAATATTTTCATTCTATTAATGAAATTGTTTCGTTATATCAATGAAAATTTTTCGTTGGCTGAATTTTAATGAAATTTTCTTTGTGTGTAAAAATGTGTTATGTCCCAAACATAACATGTTCTAACAAATTAACATATACATATATCGCAAACATGTTATGCTACACTGAAATATGAGTTTTGTTTTCTCAAGAACGAAATTTTAGATAAGCAATGTTTACGTTTTAAGCAATGTTTACGTTTTAACATTTAAAATAAAAAAAAATTAATTCATTTATATATTTACACTTAACTTCAGTTAAAAAATATAAAAAACAAATACAAAAAACATTAAACATAAAAACAAAAAGAAACGTTGCCTACACTGGTAGAAAAAGTTTCGTTAATACGATGAATTCCTACGATGTATTAACGGAAAAATAACGAGTAAAAGTCAGCCAATGTAGTATTTCATTATAACAACGAACTTTTACGTTTTATTTACAAAACCCATTATGGAATACATTTCGTAGTATTAACGAATAATTAAGTTGCTATAACGTAGCCTTTTCGTTGAATTAACGAAAATTATTCGTTGTATGAATGAATCTTATTCATTGAATGGATGCAGCTTATACGTTGTATGAATGAAAATCATTCATTGTCTGAATGAAAGACGAACGTTGCATCAATGAACACAAACGTTATATTAATGAAACCTAACAAATTCTTATTTTTTGTTAAGATGTTAGAAATATAATTTATATATAGTAGGAAATAATACAAGTCCTCCAATTTCTTTGCCATTTATGTTGATTCTGGTAATTGTTACACGTTTTCATCTGAAAGTTCACTTCCCAAAATTTACACCAAATTTCTTGCGAATATAAAATAAGTTAACTCACCCACGATCTGTGTTTATAATTCAAAACGAAACTCTAATGAGCATCTGTACTTTTCAGCGAAAAGAACGTAAACGTTGTATAATACAAACGACCAAATGAAGGTGCCCATCAGACAATTTTTCAGTTGAACTTTTTACCGTTAGTTTATATACATGTGTATGTACACATTATATATACTGAAAACAATATTGACCTAATATGGAAGATTATGCATGTTACATTTTAGGACTCAAAATTTACGCAATGCTAAGGACAACATTCTTTAAAACGATGACATTTTAATTAAAAGAAAGTTTATAATCCTTGCTTCAAAAAAATTTGTTTTTCATTAAATTTAAGTCACAAATCTTGAAATTTTGCGTCTCTCTGCTGAAGTTGTAGATCTTTGAAGTAAGGCAAATTTTCCTTAAAATAAAGAAAAATATTTTTAATTTAAAGAAATCGTCTTTAACTCAACTGACATATTGAATTTTTAAATTTAAGATAAAAAGGCTTCAAATATAGGCTAAGACTTATTTTAAGGATTTGCATCTTTGGTTTAATTTTTTTTTTTTAGCATTAAGAAAACTGGTTTTACTTTGAAGTATTTGGCATGATTTGGATTTTGAAATTGGAATTTGTTTGAACATAAATACCTTTATTGATATATCGCAAAAAGAAAATAAAAACTCGATGAATGAGATCTGTGTCCAATTTTAATTTATTTGATCCTAGATTTAAAGCCAGGGAGGTCCGTAAAAATGTCTTTATTTTAAAAAAGCCGCATCTTTGGCTCGGAATCAATACCAAACTCCTTAAGGGAAGGTCAAAATCTTTGGATCCAAGTAAACTTTTTTTGAGTGTAGGCGCCACAGACGTATTAGAAAGAGTATGTAGAGGCGTATTAGAGAGAGTATAGAGAGACAGAAATACTCAAAGTCCCATTTGTACTATTAATGAACATATTTCATTAATATAACGAAAGATACCAATTTTAAATTTATTTTTTAACGATCCGTATCGTTATATTAACGATCACATTCGCTTTATAAATGAAATTTTCAATTCCAATTAGGGAGTATATAAAAGAACTGGCTAAAGCTTTCCAAAAGTTTCTCTCTATGTGCAAATGATTATAATAATTCCATCTTTGCAAACATGTTTATTCTAATTCCCGAAAAAAATTCAAAGTTTATATTCGTAATATTAACTAAACTTATTTCATTCATATAACGAAAAACAAAAACACGAAATTGTCTTTCTACAATTGATTTCATTGTATTAACGATCACGTTCGTTCTTATAACGAAAAATAATCAACGAAGCCCGTTCGTTAATAGTACGAAGCATTTTTGTACCAGTGTAATTTCTGCGATATTAAATGTTGTAAACAAAGTTCTGCGATATTAAATGTTGCCAATTTTCTGTACTCAAGCGAGTACAATGGCAGGAAATAGGTTAACAGAAAATAAAACGTATTGAAGACAATCAATCAATATACTTGCTCTTAACGAAAATACTTTACATTAAAGGAATTTGTCTAAAATTTCGTTCCGGAGGGAAGTATTTTTTCTTTGGGTGTAATTTACGAACATTATAATCTTACACCTGAAAATAATGGGCTAAAAATTTGAGTTTCAAACATACAGTACACCGAAACATATGAAAAACAGTCTTTTTCGACTGTGTATCAGTAATGGAGATTAAAGACCATAAATTTAATGTAACGAATGTTAGATGGCTTTGGTGAAACCCACTGCCTCCAAATGACTTGCTCAGTTGGCACGTTTCCGGAGGTTTACATTAAAATAGCCGCTTCCAAGGATATCGGGTAGATATGGGGACTTTCATACCACAGCCAACTATGGGGCCAACGACCTGGTTTTGGGTCAAAAACTACAAAAAGGCAATTATCGGCTTAAAATTTGGAACACGTGTTGTGCATAACGTCAGAAGAGCTCATAGAAATTTTCAGATCGATCTGCCCACTGAAACCTTTAATATTGAAACCCTGCACTAGACTGTGGTTTTGTATTCAATGTCTAGGTCGCAATTTTAGACCAATTGACTTTAAATTCTGCACACGTATGTGTATTGGGTCAGGATAGAGCCCTATTGATTTTGGAGGAAATCGGTTAAGATTTAGATATAGCTCCAATATACATCTTACGCCCGATACACACATATAAGGCCCAAAAAGCCATAGTTTCACCCCGATTTTCTTCAAATTTTGCACAAAGGGTAAAATTGATAGTATTTGCAAGTGTGCTAAATTTGGTTGATATCGGCTCAGATTTAGATATAGCTCCCATATATATGCTTCGTCCGATTTACACAAATGTGACCACAGAAACCGAAGTTTTACTCCGATTTGTTTGAAATTTTGCACAGGGATCAGAAATAACATTCTAGCAATACATGCCAAATTTGGTGGAAATCGGTTCAGATTTATATATAGCTTTCATATATATCGTTCACCTTATATGCACTTTATTGGTCCCAGAGGCCAGAGTTTCACCTTAATTTGCTTCAAATTGCACACAAAGATGGCTCTATTGAAAATTGAATTCTCGAGTCCTTCTTTGCATGATTAAGTCTATATTATAACATTTATTTCTATTTAGTGAAGCAATTCCCGCAAACAGTCAATGAGACGCATCTGCTGTCTGCGTTTATTCCATTCCATTTGTTTGGCTCGAGTGAAAATATTACATGTTTGCCATGCAAGCTTACTTTGCATTCCTTGAAAATTTGGAATACGACACCAAAGGAATTCCGACCTTTTTGCAGTCAAAATGTTACGAGTTCAATTTTTTTATTTTTAGAAACACTGAATTTTTTGAATTTTTGATTTTTTTTTCATTATAAGCCGGATGCTGCCGGAATTAAACTTAAAACCACATGAAAGTACACACAATAACCTTTCTTCCCATACCAAAATGTAAATGTATGGATAGTACCATTCCACGAAACACAAACATTACATGAAAATTATAAAAAACTTACCACTTTAACACAACACATTTCTTTTCGCACAAACACAAACGAATTATTAATATTTTTTTTTATTATTTTACGTACCTCTAGTACTATTTTCCATCTTACACAATGTATATTCGCTTATTAGTTTAGTTTTTACAGCAAATTTTCTACAATGTGTTTTTTTGACTAGCGATTCAAAATGTAAACTATCTAAAAACAGCCAGCCAGCTTGTTTTAAAAGCAATGAGTTGTCATATGTGTCTAATATTTTGTATTTCGAGCTACTGGGATGTCTGAAACAGAATGACGTTATCAGTTTTTCCGATTTAAACTACCGAAAGACTGACTTTTTGCCGCAAAATCCGCTCATTTGCCCCATAGTGCACAGTGAGGAACTTCTCTCTTATCACTGAGTGCTGCCCGATTCCATGTTAAGCTCAATGACAAGGGATCTCCTTTTTATAGCCGAATCCGAACGGCGTTCCACATTGCAGTGAAACCACTTGGAGTAGCTTTGAAACACTCAGAAATGTCACCAGCATTACTGAGGTGGGATAATCCACCCCTGAAAAATTTTTTGGTGTTCGGTCGAAGCAGGAATCGAACCCACGATTCGGAGTATAAGTCGAGCAAAATTTTTACGATGCATGCTCCGACTACAGCAAAATCTTCAGCCCTGTTTTCGACGTTTGTTATAAGAATTGTATGCTTTTGTGGAAACATTATTTGTATTAAAAAATTTATTCACCTAAACATATTATGTTGTAAAATATTATCATATCGATTCCAAACATAATAAACTAAATCGAAAAAAACATGCCGGGTTCCAAAGAATGATTTTGATATTGATTCCAAGCCAATGAAGCGGAGAATTGAAGTAAGGACACATTTAAGATAAATTACTCGTTTAAATTTGAGTTTGTGTACTTGGTTCTAGGAAACATATTTTAATTTATTAATTTTTCCAGTTTTTTTATTCATGTGCTATCAAAGTCTATAACGTGTGTTAAAGACAACTTTAATTTCCATAGTCAGACTGACTACAAGTAAAAATTATGCTAGGTATCAAGTAAAAACGTCTTTAAAATAACGTGTTAGAAACCATATCCTATTTTTAAACACTTTTTAGCTTTGTAGCCAAGATGCAAAAAGTCAACAAATTTAAAGACGATTTCATTAACGTTGAAGTTATTTTTCAGGAGTATTAAATACAAGTGGTCCTAAAACGAAATTTTCTTCCATGCTATGATACCCAATTTTAAATTGAATTTCTTAACTATAGGTACAAAATGACTTCATTGATTTTGGGCAAGGAAAAAAATTATATCAAAGAAGAGAAATGTTTCTTCTAATCTAAGCAAAGTTCGCATTCGTATTTTAAGGACATGCAATCTTTGGGCTCACGACAATATTTTTTTTCAGTGTTTTTGTACCCATACATATTGTGTTACAAACATGTTATTTTTGTATCCAAACATATAACAAACACACGTTTTCTTCCGTGTACGTAACCCAGAGGTAAAAAAGTCGTTTTTCTAAAATTTCGTTCGAGAAGGAAGAATAATTTCTTTAAGTCTGTCTAGAAAATCGAACTTAAAGATTAGAAATGTTTACTACGAATTTCCATCCACAATTATTTGTTATGAAAAAATTGCCAGCAATGTTTAATGTGTTTCCGACGACTTTATTCATTTTTTCCTATTTACAACAAACATTCACCTCGAATACTCTTCATAATTGGTGTACCAAGTGTTGCTTTTCATCATGTCCGCTTGTGTCTTAAGTCTTTCGTTACCATTTATCTCATTCGAAATCTTCACCAGAGTATGATAATGAAAACGCAATTTTTCTTGCGCCAAATATCGTTGCTTAACATGTATTAAGAAAAGCACATGTTGCAATAATATTCCATGTCAATGCAAATCAATTAGGATGTCACGAAATTTAAAAAATTTCGCAAACTCTTTCATTTGTCCATACACACCTTGAACAAGTTTCCTTTCCTGGCTAAGAAATATGTTATCAGAAATATTCATACCGATTTAAATATATTTTATTATTAATTGATAGCATTCATTTAAATTAGCTCATCGTCATAAGTAGGTCATACGCACACCATGATATACCGCAGACTCTATCATGAGCTAAAATCAAATAAAGTCCATTGACTTTTGGAAGCCAACAAAAATGGGAAAAAGCGAATGTTTACGTTTCAAAAACGCTGAGTCAGATATGCTAATACCATGTTGTATAATAGGCATGATGCGTTGTGTGTGTGTTTTTTTTGTTTTGTCTGTGGTTTGGCTTTTCGGTCGCAAAATTATTGATATATTAAGGCATTGTAGTTGGCGCTCTATATGGTAATTTAAATATTAAAAAAAAAAATAAATAAATAAGCTAAAACTACTTTGTTTTATGGGTGAGAGATGCGATTTGTTTGTTAGCATGTTCGACCTTGAAAATTTAAATAGATTTTAATAGATTTCTGGATATTTCGTTTGTTTTGATCTGTAATATGAGTAGCTTGGGGAATGAACTATATCGAAATAACTGACAAAGTTTTCGTAGGTGTTAATTGTACACTGTCTGCTACTGTGATTATCGTTTCATACAGATTTGAAAATAGCATGGTTGTGGTCTATAATTCTTCGAAACTCAACATCATAATTGTTGAAAAGCTATTATTATGTCATTTCTTTTTATTAGAGCCTTGGCTTGGAGTAAACGTAATGTACGGGTGTTCCACATTTATTGGCATTGCTGTAATCAAAGATCGTGATGTTAAGGGAAAGTGCTAATTTACCGATAACGACAGTTTAAAGACAAATCGTGGATAATGCTGTTGCCTCAACACTTTTTGGTAGAGATAATGGGATTTTACAGAGTACCCCAATCACTGCGCCATGCACTAAAAAGGTCAAAGATTTTATGTCTTTACAAGATGAATTCGAATATTGCTTAGCATAGAAGTTGAGTTTCTGTGACATAAAGTCAATGAATTGAGAGATTCGACTTAAATCGGGGTATCTCTACCAAAAAAAAAAAAAATGATTTGACTTTAATAATTGTGAAAAATTCGTCAGTCAAGTCAAAATTAATGAAATTGTCTTTAAATTTTTTGACATTTTGTATCTTGACTACAAAGCAAAGAGCATCCAAAAATACGATTTTTTCAACAACAATTATACTATTCCACTTGGTATCGAGTCTGAATTTGGAAATTTAAGTTTTAACGTTTCAAAGGACTTTGATAGCACTCAGAAAAAACGAATTGATTAAAATTTGTTTCTTGGAATCAAGTGCACAAAACTCAAATATAAAAGACACTTGTGTCTTAACTATATCCTTACTTCAATTATCCGCTTCTTTGGCTCGGAATCATTACCACACGGACGAAAAAGACTGTTTTTCATATGTTTGGGTGTAAAAATTATATGTTTGGAACTTAAATTTTTTAACACAATATTTTTAAGTGCAGGCATATATTGTTCATAAACTAACATAACATGTGTGGGACATATATGTTCATATGTTAGAACATATTATGTTTGGGACTTACAATTTTTGTAAATATATTATGTTTGGATGCCAACATACATTAATTTAGAAATAGCCTATAAACATAAATGTGTTTAAAAAGAGACACCTAGAGAGTATGCTGCAAGTAAAAGAATAGAAATAACCAATTGGTGCCTTAAAAAATATGTTATCTATATACACAAAGAAACTTTTATTACAATTTTTTTCTACCAGTGTATGCCTAAGGTGAAACATAATATGTTTGAACAATACAAACAATATTTTGTTTGGACCAAACCTGAAAATATATATGCTTGAAGCAGAATTTGTTTGGGGCATATGTTACAGAAGCGATTTTTTTTGAAGGTGCAAAATCATGCGTTCTTTCCAATGCGTATTGTATAACAATCGAAGTTATTGTCACCAGGAATATTTGTTAAAAATAATATTTATACACAAAAAACTATCGAGAAAGACATGGAAAAATATACTTTGCTATCAAATAAAATTCATTAGCTACACATAAAGAAAATACACGTCGCTAAACTGATGCCAATGGTTTTTTCTTTAACTTTAATTCATGTTTTTTATTTACAAAATTACAAATAGCATACACGGCCACTACATTTTCCTAGTTTTAACAACGCATTGTACAAATCAAAAACATCGAATAAACACCCCATGAAAGAAAATATAGATCTTGTTTGGAAAGATTTAACTAAAATAATTTACTAATACAAATAAGTTATTATTTTCAGTCAAATTGTATAAAATTTATTAAAAACAAGCAATTTTAGAAAAAGTTGGAGTTACAAGACAGACGCAATTAATGTCGACATAAAGATAGATAATCAGGCGATTGAGATAGTAGAGCGTGCCAGGAATCTTGGGGTAATGTTCAACAGTACTCTGACGTGGGCCGACCACATTACTGCCATGTATGGGCGTGTCTATTCTATACTTCGGATACTATGGCAATCACAACGTTGACCTCCGCTAAAAGTAAGGGTTATCTTACACTGAAAAAAATATTGTCGTGAGGTCAATGATTTCATGTCTTTAAAATACGAATGCAAATTTTGCTTAGCATAGAAGACGCTTTTCTCTAGTATAAAGTTTTTTTCCTTGTCCGAAAGTCAATAAACTCTTTAATGAAGTCGTATTGTCCTTATAATTAAGTGATTTCGCTTAGAAATGGGTATCATAACATGAAAGAAAAAATGTTTGTGCTAAAGTCAACTTGACTTTAATAATTCAGAAAAATTCTTTAAATTTAATGAAATTGTCTTTAGATCTGTTGTCTTTTTGCATCTTGACTACAAAGCAAAAAATCGTTCAAATATAGGACACGTTTTTCAACACATTATTTTAAAGACGTTTTTTACTTGAAACATAGCAAAGTTTCTACTGGAAGTCGAGTCTGAATTTGGTAAATAAAGTTGTTGTTAACTCATTTTTAAAGGACTTTGATAGCATATGAAGAAAAAAAGCTGAAAAAGCGAAAAATTAAAATTTGCTTCCTAGAAGCAAGTACACAAAACCCAAATTTAAAAGAGAATTGTGTCTTAAAAGTATCCTTACTTGTATGCTCCGCTTCTTTGGCTCGGAATCAATACCAAAATTTTTAAAATAAAGACAAAATCTTTGGAACCGGGCATGCTTTTTTTTCAGTGTAGCCAAATCATTCTTGATGTCTATTTTGCTTTACGGTTGTGAACTGTTTGCTAATTGCGATGTTTAAGCATGCAGAGAATGAATAGGACGTTCAATAGCATTACTCTCTACGTATATGGTATACGAAGATATGACAGTGTTTCGGCTTTCTCCGTATGCTTGTATGACATGACTTTTCACAATCTACTTAAGTTAAGAATCCTTGTTTTAATGCATAGGGTTATTTATAGTGGTCACCCTGTGCATTTATTTTAACGCCTGCGTTTCTCAAGATCTAATAGGGGTAAAAGATTAATTTTGCTTCGCCACAATTGTTTGGTCTCTGAGTGGCAATATTTTATTAACTCCATCCGTCTGTGGAACTCACTTACTTATAATATCCAATGTATAAGCAACGCAGATGCTTTTAAGAAAAATATCATCTCGTTTTTGAGTAATAATTAAACTAGTTTGTTTATTCTCTTTCTTTCTCTATATTGTTTGCTATCCAGTTTTAAATCTTAAAATAATGTTTGTTTTCGTTTTTATGCAATATGAAACTTTATTTATACTTTATACCTTTACTTTATTTGTTATAAAAATTTTCTTTTAATTTTTTTTTCTTCCTTTTACTATTATTTTCAATTTTTCAATTCTAATATTTTTTATCCATTATCTGTTATTATAAATTTTATTTTAATTATTATTATTTTCTCCTCTTTTAGAATTGTCAAATTTAAATTTTAATATTTTTTGAGTCTATCATCAGTTTTTCGATAAAATATATTAAGGTTATTAGCTTATAGATCTATTTTGATTAAATTTTTTCATGAAACCTAACATTGTAATTACATAATACTTATTTAATTGTACACAATGATTTTAAACTTCCCATGCTGGAATATGAGACTTGTGCATGGGAAAGCAAATAAGGAAAGAAAGTTAAGTTAAATTTTAATGAATTACAATTAAGTTTAATAGTTTATCTATGGGTACAACCTACCCCTATTTCATGAAGCACCGTTAGTTCTACCCCGATAAAAAAAAAAATGTTTTTCGTATGTTCCGTTGTAAAAAAGTGTAACGAGTTGGATTTACATGCAAAAATGTAGTGTTCCTACCTTAGCATATAATGTTTGGGACACATATGAGAGAAAGAGAAAAAATAAAGAGCACACAGAAAACAAGTATATACGGCCGTATATACTTGGCCGAATCTTATGTACCCTCCACCATGGATTGCATAAGAACTTGTACTAAAGACTGTCATCCACAATCGAATTACTTGGGTTGCGGTAACACTTGCCGATGGCAAGATATCTTAAACCTTCTTAACACCGTCTTCTCAATTGTAAGTTAGTCCATACGGGGACTAACTTACAATTCAGCTTAGCAAAATTTTCTATAGAAATAAAATTTTGACAAAATTTTCTATAGCAATAAAATTTTGACAAAGTTTTCTGTAGAAATAAAATTTTTACAAAATTTTCTATAGAAATAAAATCTTGACAAAATTTTGTATAGTAATAAAATTTTGACAAATTTTTCTATAGTAATAAAATTTTGGCAAAATTTTCTACAGAAATAAAATTTTGGTAGACTATTTTTGGGCATATATATAACTATAGACCGATATGGACCAATTTTGGCATGGTTGTTAGCGGCCATATACTAGCACAATGTACCAAGTTTCACCACATACCAAATTTCAACCGGATTGGATGCATTTTACTTCTCCTAGAGCTGTGGAGGTCAAATCTGGGGATCGATTTAAATGGGGGTTATATATAATTAAGACCGCATACTAACACCACGTACCAAATTTCAACCGGATCGGGTGAATGTTGCTCTTCCAAGAGGCTCCGGACGTCAAATGTGGGGATCGGTTTATATGGGAGCTACATATAATTATGGACCGATATGGACCAATTCCTGCATGATTGTTAGAGACCATATACTAACACCACGTACCAAATTTCAACCGAATCGGATGAATTTTGCTCATCCATGAGGCTCCGGAGGTCAAATCTGGGGATCGGTTTATATGGGGGCTTTATGTAATTATGAACCGATGCGGACCAATTTTCGCATGGTTGTTAAAGACCATATACTAACAACATGTACCAAATTTCAGCCGGATCGGATGAAATTTGTTTCTCTTAGAGGCTCCGCAAGTCAAATCGGGGGATCGGTTTATATGGGGGCTATATATAATTATAGACCGATGTGGACCAATTTTTGCGGGATTGTTAGAGACTATATACTAACACCATGTACCAAATTTCAGCCGGATCGGATGAAATTTGTTTCTCTTAGAAGCTCCGCAAGCCTAATCTGGGGATCGGTTTATATGGGGGCTATATATATATTTATGGACCGATATGGACCAATTTTTGCATGGTTGTTAGAGAGCATATACTAACATCATGTACCAAATTCCAACCGGATCGCATGAATTTTGCTCCTCCAAGAGGCTCCGCAAACCAAATCTGAGCGTCGGTTTATATGGGGGCTATACGTAAAAGTGGACTGATTTTGCCCATTTGCAATACCATCCGACCTACATCAATAACAACTACTTGTGCCAAGTTTCAAGTCGATAGCTTGTTTCGTTCGAAAGTTAGCGTGATTTCAACAGACGGATGGACATGCTTAGATAGACTCAGAATTTCACCACGACCCAGAATATATAAATATTGAAATAATAATTTATTTCAAACAATAATTTTTTTAATCAAACTAAAAACATAAAGTCAGATAAGAAAGTAAATGAAAATGGTCACGTTTTAATTGAAGAAATTAATTGAGTTTTGCAATCAACATCAATTAACTTTTTAATTGAATCAATTAAAAAATGAATTGAAATTTTCACTTCAAATCAATTAACTTTTTTATCAAATATTTGTTTATACCCAATTAAAACTGTGTTTGATACTATCATTTTCGTGATTGATGACACTTCAATTAAAAAATTAATTGGATCAATTGATTTCGTGAACAATTTTTGCAGATAAAAACAGAGATATCAACACAACACAGTGTGAGAATCATATGAGAGCAAATGGTTATCTACTTGAGATACATATTTTGTTTTGCATTCATTTTGTTGCAAAACAAAATAAAAATCTGATTCTGATTTTTCCACAAAACAGTTTACAGTTGCCATAAATTCGCTTCCGTGTGCCCTTTCGTACATTTACTTTACATGTAAAAATAAAAATATGTCCAACTCTTCGTTTGAGATCAAAATATACTGAAATTTTGGTATTGATCCGAGCCAAAATAACACAAATAAAATTTATTCCAAAATCAGATTCAACTTCAAGTAGAAGTAAAAGTAAAATAAGTATATACAACAGTAAGCTCGGCCTGGCCGAATCTTAAATACCCACCACCATGTATCAAATATAATAGTTTACTTTGAAAACTCTTTGTCGTAGCGTAGGTTACTTGATAATATATAGCATTCTGTGGGTTTGATGACAAATCTTCTCCAAAGCAAATCAGTTCAACAAGTACGCTTCCCGAAGAAAAAATTTAAAGATTCTACTGAATTTAAAAAGGAGGTCCCTTGTCATTGAGCTTAACATGGAATCGGCCAGCACTCAGTGATAAGAGAGAAGTTCACCAATGTGGTATCACAATGGACTGAATAGTCTAAGTGAGCCTGATACATCGGACTGCCACCTAACCTAACTTAACCTACTGAATTTAAAGATTCTACTGAATCTGATCTGAAGACCAGATCAGATTCTGGTTTTATGAGAACCAATTTTGTTTGAGTTGCCAAATGGACCGGTAAAAATAAATTTGATACAGATTTTTGAGTGTCTAAAATTCCAGTATATTTAAATTTTTGTGCAAAAAACATGGACCAATACTCATCACCTCTTAATGTTCCTCAAATACCTCTAGAATTCCACTTTCAGACGAATTGGGTAAAAACTACGAATTCTAGAAGCCCAAGAAGGGGCTATACCAAAACATGGACCGATGGGCACCATTTTCGGCGCACCTCTTTATGGTCCCAAAATACCTCTAGATTTCCAATTTCAGGCAAATCGGATAGTAAATACAGTTTCTAGAAGCCCAGGAAGCAAAATCGGGAGATCGGTCTATATAGGGGCTATACTAAAACATGGACCGATGGGCACAATTTTCGGGGCACCTTTTTATGGTCCCAAAATACCTCTAGATTTCTAATTTCAGGCAAATCGGATAGTAAATACAGTTTCTAGAAGCCCAAGAAGCAAAATCGGGAGATCGGTCTATATGGAGGCTATACAAAAACATGGACCGATGGGCACCGTTTTCGGCACATTTTATGGTCCTCAAGTACCTCTAGATTTTTAATTTCAGGCAAATTGGATAAAAACTACGGTTTGTATGAGCCCAAGACCTCAAATCGGGAATCGGTTTATATGGGGATTATATCAAAACTTGGACCGATATAGCCCATCTTCGAACTTGACCTGCCTGCAAACAAGAAACGAATCTGTGCCAAATTTCAGGACGACAGCGCCATTAAAGGGTGAAACAGTCAAAATTTGGCCAATAAAAACTTGACGTATTTCTTTCAATTTTGCATTTAAAAACCCCTCATTTTGAAGGTGTGTGTGTAGAATGTTGCTCCTATTTTGATTTTGGAATTCACTCTTCAGTTGTCAAAATGCCGTCCAAGCAAGAAGAGCAGCGTATCAAAATTTTGCTCGCGAAAATCCGAGCTACTTGCACGCAAAGCTGGCAAAATCGCTAAAAGTTGCCAAATCAACCGTTACAAATGTAATAAAAGTGTTTGGGGAACGTTTGTCGACAGCCAGGAAGTCTGGATCGGGGGGAAATCGAAAACCGGAAGCCGATGAGACGACAAAGAGAGTTGCCGGTAGTTTCAAGCGAAACCCTAACCTCTCTCTCCGAGATGCCGCAAATGTATCGTCTACAACCGTGCATCGAGCCAAAAAACGAGCAGGACTATCGACTCAAGGCCGTATTCAGGGGGGGGGGGATGAGGGGGATCAAACCCCCCCCGAAATGAATGAATATTTTTATATAAATAAATATATATTTTTAGCTGCATAGAAAAATCTTATCGAAGATGTTGAAGAAAATCTGGAGGTTTAATTTTGAAAAACGCTTACCTATAAAACTTGCACAAATCAAAGAATACTAGTTGAAAAGCCCGTCAAACGACGGTCGAAAAAAAAAACAAATTATTTTTGTTCTCGCACCACAAATTTCATTTTTGGAAAATGTATTTCTGCTTTTTATGTGTGTTTGTTGTTCTTTTTGTGAACATGACTCGAAACAGCCAAACACACAGTGTAAATGAAATGGCGCAAAACCTGCGAAAAGAACCTGCCTAATTCAGCGATGGAAGCAATAAAGAGATTTTTCCAAACGTGCATATTCTTTTAAAAATTTTGGTCACTTTGCCAGTTACTCAGGGATGGAAAATACAATTTTTAAGAAAGTACAAAAAAGGTATTTTTGAGCGGAAAGGTACTTTTTACTAAATTTCAACAAAAAATTCACTGGAAGATTATTGTCAAGAGACTGAATTTTAAAGAAAATAAAATTTTGACAAAATTTTCTATAGAAATAAAATTTTGCAAAAATTTCCTATAGAAATAAAATTTTTACAAAATTTTCAATTGAAATAAAATTTTGACAAAATTTTCTATAAAAATTAAATTTTGCAAAAATTCTATATAGAAATAAAATGTTGACAACTATTTCTACCGAAATAAAAAATCGATAATATAGAATCGCATTCTTTTTTCGACTAAAACTTTCTTGAAGTTCAATAAAATCCTGTTTTTGACTATGTCTTTTACAAAATCGAGATTTTCTTCCTACATGAACATGTCTGTTTTGCCATATTTGTAAAAGACTATTAGCAAATAAGGTTGATAAAGACTTTCTCAAAATTTTAAAATATTTTGTCAAAGCTATTGTACCATAAATCTGATATCGACTCAAAAATGTCTACACAAAAGGTACTAAATCATTCGCGGGTACTACGGTACTGACCGGGGTGAAAAAGGTTTGAAAAAAGTACTATAGTACTGCATTTTCCATCCCTGCAGTTACTACGTGCTCATCCGAACGTTCATTTTCAACAATGAAGAGATTAAAGACGTATCTTAGAAATTCGACTATCGAGAGTAGACTCAAAGGATTGGCATTAATGTCGGTTCATCGCCGAATAAATGTGCCGACTGAAGAAGTCATTGATTTATTTGCTGCCCAAAAAAGCCCGTCGGCTCAATTTAATATTATAACAAGTATATACAGCACTAAGTTCGGCCGGGCCGAATCTTAAATACCCACCACCATGAACCAAATATTAGGGTTTCCTTTGAAATTTCAGGAGGGCTTGAGGACTATAGGATATTCCCGAAGATAAATTTAAAGATTTCACCTATGAGGACTATATCAGATTCTGGATTTATAAGAACCATTTTTGTTTGAGTTTTAGAGGAATCATTAACATCTCTTGTAAGTGTGCAAGAAAATTATAAAATAAAGTCTTGATTTGAAATCTTAAATCTGTAGAAGTAAAATCTGGAAATTTTACATGAGTTTCAAGCAATTTCCATGATCAGTGCGCCTTCTACACCCTCAAGAAGTGAAGTCGGTCTATATGGAGGCATTACCAAATATGGACCGATACTCATCGTTTTCGGCACACCTCTTTATGGCCCGAAAATACCTCTAGATTTCCAATTTCAGGCAAATTGGATAAAAACTAAGGTTTCTATAAGCCCAAGACCCCAAATCGGGAGGTCGTTTTATATGGGGGCTATACCAAAATATGGATCAATACTCACAATTTTTGGCACACGTATTTGTGGTCTTACAATACCTCTAGATTTCCAATTTCAGGTAAATTGAATAAAAACTGCGGTTTCTATAAGCCCAAGAAGTAAAATCGGGACATCGGTCTATATGGGGACTATACCAAAACATGGACCGATAATCACCATTTTTGGCACACCTCTTTGTGGTCATAAAATACCTCTAGGTTTCAAATTTCAGGCAAATTGGATAAAAACTACTATTTCTATAAGCCCAAGACCCCAAATCGGGAGGTCGGTTTATATGGGGACTATATCAAAACCTGGGCCGATGTAGCCCATCTTCGAACTTGACCTGCCTGCAGACAAAAGGCGAGTTGGTGCAAAATTTCAGTACGATTTCTTCATTATTGAAGACTGTAGCGTGATTACAACAGACAGACGGACATCGTTATATCGTCTTAGAATTTCTCCCTGATCAAGAATATATATACATTATATAGTCGGAAATCGATATTTCGTCACCATTCTATGGTGGTGGGTATAAAAATATTGTATACATACCTATGCATAAATAAAATTTTCTACACATGAGATTATATGAATATTTTTTGAACCAAACTGGCTTTCTGCGGCGAAGAAGGTGGACAAGGTGGCTGTACAAAATCTGATGGCAGGTTTTAAGCGTGAGGCCCGGCAATTCGGATTTGGAAAAACGAAAGCCTAACTGAATATTTTTCCTGAATTTTATACTAATTGAACTTGAAAAAGAAATTTAATTTGATTTTTTAAATAAACGATTCCACCGATTTACACGCGTTTTCCCTTGACCAAATTTTGACCGTATCACCCTTTATTGAAGGTTGTAGCGTGATTACAACAGACAGACGGACATGCTTATATCGTCTTAGAATTTCTCCCTGATCAAGAATATATATACTATAGTCGGAAATCGATATTTCGTTGTGTTACACACGGAATGACAAACTTATTATACCCCCATCACCATTCTATGGTGGTGGGTATAAAAACGTCAAGGAATGTAAAAATGATTTCATGAATTTTTCAGATTTTTTAGAGCCATTTGACATTAAAGATTAAAGGTTAGGTTAAAGTGGCAGCCCGATCTGATTCCGGCACACTTAGACTATTCAGTCCATTGTGTTAACGCAATTTGACTTTAATCTAATAAAATTTTCTACATGAAAGAAAAAACAGATATGCATTTTTAAGTCGAATCACTTAACTAGAAGGACAAAACGACTTAATTGGAAACTTTATCGACTTTTGGACAAACACTTTATATTATCAAAAATCAGTGTTTTTTGTGCTTACGTCCAACAAAATATATTCTATGGATTATTAAAAAAAAGTTGAGGGCGGTTCGGAAACTTCTTAGCCTATCAATGAAAGAGAATAGTTAGTTTTTCAAAAATATTTTTATTTTTCAAAATAATCTCCTGAAACTTCAATACACTTAGTCCAACACTTTTATAGCAATTCTATCCCTTGATTAAAATGATTCTAAACGGTTTTTTTGTGTATTTTTGTGATTCGGAATCAACGCGAATTGCACGTTATAGCATCAGGGTCATATTTACATTTTCAGATGCCTGCTAAAAAAGATGGATTCGACCATAAACATAGACTGGTACCGATATCTTTTGACAACTAAACAAAAACACGTTCAAAAATAGGAGGCGTTTTCAGCACTTTATTTTAAAGACAATTTTTAATTGAAACATAGAATAATTTCGACTTGAATTCGAGTCTGAATATAGAAATGGAAGTTTTAGGTAACACGTATTTAAAGGAGTTTGGTAGCACATAAAGAACAAAGCTGGAAAAACTATTAAATTAAAATTTGTTTCCTAAAAAAAGTACGCCGAACTCTAATTTGAAAAATAATGGTGTTTTAAAGTTATCCTCGCTTGAATTCTCAGTTTCTTTGGCTTGGAATCGCAACCGGACATGCTTTTTTTTCAGTGTATGTACAAATAAAAATCAATTCTTGCTAAATGATTATAAGCTTGAGCACATGTTGTTTCGAATAAAACATTTCATTTTATTTCCTCTTAAAATCAAAAAGAAATGAATATTGTCTTATCGTGCCTTCAATTAATCCCGGTTTCATGTTTGTCATCTGCCATTATCGTAAATATATTAAACTGTTTGATTCTGTCATGCTAAATGTATCTTTTCATGCTCACTTCTTGGACCCATTGTGCTACAATGGATCCACCTCCGCTTCCTATTCTATGAATATTCCACATTCATCAACACACCCTCAAAAAAATCGCTTCTGTAACATATATGTTACCCCAAAACACATTTTGCTTCAAGCATATATATTTTCAGGATTGGTGCAAACAAAATATTGTTTGTATTGTTCAAACATATTATGTTTCACCTTAGGGCATACACTGATAGTAAAAAATTTATATTTTAAAGGCGCCAATTGGTTACTTCCTTTATTTTATTTGTAGCATACTCTCTAGGTCTCTCTTTCTAAATACATATATGTTTATAGGCTATTTCCAAATTAATATATGTTTGCATCTAAGCATATTATATGTAGAAACATTTTATGTCCCAAACATAATATGTTCTAACATATTAACATATATGTCCCAAATATGTTATGCTAGTTTATGAACATTATATGCTTGCACTTAAAAATATTGTGTTAAAAATTTTGAGTTCCAAACATATAATTTTTCCACCCAAACATACGAAAAACAGTCTTTTTCGTCCGTGCCGCCATTCAAAGCTTAACTTTGCCTAATCTAGGACATCTATATTTACCGTCATCATAGCGTACCCCATTCTATCCATATCCCACATATCTGGATATTTTAAGTTAAACTGTTCCTGCTCACTCCTCAGTAGCAATCCGAAAATAAAAAAAAATCATTGACTGATTTATATGATTCGTGTTAAATTACAATTAATCAATTCGTAAAAAAAAACTAATAGCCGCAAAGTGGCTACAAAAATTCAATATCGTATGCCACAGGATATAAGTAAACCCTACTTAGTGACGAAATTGATTTGTTCATGTAATAATCGAAGAAGGTTATATAAGTTTGTGCATGTGGATCATTTTACTTCCTGAATTAGACAACATTTCAATTGATACATATTAACACACATTCGAATTTTCTCGTAGGATAAAGTTGATATTTTTTTTGTTTTCTTTGGCTTTTCATTTCAGGTTTGTTTTTGCACAGTCCAGCGATATACTCGTAACATACATAGATGGCTATGACGAAGCCATGGTAACATTCAAAATTCATTGCCATTAATTTTTCCACCTTGCGTCTGGCATAACTAACGTTTGTGTCTTGAGTCTTTCGTTTTATCGAAGTAGGCATCATTGCTTTTGCAAATGAAATGAAAAATGCTTGTTGAAAAAGGAAAATGGTCTAATAAAAATCACTTCAGAAATCTTCCACAATTCGTGAGTGTTAATAAACTTTATGAAATAAATGAAATCGCACAACGGGAAGGAAAAACTCATAAAAAAATCTATTGACGAATAACATATAAAAGACTGCGCCATGAATAAAAAAAAACAACAACTAATTGATGTAAAAACGCATTATGTTTTCCACTTGGCTTCAATTGTTGGCAATAAAATGTTAAAACATCTTTAGAGTTGGTCTGCGTAAGTGGTTCCTTTTTGATCCAACCATGCATGAAATGGGGTTTAAAAATTCAAGATAATATCACAGTTACAAATTTCATGTAATTTTTCCACATCGTGTGACTTATATTCACTTTATAAACAAAATTGATTCGTTTCACATAGTTTATTTTGACAAAACACTTAAATGTCTTTTACTATCCATTTAATATTACTTGTTTTTTTTTAGCACACATTAAATATAGATTGCATACCACTAGACTCCGCTGGATCCGCATGACTCCCGGGTCATTTAATTAATTTGTATTAATTATTTTTAGATTTAGATTTGGTGGTAGTACGACCGCGTTAAAATAAATAAAAAAATTCCGTTATATCGTTAGATTAGCCCCAGATGTATCCTTCCGATGGCTTGCAGTTGGTTGATGCGCCGGGGATGCCTGTCAAACCTTTAAACTACTTCACTCCTCAGTGAGGAATAAACTGTTTCAATAATGGTCACATACTCCAGTTAAATACTCGAAAGATGATATTAGCAGTGCCACACACCTATCAAGTTGCCCGAAAATAAAAAACGACCAAAACAAAGCCCAGTTGAGAAACTAATGGCAAAAACAAACAGAAACCTGTGTAATGCTGTTTCCAAAACGTTGCCATGAACATGGCCCGCTGAAATCACAACAACGCATGTGGTATATTCCCCATATGGTGGGGAGCTTTGGAGCATGTATGTAGGGCTATCTTCCCGGTATGAGCATTGCGGAAAGTGCATTGAAAGCGAAAGCTTTGAGTGAGTTTGATGGTGCTTGGCGGCAGTATTGAGCTTCAATGGGAGAATCACTTTTGGTTTCATAACTGTGTGAGAAGATACATTGAGTTGGTAACGGCTGTGGTTGTAAAAATTGTTTTTACCGGCTTTTTTTATGGGCAAATTGTAAACAAACTACAAAAGCTTACCCTCATTGAGTATGTACGCCTCTCAATAGACTCTAACATATTTCCGTAAATGTAAGTGTCAATGTGTGATCATGGAAATGTGAGCATCTGCATATCCATGACCGCACTCTTTGGAATTAATTAAATGGAATAAATGATTATTTTTAATTAATGAAAAAAAAAAAAACAAAATGATTGAAATGTTTGCTTTTAATTGCAGTAAATGTATATGAATTTATTTCGTTATTGTCAGGGTCATGCAAATATGCCCGAAAGAACATCTGTGTGGATTTTGCAAGACTCTTCCTACAAATAGAATTTCTTACTAAGCCTTTTCTATGTTTCAAAAAAGAGATTTGGACTTAACTTGCTAAATAGGATCATCACCAATTTGCTAAATTTGTATCATCTCCAATAAATTTTACATGGGCAAAAATACTCCGTTTTCAAATCCTTTGTATTGCTTCATAAGTTAAGCCTTGAAAATTCAACTGAATGAAATTTTTTCTCATCAATTACGCTGTAGTGTATAAAAAGTTAGTTCATTTGTATTGAACGCCAAAAAGGTCAAGTCTGAGACCCATCGTTTAGTATACACGGACGAAAAAGACTGTTTTTCATATGTTTGAGTGTAAAAATTATATGTTTGGAACTCAAATTTTTAAACAAAATATTTTTAAGTGCAAGCATATACTGTTCATAAACTGGCATAATATGTTTGGGACACATATGTGTTATAATTTTAGAACATATTATGTTTGGGACATAAAATGTTTGTAAATATAATATGCTTGGATGCAAACATATATTAATTTAGAAATAGACTATAAACATATATGTGCTTAGAAAGAGAGACATAAAGTGTATGCTGGAAGTAAAATAATGAAAGTAACCAATTGGCGCCTTAAAAATATATATACATAAAGAAAATTTCATTAAAGATTGGAAAATACTATGTGTGAATATAAACGAGTCTAAATTTACAAATTTGGAGTACACATATATATGTATGTTGTGATATAAGACTTCGCACAAAAATTGTATATGCTTAAGTAAAAATATTAAAATGAGTATTCGGAACCAAGAGAAAAGGCATTTGAAAAAACAAGAGCATGAGTTTTGTTTATGTTTATCATTTTTGCATTACGGGCACAATTTTTTTGGTTTCGTCAAAACAAATCGGAACGTAGGACGAGTAAGTCAAAATATTCAAACAAAGATAATTAAAGGGACCTTCATAAAAACTAACGAAGGGGCACTATACACTGAAAAAAAAGCATGCCCGGTTCCAAAAATTGTGTCTCTACTTTAACAATTTTGGTATTGATTCCGAGCCAATGAAGCCGAGAATTCAAGTAAGGATACTTTTAAGACACAATTCTCTTTTAAATGTGGGTTTTGTGTATTTGACACTATGAAGCAAATTTTAATTTTTCGCTTTTTCAGCTTTTTTCATATGCTCTAAAAAGTCCGTTAAAAATAAGACTTCCAGTAGAAATTATGCTATGTTTCAATTAAAAACGTCTTTAAAATAAAGTGTTAAAAAACATGTCCTATTTTTTAACGATTTTTTGCTTTGTAATCAAGATGCAAAAATGCAACAAATTTAAAGACAATTTCATTAATTTTAAAGAATTTTTCTGAATTATTGAAGTCAAGTTGACCTTAGTCCAAAAATATTTTTTTTCATGTTATGATACCCATTTTCAAGTCAAATCACTTAATTATAAAGATAACACGACTTCATTGAAAAGTTTATCGACTTTTGAACATGAAAAAAAAACTTTATATTAGAGAAATGCGTCTTCTAAGCTAAGCAAAATTTGTATTCTTCTTTAAAGGACATGAACTCTTTGGGCTCACGACAATATTTTTTTCAGTGTACTCTTTTTAGAGTTGTAACATTAAATGAAAACAGGGGGAAACAGTGAACAATTAAACAGTAAGATCTATAAAAATAAAGACTAGTTCCTCTTTATTAATGAGTAGTCCAAGAGGAGTTGACGGATTCTTTCGAAAATAAAAGCGGACATTGAGTTCGAGGTTTGTCACTAAAATTAATTCTCATTTTAGCGTCAAAACTCGAATCGGTAAAACCAGAATAACATTATAACTTTTTCGGTAAATTGTATTATAACATGGTGGGAAATGATCCAAAGCAACAATTGAATAAGTTTATTTCCTTTAAAATAAATTATTAAAGAAAAGTAGAAGGGTAAACATGGTAATTTTAACGCGATAATGCCAAATTTATACCGGCCTTACGAATTAAATTAAGTACAAAATTATTCGTTAATAAAAATTCATATTTATTTGGATTTCTAAATTAATGGTGCTACATGCTAGCAAACAATTGTTCACACCAAAATAAATTTATGTGCTGGTTGTAAAATTACTGTTTAGACCTTAGGATTCGATGGAAAAATATTTATATATATATATACTTGACTTCACGTTCTTCTTTGATAAGAGTTTTTGAATTTCTTCGAAAATTTCAAACTTGTATACAAAAACCTTTTTTGTTACAAAATTTTTATTTTTGCAGTAAAAAAATAATATATGATTTGAACTCAGTCCATTTCGTTTAAATCAAGCACTGTTCTTTTCTGACTTTAAGTCTTTTATAAGACACACTTTACAGATTCGTAGTAAAAATTTAATATAGTAGTATGTAATGTTGAACACCTTTTCTGGATATTCCGAACGTATCTGGAATATATATGTAAAAAAAATAAAAAATTGGCGCCAGTCGAAGCAGGGATCGAATCCTTGGCAAGGCTGACGTCAACAAATGTATGTATAACAATGTTATGTTGTTAAACAATGTTATGTTTGCATCGGCTCGTGGCCGCCGCTAGCTATGCTATA
The DNA here is from genome assembly GCF_050003625.1 of Haematobia irritans. Classification (NCBI taxonomy): domain Eukaryota; kingdom Metazoa; phylum Arthropoda; class Insecta; order Diptera; family Muscidae; genus Haematobia; species Haematobia irritans. The sequence goes on from NC_134398.1 coordinate 86,199,595, forward strand.
TAAATATAACTTATAACGATAATTATCTCTTGATGACCATAACAGCTACGTAGCCCAGTGGATAGTGTGCTGGCTTACAAACTGTGTGGCCCGCTGTTCGAATCACCGTCCGGCAAAAGGTAGAATTTAAAAAAAAATATAAAATTGAATAATTTCTTCTACAATGTTTGTATTACAGAAAAAGATGCTAATAACTAAAAAAACTCGTGGAAGTTAGAAAAATGTGAGGTGAATATACAATTAGGCAGAAAAAAATTTTTAAGCACAATCTTCTTGGGGAGAAAATTTTTCTAAGCATATAATATTTTTGGGTTGAAAAGGTTTCCAAACATATTATATGTTCACATAATAACATATAGTTTTTTGGAAGACAACATTATTGAATTTGGATGGAAAAATACATAATGTTTGGAACTTGAACTACCCAAACATATTATATTGTTTAGACCAATATGCTTTCAAACTTATGATATATTGGAAGAAATCAAATATATAAATGGTTGGGCAATACCAAAAAATATATATGCTTGAAGCAAAATGTGTTTGGGAGTATATGTTACAGAAGCGATTTTTTTGAGGGTGTACGGTGTGTTTTTGTGTGCAAAGTACAGCTCGCAGTGTAAGTCCGAACGTCCTTAAATTTGACATGAGGTCTTACTTTGGCTCAAAGACAAACGCTATATAAATATATAACTGTCATATATATCTATCACTGATCTGGTCATAATTGACGTGTTTATCCACTGATCTTCTTCAAATTTCATACATCCGAATATTTTGTGAGTTTTGTAAAACTCGCAGAATATCAGCTAATTCGGTTCAGATTTAAATATTGCACCCATATATATATGTTTTGCCCGATATGCACTTATATGGCCTTATACCCACCACACTGTTAGAAAAATATGTTTTTCATATGTTTCGATATAAACAAAATGTGTTTCGGGCACAATTTTTAAACACAATATATTTAAGTGCAAACATGTAATGTTCTCAAACTAACACTAAATGTTTGGAACACATATGTTAATATGTTAGAATATATTATGTTTGGGGCATGCATGTTTCATAAAAATTATATGTGTGAATGTAAACATATATAAATTTACAAATATCGAGTAAACATATATATGTTGTGATATTTTATTCAGAGAGCGACAGAGAGAGAGAGAGGGAGAGAGAGAGTATAGAGAAAGAAATAGAGATAAAAACCGGGAGGGTTGACGAAAGATATCAAATTAACGCGAGAGAATCGAAGGAGAGCAATTTCTGTGAAACCGCTTATATGTTGTTTCGGAAACTGCTTTATGATAAGGCCAAAAATTTTATACGCTTAAGTCTAAATATTATTTAATTTAAGTCTAAATATTATTTAATTTGTGTATATTATAAAATTATTTATGTATGTTTATACTCGACCCCACGTTCTTCCTTTGTTAGAGTTTTTGAATTCCTTCCAAAATATCAAACTTTTATACCAAAACCAATTTTTTATTACAAAATTGTTATTTTTGCAATAAAAAAATAATATTTTATCCAAAAGATCAGTCCATTTCGTTTATATCAAGCACTTTTTCTGACTGTAAATCTTTAATAACCCACATTTCGAAGTTTCATTATAAAAATTTAATATAGTATAAATATAAATGTGTAAATTAAAAAAAAAAACAATTGGTGTTTGGTCGGAGCAGGGATTGAACCCACGACCCGTTGCATGTACGGCAGACATGCTAACCACTGCTCCACGTTGCCAACACATGTATGTTTCTGTTAAATAATGTTATGTTTGCATGGGCTCGTGGGCGCTGCAAACTATGCTATATAAATGTAACTTATAACGATAATTGTCTTCTGGTGACTATAACAGCTACGTAGCTCAGTGGTAGTGTGTTGGCTGTATGGTCCTCGGTTCGATTCTCCGTCCAGGCGAAAGGTAAAATTTAAAAAAAATTATAAAATTGAATAATTTCTTCAACATTATTTGTATTACAGAAAAAGGTGCCAAGAACTAAAAAATTTCGTGGAAGTGAAAATTATGTTAGGAAATGAGCACAATCTTCTTTGGGGAAAATTCTTCCAAGCATATAATATTTTTGGCTCAAAATGCTTCCAAAAGTAGAATATGTTCACATAAAACAAACATATTAATGTTTCGGCAGTATCCAATAAAATATGTGCTTCCTGCAAAATATGTTTGGAACATATGTTAGAGAGGCGATTTTTTTTGAGGGTGCACCATAGAATGGTGATGGGGGGTATATTAACTTTGTCATTCCGTGTGTAACACATCGAAATATCGATTTCCGACTATATAAAGTATATATATTCTTGATCAGGGAGAAATTCTAAGATGATATAAGCATGTCCGTCTGTCTGTCTGTTGTAATCACGCTACAGCCTTCAACAATGGCGCTATCGTCCTGAAATTTGGCACAGATTCGTTTTGTGATTGCAGGCAGGTCAAGTTCGAAGATGGGCTATATCGGTCCAAGTTTTGATATAGTCCCCATATAAACCGATTTCCCGATTTGGGGTCTTGGGCCTATAAAAACCGTAGTTTTTATCCAATTTACTTGAAATTGAAAATCTAAAGGTACTTGAGGGCCATAAAAACGTGTGCCAAAAATGGTGCCCATCGGTCCATGTTTGGTATAGCCCCCATATAAACCGATCTCCCGATTTTTCTTCTTAGGCATCTAGAAACAGTATTTTCTATAGGATTTGCCTGAAATTGAAAATCTAGAGGTATCTTAGGACCATAAAGATGTGAGTCGAAAATGGTCCGTATGGGTCCATGATTTGGTATGGGAACCACCGTGGTGCAATGGTTAGCATGCCCGCCTTTCATACACAAGGTCGTGGGTTCGATTCCTGCTACGACCGAACACCAAAAAGTTTTTCAGCGGTGGATTATCCCACCTCAGTAATGCTGGTGACATTTCTGAGGGTTTCAAATCTTCTCTAAGTGGTTTCACTGGAATGTGGAACGCCGTTCGGACTCGGCTATAAAAAGGAGGTCCCTTGTCATTGAGCTTAACATGGAATCGGGCAGCACTCAGTGATAAGAGAGAAGTTCACCACTATGGTATCACAATGGACTGAATAGTCTAAGTGAACCTGATACATCGGGCTGCCACATTACCTAACCTAACCTAACCTATGATTTGGTATGGCCCCTATACTGTCCGATCTCCCGATTTTGCTTCTTGGGCTTCTAGAAACTGTATTCACTATCCGATTTGCCTGAAATTGAACATCTAGAGGTATTTTGGGACCATAAAGAGGTGTGTCGAAACCAACAGATTATGTTTCACCTTAGGCATGCACTGGTAGAAAAAATTTTTAATTAAATTTTCTTTGTCTGTATATATTTTTAAGGCGCCAATTGGTTCATTTCTTTTACTTGCAGCATACACTCTAGATCTCTCTTTCTAATCACATATATGTTTATAGACAATTTCTAAATGAATATATTTGGATGCAACATATTACATAAGCTCACTATATTTACAAACAGTTTATATCCCAAACATAATATGTTCTAACACATTAACATGCACTTAAAAATAATCCCTGAAAAACAAAAGCGTCTCCAAAAATGTAGTGAAACTTTGGCTTGTCATAGGACGAATGTCCATCATTTTAACAGCCGTTGCACTGAATTTAATTTACTTCTTAAGGTGTGATCCGAATTCAGTGTTTTGTTATGAATTAAAATTTTTCGTGGTATTTTATCAAATAATATTTTTTTTATAATTTTTTATAATTTATAACGTTTGTCTGAAACATTTGATCTCGAATATTTTCAAAAATTCGCAATTTTTATAGAATGGATTTATCATTTTTTTTTACAAAATTTAAATAAATTGTACCATTTTATTAATTCGACCGCTAAAATTGTTTTTTATTTTTAATCATGTTAAAGTCATTTAAGAAGCGTCTAGCCAAAATTTCGGGTCTTCACGCACATTCGTTTAGGCCGTAGATAATGTTGCCTGTGGGCAACTTTGGACAATTGTGGCTACAAAATTGTTTGTTTTGTAATGATAGACGTATTACGTTTTATTGGATTTTTTTAAGTTTTTTGTTATTTTACAGTAAATATATACTTAGGTGCGCGCGTGAGTGGAATTTCACTCACACTCAAACACATTCACGAAGAAATATTTGTACTCATGCACGCCATGTGGACATGAATTCACGCTCACGTTAATTCACGAAATGAAAAGTTATACTCGCGCACGCTCACACATGAACAAGGTTTATGCCTCACGCTTTCGCACGATTCACGACAATTTTCGTACTTCACAACAAAACTTGTGATTCACGAATATTTTAGTGGCTCAATAAAATTCTCGTAATTCACGAAATTTCTCGTAACTCACCCTATTGAAATCTTAAGAGTGATTAAATAAGTAAAGGTGATTAAAATCGGTGAGCTTGAATTTAGTCGTGAACGTGCATTTGTTCGTGAATGTGACTTGTTGTGTCTCTGTTTTACCGTGAGTGTGAATTTTAACGTGAACATGAATTTTATCGTGAACGTGAATTTTATCTTTAGCGTGAGTTGGATCGTGAGCTTGAGTTGGATCGTGAGCTTGAGTTGGATCGTGAAAGTGAATTTTTATCGGGACCTTGATTTCGGAGAAATTTTAATCACGCGCCACACATTTTTATTTAGTCACGTTCACGCACATTCACGTGATTTCGTTTAAATCTCATTCACGGCTTCGCGTGAATCACGCGTGACTCACAAAAATGTTTATTTTTTTTTTGTTTTGAACCCATGTCAATTTTACTGGCGGTGTAAAAAAAAAACCAAAGTATTATAAAGCGCCAATGTTCGTGCTAATCCACTAGTATGTTTCCAAGAAGTGACTTCCTCCCTTTTTACGATTCCTTTCAAACTGCCCTGCAAATATATTTTCCACATCATCGCCGCATTTCTCGTCACTGGGACATCCCAATCGAAGTTTTATGTTATGTTCAAAAATATGTAATTTTATTACCACGATTACCCAAAGTTGCCCACAGGCAACTTTTCAATTTTAAAAATTTCTCATCGGTTGTGTTTTTGCAATTCTAAGATTTGACTTCCAGAAATATTTTATTCGACATGTACTACAACGGATTTAATAAGAACTTTCAACATTTTAGTTGAAATTTCTGAAAAAAGGTCACATGTATAAAAATCTCTTTTTAAATTCGCAAATATTTTTTCTTGAGGCACGTGCGTATTAATGAAAAAATGTTTGTTAATTGACAACCAAATTAGATGATTTTTCATTCAACTTGAAGAAAACACTTGAAGGTTTCGATACCGTTACATTTTTATGAACGAAAACAAAAACAACGCTGACAGCGAGTCTCAAAACACAGAAAGTTGCCCACAGGCAACTTTAGGGTCGAAAGGGTTGGACTAAAAGTACTTTTGGTTAAATGTGGTATTACAATGGACTGAATAGTCTAAGTGAGCATGAAATTTAATCGGGCTGCCACTTTAACCTAACCTAACCTATTTGAAACAAACAAAGGATTGCGTAGAAACTTCTACGAAAGACTGTCATCCACAATCGAATTACTTGGGTTGTGGTAATACTTAAAAATTCTTAACATCGTCTTCTAGATTGTAAGTTAGTCCATACGTGGTATATATTAGACAAAAAAGATATGTATAGGTAAGTCTACAAATAATTACGAATCGATATGAACTTTTGCACAGTACTTATTTAGAAAACCAAAATTTAAATATGGGGTTCGCTTATATCGAGGCTGATATGGACCAATATCTGCATGGTTGTTAGATACCATATACTAACACCACGTACTAAATTTCAATCAGATCGGTTGAATTTTGCTTCTCCAAAAGGCACCGGAGGTTAAATCTGGGGATCGGTTTATATGGCAGCGATATATAATTATAGACCGATATGGACCAATTCCTGCATGGTTATTACAGACAATATACTAACATCACGTACCAAATTTCAACCGAATCGGATGAATTTTGCTCATCCACGAGGCTCCGGAGGTCAAATCTGGGGATCGGTTTATATGGGGGCTATATATAATTATGAACCGATGTAGACCAATTTGGGCACAGTTGTTTGAGACCATATACTTACACCATGTACCAAATTTCAACCCAATCGGATGAATTTTGCTCTCCCAAAAGGCACCGGAGGTCAAATCTGGGGATCGGTTTATATGGGGCGATATATAATTATAGACCGATATGGACCAATTCCTTCATGGTTGTTAGGGACCATATACTAACACCATGTACCAAATTTCAGCGGGATCGGATGAAATTTGCTTCTCTTAGAGGCTCCGCAAGTCAAATCTGGGGATTGGTTTATATGGTGGCTATACGTAAAAGTGGACCGATATGGCCCATTTGTAATACCATCCGACCTAAATCAATAACAACTACTTATGCCAAGTTTCAAGTCGATAGCTTGTTTCGTTCGGAAGGTAGCGTGATTTCAACAGACGGACGGACGGACATGCTTAGATCGACTCAGAATTTCACCACGAGACAGAATATATATACTTTATGGGGTCTTAGAGCAATATTTCGTTGTGTTACAAACGGAATGACAAAGTTAATATACCCCCCCCATCCTATGGTGGAGGGCATAAAAAATTGAATTAAAAGGACTTCCTGTGTAGTTAAAATAAAGACATCTGCGGGAGGACATTTTTGGAAGTGCTGTTAAAGTTTTCCCTTTAGAAGAACATATGTAAGAACATATGAAAAAAATTCTCTTTGTCCGTGTATGTATCGTCCCATAAATGTCTTCAGATTTAAATGTTTCCCACATTCTCTACTAACATTGTGTTTCGTCCCAGGACTTTACAGGTTTGAATTTTGAGAAATTTTGTATACGGAAATGTAAACCTTTATATGAGTAATGTTCATGATTACAGAGCCGATTTTTTTTGAGCGTGTACAGTAATTGTATAATTTTGGTGCTTCCAATTTTATAATAATTATTTACTGGGAATATGTTTTCTTATTTCTTCACTGTTGGAAAAATATGTTTTTCATATGTTCCGATATAAACAAAATGTGTTTCGGGCACAATTTTTAAACACAATATATTTAAGTGCAAACATGTAATGTTCCTAAACTAGCATTGAATGTTTCGGACAAATATGTTAATATGTTAGAATATATTATGTTTAGGACAAGAATGTTTCATAAAAATAATATGTGTGAATGTAAACATATATAAATTTATATATATATATATATATATATATATATATATATATATATATATATATATATATATATATATATATATATATATATATATATATATATATATATATATATATATATATATATATATATATATATATATATATATATATATATATATATATATATATATATATATATATATATATATATATATATATATATATATATATATATATATATATATATATATATATATATATATATATATATATATATATATATATATATATATATATATATATATAAATTTATATATGTTTACATTCACACATATTATTTTTATGAAACATTCTTGTCCTAAACATAATATATTCTAACATATTAACATATGTGTCCGAAACATTCAATGCTAGTTTAGGAACATTACATGTTTGCACTTACATATATTGTGTTTAAAAATTGTGCCCGAAACACATTTTGTTTATATCGGAACATATGAAAAACATATTTTTCCAACAGTATATGCTGTGATATTTTATTCAAGGAGCGACAGAGAGAGTATAAAAAAAAACCCGGGAGGGTTGACGAAAGATATCAACATAAGACAGCGAAAGAATCAAAAGAGAGCAATTTCTGTGAAACTGCTTGTATGTTGTTTCGGAAAACTGTTTTACGTGTTCATTAGTTTTGGATATGCGCTTGCCATGTTAATAAGGCTTCGCCAAAAATTAGATATGCTTAAGTCTAAATATTAGTTAATTTGAACATTAAATTGCGTATTCGGAGTAAAGAGAATATACATTCGGAACCAAGAGACTGGACATTAAACAAAACAGCATGTGTTTTTGCCTTGAGAGCTGCAATTTAAGAATGTGTGAACATGTGTTTTGTTTACCATTTTAGCATTATGGGTACAATTTTTTTGTTGGTTCGTCAAAAGAAATTGGAACGTACGACGAGTAAGTCAAAATATTTAGCAAGAAAGGAAATTAAAAAAAAAGTGGAATATATATAAAAATTACAAAGGGATCTTCAGAAAAAAAGTTTAGTTCCTCGTTATTAATAAGTAGTCCAAGAATGAGTTGACGTACACTTTCAAAAATAAAAGCGGGCATTAAGTTCGAGTTTTGCCGCTAAATTATTTTTCATTTTAGTGGCAAAACTCGATCCAAAGCAACAATTGAAAAAGTTTATTTGCTTTAAAATAAATTATGAAAGAAAAGAAAACATGGCCACTTTAGTGCGATTATTTCAACTTAATTCCGGCCCTAAAGGTATAAATGAAATTAAGTACAAACTTATTCGTTAATAAATATTCATATTAATTTGTATTTCAAAATACGATAAATTTTAAATGCATTTGAAATGGTGTTAAATGCTAGTAAGAAATAGTTCACGCCTAAATAAATTTATGTGTATATTAAAATTATATATGTTTATACTCGACTTCACGTTCTTCTTTTGGTAGAGTTTTTGAATTTCTTTTATAACAAAAATATTTTTTTTGTTACAAAATTGTTATTTTTGCAATTAAAAAATAATATTTTATCCAAAAGTTCAGTCCATTTCATTTATATAAATAAAATAAAGCTTTAATAACACACATTTCGAAGTTTCATTGTAAAAAATTTATTTAATAATATATAAATATAAAGTAAGGAAAGTCTAAAGTCGGGCGGGACCGACTATATTATACCCTGCACCACTTTGTAGATCTCAAATGTGTTGGGGGCTATATATAAAGGTTTGTCCCAAATACATACATTTAAGTATCACTCGATCTGGACAGAATGTGATAGACTTCTGCAAAATCTATAGACTCAAAATTTAAGTCGGCTAATGCACTAGGCTGGAACACAATGTGAATAAAAAAATATGGGAAACATTTAAATCTGAAGCAATTTTAAGGAAACTTCGCAAAAGTTTATTTATGATTTATCGCGCGATATATATTTATTAGAAGTTCAGGAAAATTAGAGTCATTTTTAAAACTTTTCGACTAAGCAGTGGCGATTTTACAAGGAAAATGTTGGTATTTTGACCATTTTTGTCGAAATCACAAAAACATATATCTAAATATGAACCGATTTCAACCAAACTTGGCACGCATGCTAATTCTACTCCCTGTGCAAAATGTCAACTAAATCGGAGTCAAAAATTGGCCTCTGTGGTCATATCAATGTAAATCGGGCGAAAGCTATATATGGGAGCTATATCTAAATCTGAACCGATTTCAACTAAATTTGGCACGCATAGCTACAATGCTAATTCTACTCCCTGTGCAAAATTACAATTAAATCGGAGTAAAAGATTGGCCACTGTGGTCATATGAGTGTAAATCGGGCGAACGATATATTTGGGAGCTATGTCTAAATCTGAACCGATTTCAATAAAATTTGGCACAATTGACTACACTACTAATTGTACTCCTAGTGCAAGATTTCAACCAAAGTGGGCTAAAACTCTGGTTTCTGCGTCCATATAAGTGCATATCGGGCGAAAGATATATATGGGAGCTATATCTAAATCTGAACCGATTTCTTCCAAAATCAATAGGGTTCTATTCTGAGCCAAACTAAAACTGCGTCCTAGATTTTGATTACACAAATGTGTTCACGGACAGACGGACATGGCTATATCGACTCAGGAGCCCACCCTGAGCATTTTTGCCAAAGACACCATGTGTCTATCTCGTCTCCTTCTGGGTGTTGCAAACATATGCACTAACTTATAATATGGCGCAGGGTATAAAAAAAATGTTGGTGTTCGGTCGGAGCAGGGATTGAACCTAGGTTAGGTTAGGTGGCAGCCCGATGTATCGGGCTCACTTAGACTTTCAGTCCATTGTGATACCACATTGGTGAACTTCTCTCTTATCACTGAGTGCTGCCCGATTCCATGTTAAGCTCAATGACAAGGGACCTCCTTTTTATAGCCGAGTCCGAACGGCGTTCCACATTGCAGTGAAACCACTTAGAGAAGATTTGAAACCCTCAGAAATGTCACCAGCATTACTGAGGTGGGATAATCCACCGCCGAAAAACTTTTTGGTGTTCGGTCGAAGCAGGAATCGAACCCACGACCTTGTGTATGCAGGCGGGCATGCTAACCATTGCACCACGGTAGCTAGGACCCTTGAACCTAGGACCCTTGAACCTAGGACCCTTTGCATGCACGGGGGACATGCTAACCACTGCTCTACGTGGCCAACAAATATATGTTTCTGTTGAATAATGTTTTGTTTGCATCGGCTCGTGGGCACTGCAAGCTATGCTATATAAATGTAACTTATAACGATAATTGTCTATTGGTGACTATAACAGCTACGTAGCCCAGTTGTAGTGTGTTGGAGTACAAATTGCATGGTTCCCGGTTCGATTCTCCATCCAGGCGAAATGTAAAATTTAAAAAAATTATACAATTGAATAATTTCTTCAACATTATTTGTATTACAGAAAAAGGTGCCAAGAACAAAAAAAATCGTGGAAGTGAAAATTATGTGAGGAAATGAGCACAATCTTCTTTGGGAGAAAATTCTTCCAAGCATATAATATTTTTGGCTCAAAATTCTTCCAAACATATAATATGTGCACATAATAATGTTTCGGCAATATTCAAAAATATATGTGCTTCCTGCAAAATATGTTTGGAACATATGTTAGAGAAGCGATTTGTTTTGAGGGTGTTGAACAGAATTTTGCTTAGAATTCTAATTGCTAGGAAAAATGGGTCAATTGACATCCAAGAAGGGTAGACTGGGATTTAGGTTAGGTATAGTGGCAGCCCGATATTTCATACTCACTTAGACTATTCAGTCCATTGTGATATCATCTGAGTGCTGCCCGATTCTATGTTAAGTTCAATGAAGCTTTGAAACACTCAGAAATTTCAACAGCATTACTGAAGTGGGATAATCCACCGGTGAAAAACTTTTTGATCTTTGCTCGAAACTGGGTTTGAACCCACGACTCTGTGTATGCAAGGCTGGCATGCTAACCATTGCATTGCGGTGGTTCCTACTGGGACTTGGATTTAGATTTGTCTCCCATACATATCTGCATCCCGAAATCATTATTATTACCACACAAATGCGTAGTTTTACTTATTCAGTAGGGGTGGTTTTTCATGTTTATAGGATACTCTTCTCATCATGCCAAGTCGACTTAGCCTACTAAGTCAGTAGATCTCCATACACTGAAAAAATATTTACGAAATATTAAAGATTACACAACCTAAATTTTGGGATGCGCAATTTAGAAATTACTAAGAACAAATTTCTTTAAAATAATGAAATTTTAATTAAGATGAAATTTATAATCTTTGCTTCAAATTTTTTATTAAACTTGAGACACAAATTTTGGAAATTTGCGTACCTCGGTTAAAGTCGTATATCTTTGAACCAATTTTCCTTAGAGTAAAGGAACATATTTTTTATTTAAAGAATTAGTCCTTAAATTAACTGAAATATTGAATCTTTAAATTTAAGATTAAAACGCTTCAAATATAGGCTAAGACTTATCTTGAGGATTTAGCATCTTTGGTTTAAAGTTTTTTTATTTGGAATTAAACATTTTTCTTTGAAGTATCTGTTATAATTTGGATTGTTAAAGTGTCATTTGTTTGTACGTCAATAGCTTTATGAATATACCACGAAAAGGGAATGAAAATTCGATAAATGGAATCTCTAACAACTCAATTTTAATTTTATTGATCCTAGATTTAAAGCAACATAGGTCGCTAAAAAAATGTCTTTATTTTAAAGAATCCGCATCTTTGGCTCGGAATCAATACCAAAATCTTTGGATCCAAGTAACTTTTTTTTGAGTGTATACAAATATATGTTTGTTTTTTTGTTACGTACCCAAATATCAAAATGATCAGAGTAATAATAATATAAATCTTAGTAAGCATTTGACGCCTTGGGATAATTTTGTGGCACGTTTTTCTATTCGATTGCTGCTTGCTTGGCATGCCAGACAAATAAGTGAATTACCCGGTCATGTGGCGTAAACTTTAGCTTGATGTGTTTATTTTCTTTTTGTATCCACTTAACTGCTGATCTTGATTCAGCTGCATAACATTGAGTCCACGATATATTTGATATGATTTTATTGCATTCGATCTCAAAGACACTGAAGTGAGTGGAAGCACCAAGGCTTCCCCCCATTTGGGAGGCTTGGAAAAAATTACGCAGACATTGTGCTCATGCAAATATAGCAAATTCCAATTTCCAATTTTTTTGTTGGCATCACTTGCTGTCATGTAAAATAATTGCATAACCTATGCTACGAACAACATAGAGGAATCTCGTTTCTAATATCAACCATTTGGCGAGATGCAAGACGCTGGCTAGCAACTTGAATGTGTAGTATTTCGTTATTGGTGGATTATATTGTGCTTTTGTGTAAAATATCATGGAAATTTCAATGAAATTTTGGCATAACTCCTGCCTACGTACTGGTCATGTGCATATTTGGTTGCTCTCTAACTGCAAAACAGAAGAAACCTTAATTCGCTTCAAACCGAATCAAAATTTACAAATTTAATATAGCCATACATCAAGAAAAAATTCGACGGGAGCGTTTGAGGGAGAAAAAATTGAACATTTATGGGAATTCTTGTGCAACAGTCACAAGGTTGTCACGTACAAATTTGTGCCATCACCAATGTTGTATCGTCTTAATTTTTATTTCTTTGTCCACGGCTATCTCGAGTTTTTTTTTGTTTTTGTTTGTCAGGTCATGGATTATCGATGAATTGTGTTTCTTGCCATAAGATATTAGCTATAAAATCAATAGAAAAAAATTAAGTAGCTAATGGCAATTGCGCTACAATAATCAATGATAATATGACATTTTGTATGCCAGCAATGTAGTCGTCCATATGACAACATTTATGGTAAATTATGTGTGTTAGCTGCATTAAAACTTGAACAAAGTTTTTGATGGCTTTATTATGGCCTGTAGCTATTGTCGTTAATAACACTAAATGGTTCACTTATATGAATAGCATAATTAATTTAATCAACGATGTACATATAAAAATATTTTCAAATGATAAAAAATGGGAATCTTTGTTTAGACTAGCGTTACCAAATCGCCTCCGTAACATAAACAACCAAGCATATTCCGCTTCAAGTATATATATTTTCAGAATATGTTCAATATAATTGTGTTGGAATTCAAATTTTGTTTGAGGGTGAGAGCAAGCATTGTATATGGGCACTTCTAGTCTTAACCACTGAACCTTCTCTATTATTTACTTTTGTGGAACCAACCAGATTGCTCCAAAAACATTAACAAACTGCTTAAGTTAACGTTTTCCAGGTCAGCCAGTAATCTAAAGCTATATGCTCCTAAAATTCGCTTACGCCTTACACAAAAAGCAGGACACTCACACAAGAGGTGTTTAATTGATTTCTTTTCCTCCACATCATGACAGCTTATACAATAGTCATTATACTTCGCACCTATAGTTTTTGCAAATTCGCCTATCAGGCAGCGACCCGTTATAGCAGATATCAGGAGTGCTATCTGACGCCTTGAGAACACTAGCATATCTAGTGTGCGGTTTAAGTTTAAATGGGGCCATATTTGCTTGGTGTCGTTGCAACCCTTGCAATTTTCCCATCGAATATTGGCCATCATAACAACCTTCTCACGCAGTAAGAGCTTGCAGGTGGCCAGAGGCATACCAACAGATTCTAGTTCCCCTGGAATATGTAAGGTAGTTCCTAGCCTTGCTAACACATCTGCTTCGCAGTTCCCCGGTATGTTCCTATGGCCAGGCACCCATATTAGGTGAATATTGTACTGCTCAGCCATCTCGTTGAGAGATTTGCGGCAGTCTATGGCCGTTTTCGAGTTAAGGAACACAGAGTCCAAAGATTTTATTGCAGGTTGACTGTCTGAGTATATATTAATGCCAATATTTGTTGGAACATTACTTCTCAGCCAATTCACCACCTCTCTTATTGCCAATATTTCAGCCTGAAAAAACACTACAGTGATTAGGTAATCTTTTCGCTATTCGAATTTCCAGATCTTTAGAATATACTCCGAACCCCACTTGTCCATTCAATTTGGAGCCATCAGTATAGAAATCTATATATCTTTTATTCCCCGGGGTCTGTGTACACCACGCCTCACTGTTGGGAATTAGAGTTTCAAACTTTTTGTCGAAAAGTGGTTTTGCCAGGGTATAATCCACTACGTTAGGCACATCTGGCATTATTTTGAAGACCGAACTATGACCGTACATTTTTTCCGACCACAGCGATAGCTCGCGCAACCGCACAGCCGTTGTTGCAGCTGACTGTTTGGCCAAAATGTCTAAAGGCAATAGATGTAGCATGACAGTAAGGGAGCAATGCAATAATGAACAAGTATATACAGTAGTAAATTCTGCCGGGACGAATCTTAAATACCCACCACCATGAATCAAATATAATAGTTTCCTTTGAAAATATCAGGGGCGTTTGATGACAGATATTTTCCCAAGCAGATCAGTTCAAATGTAAAAATTTTACCTATAAGACTAGATCAGATTCAGAATTTATAACAACCATTTTTTGTTTTAGTTTTACAAAAATCATAAACATCTCTTGCAAGTGCAAGAAAATAATGAAATAACGCCTTGATTTGAAATCTAAAATCTGTGAATTTTCATCCCAATTATTTAAATGACTACGAGAAGTAAAATCTGGAAATTTTGCAATCAGTTTCAAGCAATTTTCATGATCAGTGCGCCTTCTATACCCTCAATAAGTGAAATCGGTCTATATGGAGGCCTTGGTAAATGGTAAATGGACCGATAAAACTAAATCATATACACTTTGTTATGGGTCTAAAATGCTAGTATATTTTCAATTTGTGGGAAATCTGATAAAAACTACAATTTCTAGAAACCCTAGGAGTTAAGTCGGGAGTTCGGTGTAATGGGGGCTATACCAAAACATGGAAGGATACACAGAGTATTCAGCACATTTAATTGTAGTTCTAGAATGTAGACCCCAAATCTGAGGGCCGGTTCATAAGGGGGCTATATCAAAAACTGTACCGATACTCAATATATTCGGCACATCCCTTTATGGTCCTAAAATACCTCTAGATTTCCAATTTCAGGCAAATTGGGTAAAAACTACGGATTCTAGAAGCGCAAGAAGTAAAATCGGGAGATCGGTCTATATGGGGGCTATATCAAAACATGGACCGATAATCACCATTTTCGGCACATCTCTTTATTTTCCTAGAATACCTTTAGATTGCCAATTTCAGGCAAATTGGGTAAAAACTACGGATTCTAGAAGCCCAAGAAGTAAAATCGGGAGATCGGTCTATGTGGGTAAAAACTACGGATTCTAGAAGCCCAAGAAGTAAAATCGGGAGATCGGTCTATGTGGGTAAAAACTACGGATTCTAGAAGCCCAAGAAGTAAAATCGGGAGATCGGTCTATATGAGGGCTATATCAAAACATGGACCGGTACTCACCATTTTCGACACACGTCCTTATGGTCCTAGCGTACCTCTAGATTTCAAATTCCAGGTAAATTTGATTAAAACTACGGATTATAGAAGCCCAAGAAGTAAAATAGGGAGATCGGTCTATATGGGGCTATATCAAAACATGAACCGATACACGCCATTTTCGGCACACCTCTTTATGGCCCTAGAATACCTCTAGATTTCCAATTTTAAGCAAATCGGTTAGACGCCAAGAAGCAAAATCGGGAAATCGGTCCATATGGGCGCTATAGCAAAACATGGACCGATAGGCACCATTTTCGGTACACTTTTTGATGGTCCTTAAATTCCTCTAGATTTCCAATTTCAGGCAAATTGGAAAAAAAAACTACGGTTTGTATAAGCCCAAGACCCCAAATCGGGAGGTCGGTTTATATGGGGACTAATCATAACATGGACCGATATAGCCCATCTTCGAACTTGACCTGCCTGCGAACACAAGACGAATCTGTGCCAAATTTCAGGACGATAGCGCCATTATTGAAGGCTGCAGCGTGATTAAAACAGACAGACAGGCGGACAGACGGACATGCTTATATCGTCTTAGAATTTCTCCCTGATCAAGAATATATATATTTCGATGTGTTACAAACGGAATGACAAACTTATTATACCCCCGTCACCATTCTATGGTGGTGGGTATAAAAATGATAGCGAGCGCTGGGCTGCCAATAACTTTTCAAGACAAATCGTGACTTTTTTCAATAAAACTCGTCATAATCGGCACTTGCTTTTCAAAAATCGTCAAAAAATCGGTAATGTAAATAATATTAAAATTAAACATATTTTCTTGGTTAAACATAAAACAAAAGTATTTATTTCATATGCAAAACAGAAAATCAATGTAGACAACTATGCATCTCAAAAAAAAAAAAAAACAACACACACACATAAACTGACTTCGTTATAAAAATAACATTAACATAAAAATCATTTTCTGGTTAAACAAATATATTTTGTAATTTTTTATCAAAAAAATTATTTTTCTAAAATATTATTACTTCAGTAACATTTTTATTTAAAAGTAGAATATTGCGAAACTCAAGAAAAAAATCCAGTTTCATCATAATTAGTAACCCAGCAAAAACTCTCATTACCCGGTAATCTCTTAGGTAAGCCTATTTAAAAATTAATAACCACTTATTAATTGGCATCGCTTCGGATTACATTTACATACGCATGTCCTAGGAGGGAAGTACTTCTTCCCAGGCATACTTTCGGCCATAAAATAAGTAGTGCATTTAAAGCATATAATCACCTAATACGTAATGACTTATTCGTAGATACACCAGAGCTTGCAAAATAGCCACTTATTGTCTCAGGCAACCAAATCTCGAAAATATTGATTTCTATCGCCGATAACAATGGATCAAAATATGGCGAGTGGTGCTGTAATATGAGAACTACTTGAATAGAAACGAATATTGTATAAATAAACAAAAATTCTAATAAATAATCTAAATAAGATTACACTCAAATTAATTTCACACTTAAAATAGAAATAAATGTAGGTTGTTTAAGGTAGTTGGATTCGTGAATTACGATACAATATATCCAATAGCCAATTCACATAAGGTTCGAAATCTACTATAAGTGGATTTTAAGTCTCTTTTTTATAAGGCAAATGGCATTTGAAATTTAGTTTAAACGCATGTTGGAAGTGTAATGTGAATGAGGTATAAGAAAGTATTTATTTAAAACATAATATGATAATGTCATTAAACACAATTATTATGAAATATTTGTGATAAAAAATTCCTAACGGAAAAATCTTCAGAATTACCGTTACATTACATTTTCTTTTTGATTTTTTATGTAAGTGCTCGATTATGTAAATAATTATATTAACTACAACTGCCTAAAAATTTGAGAATAACAATTCGAAAATTACCGAGAAGTATTTATTTTTGTCATTACAAGTTTGTCATTATAACTCGCCGCAATGTAATGCAACGTGTAATGACAGCTTTACTCCTGGTAATGTCAATTGTAATGCGATGTGGTTACATAGTTTTTGCTGGGTAAACATTTCTATTGCACATTCTGACTAAATCATCAACTTGAGTTATTTAATAACATTTAATTATAGGTCATTTTTGAACAGAATATTCCTTCCAATGAATTATTCTCCCGCTATCATCTAATTTTAGTTTAGCTTATTAAAAATTTCTATGTTTGCTGTGGAGTGTGTAAGAATCATGATTATTTGTACAAATTTTGACAAATTCGAAAAGCCAAAGTACTCCACGTTTATTGCCGAAAATGTTTCAAACTTTCAAAAATTTCTTCAAAATGTAAAAATCCCCTTTTTTAAACCCCTTTTCATAAGGCAACTGACTGTTGAAATCTATTGGCAAAATAGCCAGTAGAGTGACCGCAACTTATATAGGGCAAAAAAAAAAAATGTCGGAGTCTTGTTCGCCTCAACCCCACAAAACGAATCCCCTTTCCAGATATTGGGATAGCCAAAATTTGAGCCCGATTAAACGAATTGTTCACGAAACTATAGAGAAGGTTATGTTAGGTGGGAGCCCGATGTATCAGGCTCACTTAGACTACACACAAACAAATAAAATATGAATTTGTACATAAATTTGTACATTTTTATAAATTTATGGAATTTTTCATAAAAAATGTGTACACTTACATAATATATTGTTTTCATAAATACTTGTTATGAAATTATGAATTTTTTAATAATATGTAGAGACGTTTTCATAAAATTAATGAAATTTTACTTAATATATCAAAAATACTGGTTTTCTCTTAGCGTGAGAGAGCCACAACATAGAGTTACTCCCATATGTATACAATACAATCATATAATACGAGACAAAAACCGAAACGTAACGTTTTGGAGGCAACACGTGATTTTTTGTGTTCGAGTTTTTCAGTACAGTTTGAGTCGCCGCACATTGGGGTTTTTGATACCAAAAATGGGAATTAATTGAAAAATGAAATTTAGGAGAACCGAAAAAATTTTTATAGTCGGTAAAAGTACACAAAATTCCACATCACTAGCGCAAAAATTGTGTCTTTGACAACTACCGTTGTGTCACTATATATGTTTGAAGTTGGAGTTATTTTACGTTTTCCTTGCGTGCGATATAAATATAAATTTTTGGTGTCTTAAAGATTAGTTTTGAGTGTTTTCTAAAGCGATAATTAAAAAAATAATAATGGAACCTTCATCCTCAGGTTAATAAGATTATTTTTGTGTTTTTTATTTTTATATTTGACTTGTGTTATTATTTGAAATTTAGTTTCGCTCGTAAGTCTTTAAATTAGAGGATTTCGAGAAATATGTCGACAAATAGTTGTGAATAAAGCCAAATTAAGTAAAAAAGTCTATTTTTTCTAAAACAATAAACTCTTTTGAAAGCATAGATGAAAAAGTTGTCTGCACTTTTTTGCACATTTTGAAATTAAATGGAAATACATTTTTCAACCCCTGGTACTATATGTCCCCAACTGTGCACAAATATTTATTACTTGGAGCAGAAATAATTAACCACGCTTTACTTCCAATTGGACAGTTGTCGGAAGAAGCGCAAGAAGCGCAAGAAGCTAGAAACAAAGATTTTAAAAATTTTAGAGAGCATTTTTTGCGAAAATGTTCTATGGAAAAGTCAAATGAAGAGATATTAAAAATACTGTTAATTAACATACTTCGGATCCAGTTATATCAGAAATGAGAAATTAAAAGAGAAGAAACCCCACAATTTGCCTATGGAAGCAATTCAAATGTTGATATTTGAGTCAAATCTTGATGGTGATCAAAATGCCAGTGTTGATGATAATGATACATATAGTAATTTTACTGACGATGATGATAATAATTGTTAAGAATCAAACAAAACAAAAAGCAGATATTCATTCTCTTTTTTTTGTTGCAAATTAACTAATGGAAAACAAATAAAATGTGGACTAAAAAATATTTAAAATTTGATTGGTTTTATGTCTTTTAGAGAATTTGGCCGAAAAAAGTTAAAACTATAAACAGGGAAAGCTACTTCGAATTAATTCCCACTTTTGACATCAAAAACCCCACTGTGCGCCGTCGCGATTCGAAGATTTTTTATTGCTTTAGAAAAAATTGACGAAAAACAATATTAACTGCACGCTCACAAAAAATCGCTTCTGTAACATATACTCCCAAACATATTTTGCTTCAAGCATATATATTTTTGGGTATTGCCCAAACATTTATATGTTTGATCTCTTCCAATATATAATATGTTTGAAAGCATATTGATCTAAACAATATATGTTTGGGTAGTCTAAGTTCCAAACATTTTGTATTTTTTCATCCAAATTCAATAATGTTGTCTTCCAAAAAACAATATGTTATTATGTGAACATATAATATGTTTGGAAGCATTTTGCACCCAAAAATATTAAACGCCTAAAAAAAATTCTCGCAAACAATATTGTGCTCAAAATTTTATTTATTTATTTATATATTTACAATCATAATGAATTATGAAAATAAACAGGTAATATAGGTGCTAACAACATAGGTTTTCGACCTGAATGCTCAAAATTTTGTTTCTGCCCAATTGTATATTCCCCCACATCTTTCTCACTTCCACGAGATTTTTTAGTTCTTAGCACCTTTTTCTGTAATACAAACATTGTAGAAGAAATTATTCAATTGTATGATTTTTTTTATTTTAATTTTACCTTTTGCCGGACGGGGATTCGAACAGCGGACCACACAGTTTGTAAGGATCCAAGAAGTAGCTGATCAATTGCCCAAGGAAAAATAAAATGTTAATTTTGTAATAACAAGCAACAACCACCAACTTAATTCAATATCGCTCCCTGTTAAATAGCGCTCCAAGCTACTAAACACATATATGTTTATAGGCTATTTCTAAATTAATATATGTTTGCATCCAAGCATATTATATTTACAAACATTTTATGTCCCAAACATAATATGTTCTAACATATTAACATATATGTCCCAAACATGTTATGCTAGTTTATGAACATTATATGCATTATATGTTTAAAAATTTGTGTTCCAAACATATAATGTTTATAGCCAAACATATGAAAAACAGTCTTTTTCATCCGTGTGGAAGCGTTGGTGCTCATGTTTATTAATAATAGAAAATATTATAAAACTATGTTCTTTGCTGGCGGCATTAAAGGGTTTTAATAAATTGGTTCATACATTTTGACCAACTATGCAGGCATTAACAATCAGGGGAAAAATTTAAAAGAAAAGTTACATATAAAGCATGACGTTTTTAGTATTTATTATGTAAAAATTGGTGAACTTCTCTCTTATCACTGAGTGCTGCCCGATTCCATGTTAAGCTCAATGACAAGGGACCTCCTTTTTATAGCCGAGTCCGAACGGCGTTCCACATTGCAGTGAAACCACTTAGAGAAGCTTTGAAACTCTCAGAAATGTCACCAGCATTACTGAGGTGGGATAATCCACCGCTGAAAAACTTTTTGGTGTTCGGTCGAAGCAGGAATCGAACCCACGACCTTGTGTATGCAAGGCGGGCATGCTAACCATTGCACCACGGTGGCACCAAAAAAAATATAGAGAAAACATTAATGTAAAAAATATACATCAAAGATAGAGACTTTGTAACTCTAATACTTTGTCTATGGGCAAGGGACTAGTTAGTGAAAATATGGCATCTTTCGTTTCCAAATTTACTCTTCTTTTGTTTATATTCATGTAGCGATAAATCCACATATGTGAACAATATTGACTCTGTGTTAATGTTTTCTAACAATTTCAATAAACTTAAATTGTTGTTTGCGAATTTGATTAAGAAAGTAAGAAAAATAATGTTTAGACGATACCTTCTTACAGATTTTTCATCAATATTTTGAATTTCTTATCTATTTAGTTTATTTTTGCGATGGGATGGACCAAGGTACTCTTTTGAAACAGAATGTCGTAAAAGATTTAAAAGAAGGAGCCCCATTTTGAGAGATCGCTAAAAAATATAACATCTCAGTTGGATTTATAAATAATGTAAAAAATCAGAATAATTTGGAAATTATTGATAATCCAGCAGGTCGCACAAAAAAACTTTCGCCGGCTGATAGGCGCGAAGCTAAGCGATTGATCGCTACCGGTGCAGTAAATACAACTGTTGAGGTCAAGCAAATATTAAATGAGGAACATAACTTAGACGTGTGTACCAAAACTGTTCGTAGAAGCTTGAAAGCCAGTAGATTAGTAACAAAGCCTCGGAAGCCGAAAGAAAAAAAGGCCTGGGCTTTGCAAAAAACAAAAATACGAAAACTTCACAATAGACGATTGGATGCGGGTAACTTGGTCAGATGAGACAAAAATCAATAGCGTTGGCTCTAATGGAAGGCAGTGGACATGGGTGGATAAAAGCGTTGGATTTGAAGAACGAAATATTTGACAGACACTAAAATTTGGAGGTGGCTTATTAATGGCTAGGGGTTGTTTTCGTGGAAACCAACTTGGAGTACTTCGCCGAATAAGAGGTAAAAAGTGTGCTGCGGACTATATCACCATTCTTGAAGACTCATATCTTCCAAGTCTGGACATATTTGGCTTGGAACAAGGATAAAACGACACCTTTATGCAGGATAACGCTAAAGTCTAAAAAGTGGTTCGAAGAAAATGGTATCAAGCTTTTAGATTGGCCTCCCCAATCGCCCGATTTAAACCCAATCGAACATCTTTGGTCTATTTTAAACAGAAAAATTTTTTCTAAAAATTATTCGCCTAGGACCCTTGATGAACTTTGGGACCGTTCTATTGAAGCCTGGGTAAATATTGATCCAGAAGTGTTAAATAAACTCGTAAAAAGTATGCCAAAAAGAATAAAATCAATTAAGAAAGCACGCGGAGATCACACAAAATGCTGATAGAAATCAAATATGACTTTCCCGCTATGGGTCATAATTGTTCACAATTAAGCCATTGTATTAATATCTGCAAAAATGCTTCTTCAATTATTTTAAGTTTCTGTATTTTTGTATTCAGGAATGTATTTAAAATAATTAAAAAAGTTGACATTAAAGTGAATAAAATAAAAAGTTTTGTTACATTTTCTTAACTCATATCACCACAGAGGCCAATGTTTACTACCGATTTGCGTGAGAGTTGAATTGACATTCTACCAAAGCTTGCTAAATTTGTTTGAAATCGGTTCAGATTTAGATATACTCGTAGCTCCCATACCTATATTTCGCCCGATTTAGACTAATATGCAGCGTTGCCAATTTAGCTATTTTCCCGGTAGATTTGGCTTTTTTAAGTCGTTTAGCGTAAAAAAAATGCATTTAGCTCTTAGCTTTTTTTCTGACTTTTTTCATGACCCTTTTATTTTTTTTTTTATTTTCGACATGTTTCTATTGAAATATGGATAAAACGGCGTTTAAGCCTTCACCCAGAAAAAAGGGGCTCTAATGCCAACTAAACTTTATTTTAGTTCATGAAGATTAGAAGTAAATGTTCCTTATATGAATAATTTTTTGCTAACTTTAATGACGTGAACTAAAAATAAGAAAAAAAGTTGTATACAAATATAGTGCACCATTTTACTAAAAAATAAAATAGTTCATATTTTCTTAAAATGGCAGAAGTTTGCTTAAATTGAGTTCATAAGTCTCTCAAATGAGTAAATTTTACTAAAATTGTACCTGTCTCGAACTTCGTACAGCGCTAAAAACATTTTAACAATTTTTAAATCCAATCTTTTCTTCCAACATATGAAATTTTCTTAAACAACAGAAAAAAAAAATAATTATTTTTAAAAAATTGTCTTCAATTTGACAAAAAGTATTAATTTATTTGTAACATGTTGCAATTAGAAAACTATTTTAGTTAAAATTTTCTAAAATAAACCTACATTTTCTTCCACGGTGGGTTAACTTTTTTTTGGGTGTTGCTGCCAGAATAAGGTTTTCCACATATTTCGAAACAAAATGATTCCCGCCATTATTCGGGGCATCTTTGCAGCAAATACACCTTGTTGTAAAGTTTTTTCCTCATATTCATTTGGGAGCCACCGTGGTGCAATGGATAGCATGCCCGCCTTGCATACACAAGGGTTCGTGGGTTCGATTCCTGCTTCGACCGAACACCAAACAGTTTTTCACCTCAGTAATGCTGGTGACATTTCTGAGGGTTTCAAAGCTTCTCTACACTGAAAAAACAGTGAACCCTTTTCCATTGCAAAATGAACTAAACTGTAGTAATATTGACCATGATTTAGCCCTTAAGATTTTTGTCAACATGTCTAGTTTATAATTCTCTTAAATTTTAGTTAAACTATAACATTGTATTTTAGTTCATTTTTACAACACCATAAGATTTATATACCCTTACTAAGTTAAAAAGTGTGTATTATTTTGGTTTACTTGCTTATTTGTTGGGAAACCCGATAATAAAAATTGGTTAACAGTCTCTTTAAAATGTCGACGACTAAACTATTTTTAAATCAATCATTCCACAGTACAGAGAAATTAAATAATTAAAGGAAGAACAAACCGTTTTACTATTATGAAAATGTTCATACAATAAAAATAAACTTTCTTTAAGCAAAAGTACTTTATTACATAAACTTATGGTGAAAGTTCTTAATACAATGTTTTTGTGAATAAAAATTATGACCACGTGGAACAAGAAAGTAATTTATTTTAACTCGCTTTTTGGACATTTTGACTTTTCCTTAGTTTTTTATTCATCGTAAGTATATTTTTCACATATCTTGCTGAAAAAAATGGAAGGAATAATGAAAATTGTTAAAAATTAACATGTAATAAAATATAATTTTTTAGCTCTTTAAATTAGCTTATAACTTACCATATTTGGGGGCATTTTATTAAATGGTATAAGGAATTCAACTTTTCTTAGATAAACGTACCTCATAAAGTTTGTACCTGAAACAATTAGAAAAATAATGAATTAAGTAATATATTAACTAATAAAATTGTGTTGTTATCGATGTGAAGGACATAATACAATAAATATTCTTGTTAAAAGAAAGCCAAAGTTTTAATATAAAACTTACCAATTCTCTATTACATTGTACACTAAGGTTAAAAAGTTGTCGAAATTAATTTGGGGTTATTCTGAAATTAAATATTTATTTTTTACATTAAATTGGTTTCAAAAAAATCTAATTAAAGAAATAATATGCATAAAAAAGTAAATATTCTGGTTAAAAAATGTTAAAGAAAGCTTGCCAATTCATAAAAATGTTTCCAAATTGTTATTCTGAAATTAAATACATATTTGTTTTTTACATTAAAAATATTAAATTGGTTTCCAAAAATATTTGATTAAAGTAATACTAAAATAAGTTAAAGTAATATTAAAAACATGTAATTTTGATAATAATAAAAAGGTCATGAAAACGTAAATATTCTAGTGAAAAGAAAGCAAATTTTTAAAAGAAAACTTACCACTTCTCTATTGAATTATTCGCAGAGGAGAAATATAAAAAATTGACCGAATCCATCTGGGGTTGCTCTTAAATTAAATAGTTTTTTACAACAAAGAAAAACATGAAACTGGTTAAAAAATAATAAAAATTAGCAAATAATAATATACATAAAGAATATTATTTTTTAAAAGAAACCCACATTGAAAAAAGAACACTTACCTATTTATAATTAAACTATACGCCGAGGTGTAACAAACAATTTTCCAAATTCATCTGGAGTTACTCTGAAATTGAATATTTATTTTTTACATTGAATAATAAAAATTAAATTAGATAAAACAATTTCAATGTACTTTCCATTTCAGCATTTTTTCCTAAATATTGAACATTCTTAAAAACTTTTTTCAAAGCTACCGATCATCACTTCGCCATTGTACAACTCATCGCTAAAATATTAATATCTTTCATTTAAAAGTTTTAATAAACAAACACCAATATATGTCTCAAAAAAACCAAAATATTCCATACATTTATATTCCCTTGTCACACACTTGCTAAAAAGGTGCAACAGCCCACGCCAACGCCAACTATACAACTGAAGCATGCCAAACAAAACCAAGCAAAACCAAAACATTTCTACAACAACAAAAACACATGTGCCTTCATTGAAAACAACACCTAATCCAGACAAATAATCCATTCGCGAATAATAAACACACACACACCACTGAAAGAACAAAATAAAAACAACCCCATGCTCAGATATACACAACATCCCCATCACTCGCTACCATTTCTCATTACTGCATTGCATGCTCTCACTCTCAAAAAAATTTCAAGTAACATCATCTTTACATTACACATATTCCACTTTGACGAGAAAGATCTGTGTACTATGCATTAGTTCATCGCATCTGTCCACAATTTACTCTAAAAACAATACTCTTAAATGCATATCAGTATCAGAACGATGTAACGTTTAACTTAAAATTAGCAAAAACTTCATGAAATGATATCTACCCATTTTTGACGAAAATGTCTATAAATTTAATTACATGTGAACTAAAATTATTTCATTGAGAAATGTTGTACCAACTGTTATTAACTATAGGAATTGCCAGTAAGAAATTGCTATCCGCTTTCAAGTTCAATTTTCGTAAAAAAATATTTTCTCATACAAAAACTCTTTATAGTAAATTACACTTATTACTTAGAAAGTATTTTACATTTCATAAGTAGTTTTATAGTATGACGAAATAATTTTTAACTACCAGTTAAGAAAATTTTTAAGGAAATTTCCATCGTATTTTGTAGGCTATAAACTAAACGATTGCTACTTAAAATTTGTAAAATTTCCTTTCGAGTAGTTAATTTTCGTTAAAGATACGAAAAATGAACTAAAATTCTAGAAAATTCTTGTAATAAATTATTGTAAAAATCTTCTTAAATTTACGAGACACTTTTTTTTCTGTGTAAGTGGTTTCACTGCAATGTGGAACGCCGTTCGGACTCGGCTATAAAAAGGAGGTCCCTTGTCATTGAGCTTAACATGGAATCGGGCAGCACTCAGTGATAAGAGAGAAGTTCACTAATGTGGTATCACAATGGACTGAATAGTCTAAGTGAGCCTAATACATCGGGCTGCCACCTAACCTAACCTAACCTAACCATATTCATAAAAGTTAACGTAAACTTTAATTCTACTATTACCATACAAATTCCTTAGATAAACTGTCAGTAAATTATTAGGAATTAGCGTTTGATGGTGTCCTTTTTATTTTATTATAATATTCTCAAGTTATTATGTTATTAATCAGTTAAAATAGTACATGTGAATTGCTTTGTACACTGAAAAAATTTCGTCGTGAGGCCAAAGATTTCATATCCTTAAAATACGAACGCGAATTTTGCTTAAAATAGCATTTGTGAATTTCTCTTATATAAACTATTTTTCTTGTCCAAAAGTCGACAAAGTCGTTTTGTCCTTATAGTTAAGTTTTTCAACTTAAAAATGGGTATCTTTACTTGAAAGAAAATTTTGTTAGTCTAGGTTCAACTCTGAAAAATTCTTAAAATTAATGAAATAGTCTTTATATTTGTGGAGTTTTTGTATCTTGACCACAAACCAAAAAAGCGTTCAAAAATAGAATATGTTTTTCAACACTTTATTTTAAAGACGTATTTTACTTCATACATAGAATAATCTCTACTTGAAGTTGAATTTGGAAATTTAAGTTGCCGTTAGCACGTTTTTAAAGTACAGTGATAGCTCATAAAGAAAAAGTTGAAAACGAATAAATTCAAATTTGATTCGGAATCAATACCAAAATCATTAGTGTACAAAATCTTTGGAACCAGGCATGCTTTTTTCAGTGTATGCAAAAAAAAATTAAGGAAATAAAGTGTTGAATTATGTATTAGTTTTTTAACATCAAAAAATACAATAAAAATATCGTATTGATAGGATCAAAACATTATTAAACGCGTCATAAAAACCAATCTGCTATTTATTAATGGAATGGAATTACATTTACGAAAATTGGACAATAAAATGTTTGTTTGGGTAATTTTCCAATAAAAGTTATTCAGTATAAAATTGCAAGACAGTAAGAATGGATTTACTCTCTTGGGTAAAATTAGCAAACATGTATACGTTCATGAATGAATATCATTAATTAAGCGGTTTTAAACCAATTAAAAAGAAACATATTGATATTTTCTAATGCACTTCTATGTGACGTTGTGCAATATATCGCACATTGAATTTGTTGATGATTAACCATCTGATAATTGCAAGTTTTTACTGGGAAAAATTTTCTTTTTGGTGTAAACGAAGGACTTCCAGTAGAATTTTGTGATAGTAATCAAAATGTATCGAGTATGCAAATAGAGCTAATATGACTTAGATATTGTTGCAGTCTCACAGAAGTAGAATTAAAATAAATATAATTAAACGATAGTAAGTGCTACGTTAGCTAACGAACTCTTAAACTGTACTATGGACATATCTGTTATCTTGCCTATATATTCCATATGTCAGTTAGGAACTCAACTGCTGAAAAATTTTCAGTTAAATTTAACCGGAGAGAAGATATTTGAAATTTACTTTCTGTTAACTGACAGTTAAAGCCTAACGGAGCTACGTAAGTTAGTTAAATTTCAATCAATAATGTGAATTTTGATGTGTCAAAAAATTTACTTTTTTTCTAGCTTTTTTGGGGCAAATCTAGCGGTTTTTGGTAAAACAATTTTGGCAACGCTGCTCATATGACCGTATACGCCAAATTTTCACACCCAATCACGTAAAATTTTTTCACAGAGAGTATAATTGATATTCTACTAATCCTTGCTAAATCGGTTCAGATTGAGATATAGTTCCTATATATATGTCTTTCACCCGATTTAGTTTCATATAACTACCGGAGACCAAATTTTCATTTCTATTTACTTGCCTTGGGAGTAGAATTAAGATTTTAGCATTATGTAATTCAAATTTGTTAAGATTTGGATATAGCGCTCATATATATATATATATATATATATATATATATATATATATATATATATATATATATATATATATATATATATATATATATATATATATATATATATATATATATATATATATATATATATATATATATATATATATATATATATATATATATATATATATATATATATATATATATATATATATATATATATATATATATATATATATATATATATATATATATATATATATATATATATATATATATATATATATATATATATATATATATATATATATATGAGCGCTATATCCAAATCTTAACAAATTTGAATTACATAATGCTAAAATCTTAATTCTACTCCCAAGGCAAGTAAATAGAAATGAAAATTTGGTCTCCGGTAGTTATATGAAACTAAATCGGGTGGAAGACATATAAAGGGTGATTTGTTAAGAGCTTGATAACTTTTTTTTAAAAAAAAAACGCATAAAATTTGCAAAATCTCATCGGTTCTTTATTTGAAACGTTAGATTGGTCCATGACATTTACTTTTTGAAGATAATTTCATTTAAATGTTGACCGCGGCTGCGTCTTAGGTGGTCCATTCGGAAAGTCCAATTTTGGGCAACTTTTTCGAGCATTTCGGCCGGAATAGCCCGAATTTCTTCGGAAATGTTGTCTTCCAAAGCTGGAATAGTTGCTGGCTTATTTCTGTAGACTTTAGACTTGACGTAGCCCCACAAAAAAT
Organism: Haematobia irritans; assembly: GCF_050003625.1. Classification (NCBI taxonomy): domain Eukaryota; kingdom Metazoa; phylum Arthropoda; class Insecta; order Diptera; family Muscidae; genus Haematobia; species Haematobia irritans. Next base: position 86,228,980 of record NC_134398.1, read on the forward strand.
AGTCTAAAGGCGTCAAATCGCATGATCTTGGTGGCCAACTTACCGGTCCATTTCTTGAGATGAATTGTTCTCCGAAGTTTTCCCTCAAAATGGCCATAGAATCGCGAGCTGTGTGGCATGTAGCGCCATCTTGTTGAAACCACATGTCAACCAAGTTCAGTTCTTCCATTTTTGGCAACAAAAAGTTTGTTAGCATCGAACGATAGCGATCGCCATTCACCGTAACATTGCGTCCAACAGCATCTTTGAAAAAATACGGTCCAATGATTCCACCAGCGTACAAACCACACCAAACAGTGCATTTTTCGGGATGCATGGGCAGTTCTTGAACGGCTTCTGGTTGCTCTTCACTCCAAATGCGGCAATTTTGCTTATTTACGTAGCCATTCAACCAGAAATGAGCCTCATCGCTGAACAAAATTTGTCGATAAAAAAGCGGATTTTCTGCCAACTTTTCTAGGGCCCATTCACTGAAAATTCGACGTTGTGGCAGATCGTAAGTCTATTCATGATGAAATGTCAAAGCATACTGAGCATCTTTCTCTTTGACACCATGTCTGAAATCCCACGTGATCTGTCAAATACTAATGCATGAAAATCCTAACCTCAAAAGAATCACCCTTTATATAGGAACTATATCTCAATCTGAACCGATTTCAACCAAATTTAGCAAGGATTAGTAGAATATCAATTATACTCTCTGTGAAAAAATTTTACGTGATTGGGTGTGAAAATTTGGCGTATACGGTCATATGAGCAAAAACCGCTAGATTTGCCCCAAAAAAGCTAGAAAAAAAGTAAATTTTTTGACGCATCAAAATTCACATTATTGATTGAAATTTAACTAACTTACGTAGCTCCGTTAGGCTTTAACTGTCAGTTAACAGAAAGTAAATTTCAAATATCTTCTCTTCGGTTAAATTTAACTGAAAATTTTTCAGCAGTTGAGTTCCTAACTGACATATGGAATATATAGGCAAGATAACAGATATGTCCATAGTACAGTTTAAGAGTTCGTTAGCTAACGTAGCACTAACTATCGTTTAATTATATTTATTTTAATTCTACTTCTGTGAGACTGCAACAATATCTAAGTCATATTAGCTCTATTTGCATACTCGATACATTTTGATTACTATCACAAAATTCTACTGGAAGTCCTTCGTTTACATCAAAAAGAAAAATTTTCCCAGTAAAAACTTGCAATTATCAGATGGTTAATCATCAACAAATTCAATGTGCGATATATTGCACAACGTCACATAGAAGTGCATTAGAAAATATCAATATGTTTCGTTTTAATTGGTTTAAAACCGCTTAATTAATGATATTCATTCATGAACGTACATGTTTGCTAATTTTACCCAAGAGAGTAAATCCATTCTTACTGTCTTGCAATTTCATACTGAATAACTTTTTTGGAAAATTACCCAAACAAACGTTTTATTGTCCAATTTTCGTAAATGTAATTCCATTCCATTAATAAATAGCAGATTGGTTTTTATCGCGCGTTTAATAATGTTTTGATCCTATCAATACGATATTTTTATTGTATTTTTTGATGTTAGAAAACTAATACATAATTCAACACTTTATTTCCTTAATTTTTTCTTGCATACACTGGAAAAAGCATGCCTGGTTCCAAAGATTTTGTACACTAATGATTTGGTATTGATTCCGAATCAAATTTGAATTTATTCGTTTTTCAACTTTTTCTTTATGAGCTATCACAGTACTTTAAAAACGTGCTAACGACAACTTAAATTTCCAAATGCAACTTCAAGTAGAGATTATTCTATGTATCAAGTAAAATACGTCTTTAAAATAAAGTGTTGAAAAACATCTTCTATTTTTGAACGCTTTTTTGGTTTGTGGTCAAGATACAAAAACTCCACAAATATGAAGACTATTTCATTAATTTTAAGAATTTTTCATAGTTGAACCTAGCCTAACAAAATTTTCTTTCAAGTAAAGATACCCATTTTTAAGTTGAATAACTTAACTCTAAGGACAAAACGACTTTGTCGACTTTTGGACAAGAAAAATAGTTTATATAAGAGAAATTCACAAATGCTATTTTAAGCAAAATTCGCGTTCGTATTTGAAGGATATGAAATCTTTGGCCTCACGACAAAATTTTTTCAGTGTACAAAGCAATTCACATGTACTATTTTAACTGATTAATAACATAATAACTTGAGAATATTATAATAAAATAAAAAGGACACCATCAAACGCTAATTCCTAATAATTTACTGACAGTTTATCTAAGGAATTTGTATGGTAATAGTGGAATTAAAGTTTACGTTAACTTTTATGAATATGGTTAGGTTAGGTTAGGTTAGGTGGCAGCCCGATGTATTAGGCTCACTTAGACTATTCAGTCCATTGTGATACCACATTAGTGAACTTCTCTCTTATCACTGAGTGCTGCCCGATTCCATGTTAAGCTCAATGAGAAGGGACCTCCTTTTTATAGCCGAGTCCGAACGGCGTTCCACATTGCAGTGAAACCACTTAGAGAAGCTTTGAAACCCTCAGAAATGTCACCAGCATTACTGAGGTGAAAAACTGTTTGGTGTTCGGTCGAAGCAGGAATCGAACCCACGAACCCTTGTGTATGCAAGGCGGGCATGCTATCCATTGCACCACGGTGGCTCCCAAATGAATATGAGGAAAAAACTTTACAACAAGGTGTATTTGCTGCAAAGATGCCCCGCATAATGGCGGGAATCATTTTGTTTCGAAATATGTGGAAAACCTTATTCTGGCAGCAACACCCAAAAAAAAAGTTAACCTCCCGTGGAAGAAAATGTGGGTTTATTTTAGAAAATTTTAACTAAAATAGTTTTCTAATTGCAACATGTTACAAATAAGTTAATACTTTTTGTCAAATTGAAGACAATTTTTTAAAAATAATTAATTTTTTTCTGTTGTTTAAAAAAATTTCATATGTTGGAAGAAAAAATTGGATTTAAAAATTGTTAAAATGTTTTTAGCGCTGTACGAAGTTCGAGACAGGTACAATTTTAGTAAAATTTACTAATTTGAGAGACTTATGAACTCAATTTAAGCAAACTTCTGCCATTTTAGGAAAATATGAACTATTTTATTTTTTAGTAAAATGGTGCACTATATTTGTATACAACTTTTTTTCTTATTTTTAGTTCACGTCATTAGAAGATGTCCCCGATACTTTCCACAGAAGATTTAGATAAGGTTCCACCTGTGTAAGTGTGTAAATATAACCATAGCGATAGGCGGTAGGCGAAACATTTTTGCCGCAACGGCAAATACAATAAGCTTGACGGCGAATAATTCCCTTTTTCACGTTTCAAAGCGTTTTGGTTGTCAATACAGCATGCTTTGACAATATTAAACAATGAAGTTGAATAAAAACATACAATGGCTTGTTATTTGTTGAGTTATTTCAAGAAAAAATAATCTACACGTGTCCAGGCAACAGCAATTCCTAGTGTCGAGTTAAAAAAAATGATAAGCGATGGCAACACTATACCAGTTTTCGCCAAGGAGTTAGAATAAGTTTTAATTTAGCGACACGCCGCTAGCCGTCACGGTATTCCGTCGCGGATTTTGGGCTTCCCATAACAAATACACGTAAATAAGTGTTCGCCTACCGCCTATCGCTATGGTTATATTTACACACTAAATGTCGCTCGATGTGGCCAAATATTGTCACATTTTTTCCATTCCCGGGAAAGCGGGAATTTTTTCGAATTTCCCGGGATCCCGGTCAAAGGGAAACCTGCTTTGATGTGGTATACATTTAGACATTTGAATAAATTAGAAATAACCTAAAGCTATGGATATAAGGCCCTACCAGGACAACTGACAATATATATTCTGTTGATCTCTTACATCAGCCATAAATCATACTAAAATACAAAATATTTTGTAATACAATTTTTTTTTTACAATGGTTAAGACAGTCTCTTTGGGTATAGTTTTCGGAAACACACTATTAGTATAGAGGGATTTTTGAACATTAAAGAACTGTTTGGAAATGAAAGAAACTTATTTCGATTTCACCATTTTAAAATAGGGTCACTATATGCACATATTCGGTCAATATTCCCAAAAGGGAAACACTATCGCCTAATACCTGATTCACATTACACTTCCAAAATCCACTTTAACTAGATTTTAACTGTCATTTGCCTTATAAATAAGAGATTTAAAATCAATTTTTAATAGATTTCGATCCTATTGTGTATGAGGTATAAACTTGAAATTAAAATAACTATCTTAATAAAGCTTAGAATTTTCATATTTCATTAAAACATCCTTGCAATCAGGGCTGTGGAGTCGAGCCAATTTTGCTCGACTCCGACTCCGACTCCGACTCCTGTATTTTTCATCAGCTCGACTCCGGGTAATATAACTAAATCTCATTTTAATACCACTAATTTGTGGTTCTATTATCGTATTTATTTATGTATCGTATTTATTTATGTTATGTGTGCAAAAAAAGGTCTTAATTTCACATTAGATGCCAATTGAACTCTATATTTCAAATTTAGGGCAATGTTTAATAAAGAAAATAATGATATAAAACCCATCATAATATGAGAAGTTACCAACAGTATATGTATTTGTGGACCAACATTATTGATACTATCTCAAATCCTTTAAATTTGTTGCGAGCTATATAAAGGTTTATATTCCCATATGCATGAATTTGAATCCGAATCGATTTAGACAAAATTGTATATACTTCTACAAAATCTATGTACTTAAAATTTAAATCTAACGTTGTGGGACGTAACACAATTTTAACAAAAAATACAAATGCAAGGAAAGTCTAAGGTCGGACGGGCCGATTATAATATACTCTGCACAACTTTGTATTTAGATCTACATTTTGATAAAATCTCAAATCAGACAATTTCGCAAAAATGCATTTATGATTCATTCATTGAAAAATTTGAGTCATTTTTACAAGTTTTCGACTTAGCAGTGAGTATCAGTGAGCATACAATTTTGGAAAAATTTTTGTCTAGTAAATAAAATTTTGACTAAATTTTCTATAGAAATAAAATTTTGGCAAAATTTTCTATAGAAATCAAATTTTGACCAAATATATAGAAATAAAATTTTTATAGAAATAAAATTTGGCAAAATTTTTTATAGAAATAAAAGTTTGAAAAAATTATCAATAGAAATACAATTTAATAAAAAAATTGTGTAGCAAAGAAAATTTTGCAAAATTTTCTATAGAAATAAAATTTTGCAAAATATTCTATAGAAACAAAATTTTGACTAAATTTTCTATAGAAGTAAAATTTTGACTAAATTTTCTATAGAAGTAAAATTTTGACTACATTTTTTACAGCAGTGAGTATCAGTGAGCATCAGTAAGAAAAAAAATTTTGAGAAAATTTGCTATAGAAATAAAATTTTACAATTTTTTCTTATAGAAATAAAATTTTGAAAAAAATTATCAATAAAAATACAATTTTAGAAAAATTTTTGTGTAGTAAATAAAATTCTGCAAAGTATTCTACAGAAACAAAATTTTGACTAAATTTTCTAAAGAATTAAAATTTTGACAAAATTTTCTATGGAAATAAAATTTTGACCAAATTTTCTAATAAAAAAATCTATTACTATAAAATTTTGGCAAAATTTTCTATAGAAATGAAATTTTGACCAAATTTTCTAATAAAAAAATCTATTACTATAAAATTTTGCCAAAATTTTCTATAGAAATAAAATTTTGACTTAAATTTTTATAGAAATAAAATTATCAATTGAAATAAAAATGAAAAAATGTTTGTGTAACAAACAAAATTTTGCAAAATTTTCTATAGAAATACAATTTTGCAAAATATTCTATAGAAACAAAATTTTGACTCAATTTTCCATAAATTTTCTAAATTTTCTATAGAAAAAAATATTTCTATAGTAATAAAATTTAAATACATTTTTTATAGAAATAAAATTTTGACAAAACTTTTTATAGAAATAACATTTTCCATTTGTTTTGTTTTGTTATTGTTGGTTTTGTTCTTTAAGCATTGTTGTTGTTTTTTTATTTCAGCTTAAAACCATACATTGACTAAACTACAAGAGTAGCTTAACCAACAGAGGAAGCTTGGTTAAGCTACTCTTGTAGTTTAGTCAATGTATGGTTTTAAGCTGAAATAAAAAAACAACAACGAAATAACATTTTGACAAAATTTTCTATAAAAAAAAAACTTTGAAAAAATTTTCTGTCAATATTCCACATATGTATATGGCCTTAAAATAAAATTAAAAAAATATAATTTCGATTGTTAGAAATATTTCAAATAAATTGATATGGGCATTAAATTGGATCGATCCAGACCATCTGCAAGTCTAACATTCTAGGACACATAAAAAGATAGCCGTAATTGGAAGTTGATTTTCATTTACAATCATGCTGTACATTGATCGAATGAATAACGCAATGGAAACTAATTTGCGTAAAAACTTGCTCAGTTACAAAATGTGAAGTGTTTTAAAAAAATTGGTTTAGCCGGAGTCGGAGTCGAGCAAAATTTTTACGACCCCGACTCCAGCAAAATCTTCAGACTCCGACTCCGGCTCCACAGCCCTGCTTGCAATAATTATGAAATTTTGAAATTATGCAATTGCAAACGTGGGTTACATAAGGTACGGAACATTTTACCTTTATAAAGGTTTACTCAGTCGACCAGTCTATCGGCATGTCGGTTTACATATATATGACCCCAGCAAAAACTGGGTAAGCACTAGTGATTCTTTCAGTAATACCGGTAATCAAAAAGTTATTACTTGCAGTATTACCTGGGGTTTAAAAATAATAACTTACCTGTGTAGGCAAAAAGTGATTCTTCTATTAATACCGGTAATCAAAATCATATCTTGAGGTCCAGGTTCGGCTCTACAGTGGGCACCGTTAATAGTAGCGATAAGTAATGCCAAATTACATTTCAGAAAAAATTGTCAATAAAATATACCTTCGTTTTCTAAAGTTGTATTGTACATAATTTATATTACAAAATAACATCATTGAATAGATCCATGTCGTGGAGCGTGCAATAGAGTGTTGAATTACAAAACAACAGGTGTTGAATTACAAAACGACTGCTGGTATACTTGCACGGAAGTACTTTCCTCCAATGTCATGCCCGTGTAAAAGTATTACTACTGATATATGTACGAGGAAGTTGTTACCAATTTGGCGCAGGCATACTTGTACTCATACCTGGTAATAGGAGTTTTTGCTGGGACAATCATAAATTAGGAAGAGCAACCTTCTTTTTAACAATTGGGAGCATAGAACCTACTACCATGTATGTCCCACAAGTCAACTACTACTACTTGGTACCATAGTCATTCACATTATATTTCCAAAGACCACACTCAAAAAAAAGTGAACCCCATATTTCACTAAAGCTGATTTAATTCTCTTTTAGTTCATGGAATTATTACGTTTTAAGAAAATTTGCATGCCATTAACAATTTTTTGCGTACGTAAGTAAGAAAAAATTATACACTATTGAAGTATAAAGATGAACTAAATTCGTGTCTCCCACAAAATAGTTCAGAATTCCTTAATATTTGTAAATTTTACCAATAATGCGTCCATCATGAACTTCGTATAGCACTAAAGACATTTTTGCAATTTTGAACTCCAATTTTTTCCTTCAAACTACGAAATTTTCTTTAATAAGTGAAAAATAATAATTTTGTCTGATAAATCTTCTCAAATTTGTCGAAAATTTTTTACTTGTTTTAGCGAAATCGGAGCGAAATCTGCGTTTATAATACTGTTTAGTTAAAATTTTCTACAAATAATCAAAATTTTCAACAATTAACTAAAATGTTCTTTCCTGGTGGGTTCACTGTTTTTTCAGTGCACTTTAACTAGATTTCAACTGTCATTTGCCATATAAACCCCTCTATTATATAAAAAATAGCAAATTCCCGGGAAAAAAACCCTAGTCAATATCCTTGTGAAATAACTACTACTAAGGAGCAAAAACACCTCTAATAAATGTGTATCGCCGGATAAATCATAAATGGACTTTTGTGCAATAAATAAAATTACTTTAGCTTTATATTTCTCATAGTTTTTTCTTAATTGTGTTACGTTACAGGTCGGTAGCCGATTTAAATTTAAAGTCCAGAAGACTAAAAATGTTTCTCCAAATCGGTTCTGATTTAAATATTTGTACACCCAGAAAAAAAGTGCCTTCGAAACTAAAGGAATAAATGTTTATAAATTTAGTTTATCCATTTTATTTCCATTAAGTTAAATTTTTGTGTGAATTAATAAAATTTACTTGTTTCAGTAAAAAAATTCTAAACTGAAAGCAGTTAGGAATAGTTCATTAACTAGAATAAGGCATGGAATTTTACTAATACTGTTTTCTTCGCTGGGTATAAGAATTTATTACTGAACAAGAAAATTTTATTAACTGATAACAAAGCATTCGCAAAAATAAACAAAAACCGAACTAAAACCAAGTTTCCTCAAATTTAGTGAAATTTCTTATAAAACGATAACACTGCATTCCTTTATTATAGAAAGCTTATCATACATACGAATAACACTTGGCATAGAAAAATTTTTTAGTTCATTCGTACTAAGAAGTATTCAATCCTTTCAAAACTTAAGGAAACACACTTGTTAGAATATAGGAAATTTTCCTGTATTTCTTTTATCTACCTGTAATTGATACCTGTCATCGATGTAATCGATATGTTTGCGCATGGGTTGTTTTTTAGTTTGAATCGCGTTGTTATGGTATACGGAGAGATTTTTAAAAAATAATATAGTAAAACAATATAATAAATAACAAACAATTTTTCGTTTTTTTTTCAAAATTATTGAACATAAATAACAAACAATAAGTCTATCAATGTTCGTGATGGTGTATAAAGAAAGAAAACAGCAACAGAATAACAACCCCTTCATTCATCTCCATTTTGGAATCTTCAATTATCAGGTAACATTCATACAGTGACGCTAACCTTTTGTGAAAAAATGGTGTATGATTTTTTATATTTGTAGGGATTGAAATTTTAAAAGGAGGACAAGTCGTTACGCATCTTATTAAAAGTGAAAGGAACAAGAAGAAGAAAAGCATCACGTTTTACAGTTGGTAACTTTATATGGAAATTGGAAATAGTGGAATAATAAACTAATATTTCAAGGCCAGTCGATGCTGTTAATTCTTAATAAATATATTTAATATATTAATAAAACATGTCTTTTAAAAATGGCTATATAAATAAATAAAACTGTATTTAAAAACGAAGGTAAGTAGTTCTAATTTTGAAGTAAAAGATTTACCACAAATATGTAAGATTTGTCCAAATGAATGAAAAAAGTTCAATAAAATCATTCCATATAACATATGAATTCAATTCAGTTAAATTTTTTCATTTTGTAGTATAGTGGTACATAAATATAGGAAAATGCTAACTAATATATGGAATGCATTCTACCTAATTTCTACGAAAATCATATCGTTCAAACAAATAAAAATGTCTTTGGCGCTATACGAAGTTCAACTTTCTTCACAATGAGTTCATTTTAACATAAAGAAGGGGTCACGTTTTTTCTGGGTGTATATGGGAAAATTTGAAGGAATTGAGATGGTATCAAAAATTTGGGTCTACATAGTGGCGAAGGGTATAATATAATGGCCCCGCCCAACTTTAGACTTTACTAACTTGTTTTAAAATGTGGTTTTCTTTTAAAAATGATATTTTTATGTATATTATTATTTCTTAATCAATTTTTTGGGAACCAGTTTAATGTTTTTCTTTTTTGTAAAAAAATATTTAATTTCAGAGCAACCCCAGATGGATTCGCACAAATTTTTATATTTCTCCTTAGCGTATAATTTAATAGAGATTTGGTAAGTTTTATTCCAAAAATTTGGGGTTTTAACTATAATGTGACCTTTTTATGTTATGAACTTTTTATCATAATTTATTTTAAAATGAACTACTTTCTCTTCCCACGTGCCGGTAATTTTTATTCACAAAAACCATTGTATTGAGAACTTTCATCATAAGTTTTTATAATGAAGTACTTTTGCTTAAAGAAAGATTTTCTTAATAGTATAAGGTTTTTTATTCCTTTAATTATTTAAATTCTATGTATTGTGGAAAAATTTATTGAAAATAGTTCATTCGTCGACATTTTAAAGGGACTCTTAACCAAATTTTATCATTGGGTTTTTTAAAGAAAAAATAACCAAGTTAACCAAAATAATACTGGATTTTTAAGTTGGTAGGATATAAATCTTATGGTGTTGTAAAATTGAAATAAAATACAATGCCATTGATAAACTAAAATTTAAGAGAATTATAAACTAGACAAGCAGAAAAAATCTTAAGGGCCATATCAAGATCAATTTTACTACACACAAAAAATTATTAACGAAATTTATTCAATTAGACACTTAATTGAATTTGGAAACGGATTCAATTAATATGCTAATGGATTCAATTATTTATTTAATCGAATCTGAATAAAAACCAATTAAAAAAATGATTGATATTTGTTAAGTTTCCAATTAAAATATTAACTGATTCAATCAATTTGTTAATAAATTCGGCAACAATATTCAATTACAAACGTGATTGAAAACTTTTACGTTCTCAATTAAAATGTGATTGATTCAATCACCTTTGTGATTGAAATTTGAGTGATGGAGAGAAAAAGCGAAAAGAGAACAAGGGAATGTGTATTTATTCAACAACGTATGATGGATAGATCAGTCTGTGGAAGTAACACGTAACGAACGGTTGGTTTTTTGTTGTTCGCGTAAATTGAAAAACAAGACTAGCGACATCCTGTCTGTTGAAATAAATAAAGTGTGCAGCAACAAATGGGCAAAATGGACAAAATGTGACAGAACGCATTTTGAATTACCTGTGTTTTGTGGTATTGTAAACATGGAACACAATCTACACTTATTGAAGGTAATCAATTGTAAAATGTGAATACCGTTTTCTATTGAGCCTTTTTAAATTAGACGTACTAAAATAATATATTTTTTATTCATTTCCTTTAATTAAGCTAAATTGGTCATTCAATCAGCTCCATCATTTCAAAATCATCTACACTCTTAGAAAAATATGTTGTTAAATGTTCCGATATAAACAAAATGTGTTTCGGGCACAATTTTAAAACACAATATATAAATATGTTAGAATATATTATGTTTGGGCATGAATGTTTCATAAAAATCATATGTGTGAATGCAAACATATATAAATTTACAAATTTCGACTAAACATACATATGTTGTGATATTTTATTCAAAGCGACAGAGAGAGTATAGAGAAAGAAATAGAGATGGAAACCGGGAGAGTTGACAAAAGATATCAACATAACACAGCGAAAGAATCAAAAGAGAACAATTTCTGTGCAACCGCTTGTATGTTAAAATATAAAAGCGGGCATTAAGTTCGAGTTTTGCAGCTAAAATAATTTAAAAGGTTTATTTTCTTAATATTAAAGAAAAATAAAAGACATTTTAGAGCGATGGTGTTAAATGCTACCCACCAAAAAATTTTGGAAGTTCTTCCAAAGGCACAACTTTAAAAGCACTTCCAGAAAATGCACTCGCAATGATGTTCTTTATTTTAACTACACAAGAAGTTCTTTTAATTCAATTTTTTATAACATGCTTTTTCATATTTTTAATGGTTAATTTTAACTTTTTATACCCTCCTCCATAGGATGGGGGGTATATTAACTTTGCCATTCCGTTTGTAACACATCGAAATATTGCTCTAAGACCCCATAAAGTATATATATTCTGGGTCGTGGTGAAATTCTGAGTTGATCTGAGCATGTCCGTCCGTCCGTCCGTCCGTCTGTTGAAATCACGCTAACTTCCGAACGAAACAAGCTATCGACTTGAAACTTGGCACAAGTAGTTGTTATTGATGTAGGTCGGATGGTATTGCAAATGGGCCATATCGGTCCACTTTTACGTATAGCCCCAATATAAACGGACCCCCAAATTTGGCTTGCAAGGCCTCTAAGAGAAGCAAATTTCATCCGATCCGGCTGAAATTTGGTACATGATGTTAGTATATGGTCTCTAACAACCATACAAAAATTGGTACACATCGGTCCATAATTATATATAGCCCCCATATAAACCGATCCCCCGATTTGACTTGCGAGGCCTCTAAGAGAAGCAAATTTCATCCGATCCGGCTGAAATTTGGTACATGGTGTTAGTATATAGTCTCTAACAACCATGCAAAAATTGGTCCACATCGGTCCATAATTATATATAGCCCCCATATAAACCGATTCCCCGATTTGGCTTGCGAGGCCTCTAAGAGAAGCAAATTTCATTCGATCCGGCTGAAATTTGGTATATGGTGTAAGTATATGGTCTCTAACAACCATGCAGAAATTGGTCCACATCGGTTTATAATTATATATAGCCCCCATATAAACCGATCTCCAGATTTGACTTCCGGAGCCTCTTGGAAGACCAAAATTCATCTTATTCAGTTGAAATTTTGTACGTGGTGTTAATATATGGCCTCAAACTCCATGCAAAAATTGGTCGAAATCGGTCCATAATTATATATAGCCCCCATATAAACCGATCCCCAGATTTGACCTCCGGAGCCCCTTGGAAGAGCAAAATTCATCCGATTCGGTTGAAATTTGGTACGTGATGTTAGTATATGGTATCCAACAACCATGCAGGAATTGGTTCATATCAGTCCATAATTATATATAGCACCCATATAAACCGATCCCCAGATTTGACCTCCGGTGCCTTTTGGAGAAGCAAAATTCATCCGATCTGGTTGAAATTTTGTACGTGGTGGTAGTATATGATATTTAACATCCATGCCAAAAGTGGTCCATATCAGTCCATAATCATATATAGCCCCCATATAAACCGATCCCGAGATTTGGTTTTGAAGCCTCTTGGAGGAGCAAATTTCATCCGAGTCAGTTGAAATTTGGTACATTGTGCTAGTATATGGCCGTTAACAACCATGCCTAACTAGGTCCATATCGGTCTATAGTTATATATAGCCCTCATATAAATCGATCCCCAATCACACAAAAATTTGTCCATATCAATAATTGTATATAGCCCCCATATAAGCGACCCCCACATTTCAATTCTGGCTCCCTACGTACCGTGCAAAAGTCAATATCGATTCGTAATTATTTGTAGACTTACCTACACATACTTTTTTTTGTCTAATGTATACCACGTATGGACTAACTCACAATTTAGATTTAAGATACCACAACCCAAGTAATTCGATTGTGGATGACAGTCTTTCGTAGAAGTTTCTACCCAATCCATGGTGGAGGGTACATAAGATTCGGCCTGGCCGAACTTACGGCCGTTTATACTTGTTTTGTTTCAAATTGGTTAAAAACAGTTTAAGAATTCATAAAATGGTACAAATTATTAAAATTTTGTCGAAAAAATGCTAAATCCAATTTGAAAAAATTGTGAATTTTCATTACTTTTTTCATGTTCATGTTCATTACTTTTTTGGCGACGCTTTTTTTGCTGGGTAGTAAAAAACTGTTCACGCCTAAATAAATTTATGTTTATATTATAAAATTATTTGTGTATGTTTATACTCGACTCCACGTTCTTCTTTTGTTAGAGTTTTTGAATTCCTTCCAAATTTTAAAGTTTTGTACCAAAAACAGTTTTTTGTTACAAAATTGTTATTTTTGCAACAAAAAAATAATATTTTAACCAAAAATCAGTCAATTTCGTTTATATCAAGCAGTGTTAATATAGTATAAATATAAATGCGTAAATTAAAAAAAAAGTGTTCGGTCGGAGCTGGGACTGAACCCACGACCCTTTGCATGCAAGGCAGACATGCTAACCAAAAAAACAAATGTATGTTTCTGTTAATTAATGTTATGTTTGCATGGACTCGCTGCAAACTATGCTATATAAATGTAACTTATAACGATAATTATCTGCTGGTGACCATAACGCTACGTAGTCCAGTGGATAGTGTGTTGGCTTACAAACTGTATGGTCCTCGGTTCGATTCTCCGTGCAGGCGAAAGGTAAATTTTATAAAATTTATAGAAGTGAATAATTTCTTCAACATTATTTGTATTACAGAAAAAGGTGCCAAGAACAAATATATTTCGTGGAAGTGAAAATAACGAGTATGTTAGGGAATGAGTACAATCGTCTTTGGGAAAAATTCTTCCAAGCATATAATATTTTTGGGCTCAAAATGCTTCCAAACATATAATATATTCACATAAAACAAACATATTAATGTTTCGGCAGTATCCAATAATATATGTGCTTCCTGCAAAATATGTTTGGAATATATGTTAAAGAAGCGATTTTTTTTAGAGTGTAGTATAAGAATATCTTTGCAACCAAAAGGTGGGTACCGTAGTAATGTTTTAAAGAATTGTAAAAATTTTTCACGCATAGTTTTCTTAAAACCAAGAAGTTGGCATTAAATTGCTTTTTTGTTTTACCAGTCTTTTTCAGTTTGAACACACGCTCACAAAAAATCGCTTCTGTAACATATACTCCCAAACATATTTTGCTTCAAGCATATATATTTTTGGGTATTGCCCAAACATTTATATGTTTGATCTCTTCCAATATATAATATGTTTGAAAGCATATTGGTCTAAACAATATATGTTTGGGTAGTCTAAGTTCCAAACATTTTGTATTTTTGCATCCAAATTCAATAATGTTGTCTTTCAAAAAACAATATGTTATTATGTGAACATATAATATGTTTGGAAGCATTTTGCACCCAAAAATATTACATGCTTAAAAAAATATTCTCCCAAACAATATTGTGCTGAAAATTTTATTTATTTATTTATATATTTACAATCATAATGAATTATGAAAATAAACAGGAAATATAGGTGCTAACAACATAGGTTTTCAACCTGAATGCTCAAAATTTTGTTTCTGCCCAATTGTATATTCCCCCACATCTTTCTCATTTCCACGAGATTTTTTAGTTCTTAGCACCTTTTTCTGTAATACAAACATTGTAGAAGAAATTATTGAATTGTATGATTTTTTTTATTTTAATTTTACCTTTAGCCGGACGGGGATTCGAACAGCGGACCACACAGTTTGTAAGGATCAAAGAAGTAGCTGATCAATTGCCCAAGGAAAAATAAAATGTTAATTTTGTAATAACAAGCAACAACCACCAACTTAATTCAATATCGTTCCCTGTTAAATAGCGCTCCAAGCTACTAAACACATATATGTTTATAGGCTATTTCTAAATTAATATATGTTTGCATCCAAGCATATTATATTTACAAACATTTTATGTCCCAAACATAATATGTTCTAACATATTAACATATATGTCCCAAACATGTTATGCTAGTTTATGAACATTATATGCTTGCACTCAAAAATATTGTGTTTAAAAATTTGTGTTCCAAACATATAATGTTTATAGCCAAACATATGAAAAACAACCTTTTTCATCCGTGCACAAGCAGAGAGGTGCATATCTAAAATAAATAACTTAATGAGCATAACAATGTCTACAAAATGGTAAAAATTTCTTTCCTTTGGATTTAAAAGTATGAAAAATATCCGAAAATAGGAATAAATGTGTATAATAAAAAAATATGTATTTTTCATTTATATTTTTTTATATCCAGAATTTGCAAAGTATTTGCAATCATCAATATAATATAAAATATTATTGCTTTGCCATTATTTTCCATGATTAGTTCAAATTTTGGAAAGGAAAATTAGACTTTCCGAGCCCCTTAAGACACCTTTTTATGCACAAAGTCTACAACGGCAAAAGAAGATTATAGATCTGCAACCTATAACTAAGAATTCAACTTGGTATTCTATGCAGGTAATGTTAAAGAACATTTTTAATTGACAAAAATAAGTTCTAATTATTTTGTTTACTTTCAGAAAAACAAATTTGGCCTACACGGACGAAAAATACTGTTTTGCATATGTTTTGGTGTAAAAATTATATGTTTGGAACTCAAATTTTTAAACACAATATTTTTAAGTGCAAGCATATAATGTTAATAAACTAGCTAAACACGTTTGGGACATATATGTTAATATGTTAGAACATATTATGTTTGGGACATAAAATGTTTGTAAATATAATATGCTTGGATTCAAACATATATTAAATTAGAAATAGACTATAAACATATATGTGTTTAGAAAGAGAGACATAAAGTGTATGCTGGAAGTAAAATAATGAAAGTAACCAATTGGCGCCTTAAAAATATATATACACAAAGAAAATTTCATTAAAGATTGGAAAAATACTATGTGTGAATATAAACAAGTATAAATTTATAAATTTGGAGTAAACATATATATGTTGTGATATAAGACTTTGCCAAAAGTTGTATATGCTTAAGTAAAAATATTAAAATGAGTATTCGGAGAGAAAATTCATTCGGAACCAAGAGAAAAGACATTTGAAAAAAAGAGCATGAGTTTTGTTTATGTTTATTATTTTCGCACAATTTTTTTTGTTTCATCAAAAGAAATCGGAACGTAGGACGAGTAAGTCAAACTATTCAAACAAAGGTAATTAAAGGGATCCTCATAAAAACTAACGAAAGGGCACTATACACTGAAAAAAGCATGTCCGGTTCCAAAGATTGTGTCTCTACTTTAACAATTTGGCATTGATTCCGGGTCTATGAAGCGGATAATTCAAGTAAGAATACTTTTAAGACACAATTCTCTTTTAAATGTGGGTTTTGTGTATTTGACACTATGAAGCAAATTTTAATTTTTCGCTTTTTCAGCTTTTTTTCATATGCTATAAAAAGTCCGTTAGAAACAAGACTTCCAGTAGAAATTATGCTATGTTTCAATTAAAAACGTCTTCAAAACAAAGTGTTGAAAAACATGTCATATTTTTTAACGATTTTTGCTTTGTAGTCAAGATGCAAAAATGCAACAAATTTAAAGACAATTTCATTAATTTTAAAGAATTTTTCTGAATTATTAAAGTCAAGTTGACCTTAGTCTAAAAATATTTTTTTCATGTTATGATACCCATTTTCAAGTCAAATCACTTAATTATAAGGACAACACGACTTCATTGAAAAGTTTATCGACTTTTGAACATGGAAAAAAACTTTATATTAGAGAAATGCGTCTTCTAAGCTAAGAAAAATTTGTATTCTTATTTAAAGGACATGAACTCTTTGGCCTCACGACAATATTTTTTTTTCAGTGTACTCTTTTTAGAGTTGTGACAGTAAAATGAAAACAGGGGAAAACAGTGAAAAATTAAACAATAAGATCTATAAAAACATAGACTAGTTCCTCTTTATTAATGAGTAGTCCAAGAGGAGTTGACGGATTCTTTCGAAAATAAAAGCGGGCATTGAGTTCGAGTTTTGCCGCTAAAATTATTTCTCATTTTAGCGTGAAAACTCGAATCGGTAAAACTAGATTAACATTATAACTTTTTTCGGTAAATTGTATTATAACATGGTGGGGAATGATCCAAAGCAATAATTGAATAAGTTCATTTTCTTTAAAATAAATTATTAAAGAAAAGTAAAAGGGTAAACATGGTCATTTTAACGCGATAATGCCAACTTTATATGTTACCGGCCTTGAGAATTAAATTAAGTACAAAATTATACATTAATAAAAATTCATATTTATTTGGATTTCTAAATTAATGATGCTACATGCTAGCAAACAATTGTTCAGACCAAAATAAATTTATGTGCTGGTTGTAAAATTACTGTTTAGAATTTAAATATAATGTGCTTTTGAATGGTTACCGTTAACCTTAGGATTCGATGGAAAAATATTTATATATATACTCGACTTCACGTTCTTCTTTTGTAAGAGTTTTTGAATTTCTTCGAAAATTTCAAACTTGTAAACAAAAACCTTTTTTTTACAAAATTTTTATTTTTGCAATAAAAAAATAATATATGATTTGAACTCAGTCCATTTCGTTTATATCAAGCACTGTTCTTTTCTTTTATAAGACACACTTTACAGTTTCGTAGTAAAAATTTAATATAGTAGTATGTAATGTTGAACACCATTTCAGGATATTCCGAATGTATCTGGAATATATGTAAAAAAATATATGTAAAAAAAAATAAATAAAAATAAAAAAAATTGGTGTCGGTCGAAGCAGGCATCGAACCCAGGAACCTTGGCATGCAAGGCGGACGTACCAACCACTGCTCCACGTCGCCAAATTTATGTTTAACAATGTTATGTTGTTAAACAATGTTATGTTTGCATAGGGTTGGGGGCGCCGCAAGCTATGCTATATAAATATATCTTATAACGATAATTATCTCTTGATGACCATAACAGCTACGTAGCCTAGTGGATAGTGTGATGGCTTACAAACTGTGTGGTCCGCTGTTCGAATCCCCGTCCGGCAAAAGGTAAAATTTAAAAAAAAAATTATAAAATTTAATAATTTCTCCTACAATGTTTGTATTACCGAAAAATGTGCTATGAACTAAAAACAACTAGTGGAAGTGAGAAAAATGTGAGGGAATATACAATTAGGCAGAAAAAAATGTTTGAGCACAATCTTCTTTTGGAGAAAATTCTTCTAAGCATATAATATTTTTGGGTTCAAAAGGTTTCCAAACATATTATATGTTCAAGTAATAACATATAGTTTTTTGGAAGACAACATTATTCAATTTAGATGGAAAAATACATAATGTTTGGAACTTAGACTACCCAAACATATTATATTGTTGACACCAATATGCTTTCAAACATATTATATATTGGAAGAAATCAAATATATAAATGTTTGGGCAATACCCAAAAATGTATATGCTTGAAGCAAAATGTGTTTGGGAGTATATGTTACAGAAACGATTTTTTTTGAGGGTGTACAGACTACTGATTTATTGGAAATCTTAGCGCATCTACATTAGAGGTGTGCACGTGAGTAATATTTAGCTCACGCACACTCACGACGGAGAAATCTTATTCACGCACACTTACGCACGATATTTTTTGGTCCTCACGCACGCTCACGAAACGAAAATTTGTTCTCACGCACACTCACGCACGAATGTCTTTTAAATGTCGTGACTCACGCATAATTTTATGAGTGATTTACCTTTAGAACCTGACTGAAAACATGAGTATGGTTAACAATAATGCACATATTAGAGGAACATGGTTATTATGATAAGGAACATAATGGTTTATATAGTTTATTTTTTCACCCTTTAGTTCCCAGTAAAAATGCGTCGCCAAAAAAGTAGTGAAAATGTTATTGTTGGATCTAGAAGTGGCGCAAAATTGGCGCAGAAGCGATGAATTTAACATGGGTTTGTCATAGGACGGATGTCCACCATTTGAACAGCCGTTGTACTGAATTTGCATCACTTCTTAAGGTGTGATGCGAATTCAGTGTTTTGGATGTGAATTAAGAAATTTTGTGCTATTCTGACGAAGAATTAATTTTAAAAAATTTTTATGAGTTTTAATGCATTCTTACGCTTGTGTGGAACGTTTGACATCAACTACTTTCAAAAAATTTTCTAGAATGGATTCATAAGCGTAGGAAGGCCTCTGGGGAGGGGGCTTAGACCCCCCTAGAAAAATTTTAGCCCCCCCCCAGAATTTGAAACTCTATTTATGATTTTCCATTTTTCAATAAATGTCAATAGTTTTTTTTTAATTTTTATAAAAATTAAACAAGTATATACAATCGCACAAAGTTCCGCTAAAGACTTTCATGAACAATCGAATTACTTGGGTTGTGGTAGCAGTTGCCGATGGCAATGTTTCAAGTCAGATATTTATGAAATAAAGCTGTGGTTGAACTTATGATTGATTTAGTTTAGTCAATTTAATTAAACAAATAGTAATTGATATTAAAACTATTTTTTCATAAATTAATATCTTAATAATGCTGCGAAAAAGCGTCGCCAAAAAAGTAGTGAAAATGTTCTTTTTGGTCTAGAAGTGGTGCAAAATTGGCGGAGAAGCAATGAATGTAATATGAGCTTGTCATGGGACAAATGTCCACCGTTTCAACAGCCGTTGCAATGAATTTGCATCACTTCTTAATGTGAGATCCGAATTCAGTGTTTTGAATGTGAATTAAAAAATTTTGTGATATTTTCCTAAATAAATAATTTTTATATTGTTTTTATGATTTTAATGCATTCTGACGCTTGTTTGAAACGTTTTTCCTCGAACAATTTCCAAAATTATCGATTTTTCTATAATAGATTTAGCAGTTTTGTGGCAAAATTTGAATAATTTGTACCAATTTATTTATTCTTACTCTTTTTTTAAACTATTTGAAAAAAAGAAAACAAAAAATTACACATTAAAATATGAAAAAAATCAAGTAAAAAAAAACTTCCTGTGTAGTTAAAATAATTGAGGACATTTTTGGAAGTACTTTAGAACAACTCACAATTTTTTTGCTGGGAAAAGTGTGGAACTACTTTTAGTTGCTTTATTATAAATTAATTGACGAGTTATTTTGATGTCTAATTTTTTATTAAATTTTATGAAATAAAACATTAATTGAACCTATACGTTCAGTCCATAAATTTTTAGCTAGGGGGGCTATAGCCCCCCCTAGGAAAATTGTCTAGCTACGCTAATGAATGGATTTGACATTTTTCCTTCAAAATTTAAATAATTTTAACCATTTTATTAATTTTTAATTTATTTTTAACCTATTTGAAACAAGAAATTAAAATTTTTCATTAAAAATATGAAAAAGTGAGTTATAAATGAACTTCCTGTGCAGCTAAAATAGAGAACTTCTTTGGGAGGACATTTGTGGAAGTGCTTTTAAAGTTGTGCCTTTAGAAGGACTTCCAAATTTTTTGCTGGGTTGTTATTGATCGTAAGTGTATATGTAAGTTATGTTACAACATAACACACAAATAACAAGAACCAAATTATTTTGTTAATAGCTTAATTCACAAAAATAAAATATTGAATATTTGTTATAAAAACACATAGTTTCTTTTATTTCAAACAAAATTAAATAATATTTCGGGTGTACTATATATTAATTTTTTGATTGTAATTTATTGGCAATATCAATTAATTAATTAATTGAATCAAATTGATTAAATTTAATGTAAAAACCAATAATTTGTTTAATTGATTCAATCACACAATTAATTGATTAATTGATGACAAAAGTAATTCTATTTTAAATTGAAAATCGTGTTGGGTTTCAATTAAAATGGGTGATTTATACTATCATTTTCGTGATAGAAGACATTTCAATTAAAAATATGATTGAATCCGCGATTTTCGTGATTGAAATCAATTTTTTTTTGTATTTTCACTGATTTTTCAGTGTACAGACGTTTTTAATGACACCTTTATTAAGTTCAGAAATTCTGCACTCGTCGCTAGACTTTTCAGAAGAATACCTTAAATAACAATATTAATTAAAACAAGATCAATACCACCTTCATAACAATCAAATTCTATATTTGGCAATATAGTAGAGTTTCTTAAGCTTTTGACAGTCTAATCAGAATTTTTATATGAAAAGATGCAGTCAATTAAACTCAATACTGTTTAAGTTGAAAAAAGCACCAAAAGCACTAAATGAAAACGCCAGAAAGCACCAAGTTGGTGTTTTTTTTGTTTTTTTTTTTTTTTAAATGACACTAAAAAGGCAATTTGGAAATCAAAAAGCACTAATTTTGATGCTAAAAGTACAAAATTGGCATCACTGCCACAAAAATAAAAAATATGCCGATGTAGGTACACAAACATTCATTTTCTTGTATATATTATTCTCTTTGTCGCTCTCTGTTCGAATACACCAAATAAACAATTGAATGTATAAACTGAATAATGTTTAGACTTAAACATTTCAAATTTTTCGGGAACCTTGAGTACGGCTGCATACACAATCATCCGCTGCACATACTCGGCACAGATGTGACCCCCAACTTTAGGTTTATGATCACCTCAAACATGTTTCAGAAGTAAAATGTTAGTTTTCGGTGGGAAACATGTAGCATGTTTGTCGCAACCGTTCTATTTTCTCGGACATTATGTATCTAATTTTGGCAAACATTTTATGTTTTGGGGAGGAAACAACATTTTTTTTAAACATGTTTGATCTGATCACATTCCTCCTCTACGTGTGATATATAGAGATAACACCGTGCACTAAAAAATTGATTGTCTGCATGAAATTGAATATAACATGTGATATGTTACGTAACTCTTCCTCCAGTGAGCACAATTGAACGAAAATTGGTTTACGGTTTATAACTCCATATACATCAATTCTAACATACCAAAACGTTTTTATCCTTGCTCAAATTAAATCATGCAACGAAGGGTTAAAATAAACCTAAAGTATTGTAAAAACCCAAAAGTATTTGAAAAAGGGGTAGTACTAGGCTTGCCAGATGACCGGGATTCGCCTGGATTGTCCCGGAATTTCGTCTCCAGGAAGTGTCCCGAATTTTCACAAAATTTGACAAAATACGAGGAATTTCAATTACTCAAGGCATATGCTTTAATTTTAAAATTTAAAATTAAATCGCATTCAAAAATATTTTTGGTTTTGGATTTTCATACTTTTTAAATGTACGGTTGTCTGTCAGATTTTTTCGCCCTTTCATTCAATCTCATCACTAACAGAAAGTTCGAGTTTTGCCGCTAAAATTATTTTTCATTTTAGCGGCAAAACCCGATCCAAAGCAACAATTGAAAAAGTTTATTTGCTTTAAAATAAATTATTAAAGAAAAGAAAACGTGAAAACATGGCCAGTTTAGAGCGATAATGTTTAACTACGGAAATTTTTTTCTGTGTAGTTTTCAATTCCAAAATATATAATTTTGCTAGTAGTGAAAAGAAAAAAACGAAAACATTTTACATGTTTTGGAAACTATTGAAAAAACAGCGTCAATTTTTCAAAATTACAAAATTTTATTATACCCTCCACCATAGGATGGGGGTATATTAACTTTGTCATTCCGTTTGTAACACATCGAAATATTGCTCTAAGACCCCATAAAGTATATATATTCTGGGTCGTGGTGAAATTCTGAGTCGATCTACGCATGTCCGTCCGTCTGTCCGGCTGTCCGTCCGTCTGTGGAAATCACGCTAACTTCCGAACGAAACAAGCTATCGACTTCAAACTTGGCACAAGTAGTTGTTATTGATGTAGGTCAGATGGTATTGAAAATCGGCCATATCGGACCACGTTTACGTATAGCCCCCATATAAACCGATCCCCAAATTTGGCTTGGGGAGCCTCCCGGAGCAGCAAAATTCATCCGATCCGGTTGAAATTTGGTACCTGATGTTAGTATACGGCCTCTAACAACCATGCAAAAATTGGTCCATATCGGTTCATAATTATATATAGCTCCCATATAAACCGATCCCCAGATTTGACCTCCGGAGCCTCTTGGAGGGGAAAAATTCATCCGATCCGGTTGAAATGTGGTACCTGATGTTAGTATACGGTCTCTAACAACCATGCAAAAATTGGTCCATATCGGTCCATAATTATATATAGCCCCCATATAAACCGATCCCCAGATTTGACCTCCGGAGCCTCTTGGTGGGGAAAAATTCATCCGATCCTGTTGAAATTTGGTACCTGATGTTAGTATACGGCCTCTAACAACCATGCAAAAATTGGTCCATATCGGTTCATAATTATTATAGCTCCCATATAAACCGATCCCCAGATTTGAACTCCGGAGCCTCTTGGAGGAGCAAAATTCATCCGATCCAATTGAAATTTAGTACGTGGTGTTAGTATATAGTCTCTAACAACCATGCAAAAATTGGTCCATATCGGTTCATAATTATATATAGCTCCCATATAAACCGATCCCCAGATTTGACCTCAGGAGCCTCTTGGAGGAGCGAAATTCATCCGATCCAGTTGAAATTTGGTACATGGTGTTAGTATATGGTATCTAACAACCATGCAAAAATTGGTCCATATCGGTCCATAATTATATATAGCAAAAGTCATCCGATGCGGTTGAAATTTGGTACATTTTGTCAATATATGGCCTCTAACAGCCATGTAAAAATTGGTCAATATCGGTCTTTAGTTATATATAGCCGATGACTTATTACACAAAAATTGGTCCATATCGCCAAAAATAATCTACCAAAACTTTATTTCCATAGAAAATTTTGTCAAATTTTATTACTATAGAAAGTTGTGTCAAAATTTCATTTCTATAGAAAGTTTTGTCAAAATTTTATTTCTATAGAAACTTTTGTCAAAATTTTATTGCTATAGAAAATTTTGTCATGTTTTTATTTCTATAGAAAATTTTGTCAAACTGAATTATATAAGTATTTAATCGGCCTTTTTATACCCACCACCATAGGATGGGGGGTATATTAACTTTGTCATTCCGTTTGTAACACATCGAAATATTGCTCTAAGACCCCATAAAGTATATAAAGGGTGATTCTTTTGAGGTTAGGATTTTCATGCATTAGTATTTGACATATCACGTGGGATTTCAGACATGGTGTCAAAGAGAAAGATGCTCAGTATGCTTTGACATTTCATCATGAATAGACTTACTAACGAGCAACGCTTGCAAATCATTGAATTTTATTACCAAAATCAGTGGCAGAAAATCCGCTTTTTTATCGACAAATTTTGTTCAGCGATGAGGCTCATTTCTGGTTGAATGGCTACGTAAATAAGCAAAATTGCCGCATTTGGAGTGAAGAGCAACCAGAATCCGTTCAAGAACTGCCCATGCATCCCGAAAAATGCACTGTTTGGTGTGGTTTGTACGCTGGTGGAATCATTGGACCGTATTTTTTCAAAGATGCTGTTGGACGCAACGTTACGGTGAATGGCGATCGCTATCGTTCGATGCTAACAAACTTTTTGTTGCCAAAAATGGAAGAACTGAACTTGGTTGACATGTGGTTTCAACAAGATGGCGCTACATGCCACACAGCTCGCGATTCTATGGCCATTTTGAGGGAAAACTTCGGAGAACAATTCATCTCAAGAAATGGACCGGTAAGTTGGCCACCAAGATCATGCGATTTGACGCCTTTAGACTATTTTTTGTGGGGCTACGTCAAGTCTAAAGTCTACAGAAATAAGCCAGCAACTATTCCAGCTTTGGAAGACAACTTTTCCGAAGAAATTCGGGCTATTCCGGCCGAAATGCTCGAAAAAGTTGCCCAAAATTGGACTTTCCGAATGGACCACCTAAGACGCAGCCGCGGTCAACATTTAAATGAAATTATCTTCAAAAAGTAAATGTCATGGACCAATCTAACGTTTCAAATAAAGAACCGATGAGATTTTGCAAATTTTATGCGTTTTTTTTTTTTTAAAGTTATCAAGCTCTTAACAAATCACCCTTTATATTCTGGGTCGTGGTGAAATTCTGAGTCGATCTGAGCATGTCCGTCCGTCCGTCCGTCCGTCCGTCCGTCTGTTGAAATCACGCTAACTTCCGAACGAAACAAGCTATCGACTTGAAACTTGGCACAAGTAGTTGTTATTGATGTAGGTCGGATGGTATTGCAAATGGGCCATATCGGTCCACTTTAACGTATAGCCCCCATATAAACGGACCCCAAAATTTGGCTTGCGAGGCCTCTAAGAGAAGCAAATTTCATCCGATCCGGCTGAAATTTGGTACATGGTGTTAGTATATGGTCTCTAACAACCATGCAAAAATTGGTCTACATCGGTCCATAATTATATATAGCCCCCATATAAACCGATCCGCCGATTTGGCTTGCGAGGCCCCTAAGAGAAGCAAATTTCATCCGATCCGGCTGAAATTTGGTACATGGTGTCAGTATATGGTCTCCAACAACCATGCAAAAATTGGTCCACATCGGTCCATAATTATATATAGCCCCCATATAAACCGATCCCCCGATTTGGCTTGCGAGGCCCCTAAGAGAAGCAAATTTCATCCGATCCGGCTGAAATTTGGTACATGGTGTCAGTATATGGTCTCCAACAACCATGCAAAAATTGGTCCACATCGGTCCATAATTATATATAGCCCCCATATAAACCGATCCCCCGATTTGGCTTGCGAGGCCTCTAAGAGAAGCAAATTTCATCCGATCCGGCTGAAATTTGGTACATGGTGTTAGTATATGGTCCTTAATAACCATGCAAAAATTGGTCGACATCGGTCCATAATTATATATAGCCCCCACATAAACCGATCCCCCGATTTGGCTTGCGAGGCCTCTAAGAGAAGCAAATTTCATCCGATCCGGTTGAAATTTGGTACATGGTATTAGTATAGGGTCCTTAACAACCATGCAAAAATTGGTCGACATCGGTCCATAATTATATATAGCCCCCATATAAACCGATCCCCCGATTTGGCTTGCGAGGCCTCTAAGAGAAGCAAATTTCATCCGATCCGGCTGAAATTTGGTACGTGATGTTAGTATATGGTCTCTAACAACCATGCAAAAATTGGTCCACATCGGTTCATAATTATATATAGCCCCCATATAAACCGATCACCAGATTTGACCTCCGGAACCTCTTGGAAGACCAAAATTCATCTGATTCAGTTGAAATTTGGTACGTGGTGTTAATATATGGTATCCACCAACCATGCAGGAATTGGTTCCTATCAGTCCATAATTATATATAGCTCCCATATAAACCGATCCCCAGATTTGACCTCCGGTGCCTTTTGGAGAAGCAAAATTCATCCGATCTGCTTGAAATTTGGTACGTGGTGGTAGTATATGATATTTAACAACAATGCCAAAAGTGGTCCATATCAGTCCATAATCGTACATAGCCCCATATAAACCGATCCCGAGATTTGGTTTTGGAACCTCTTGGAGGAGCAAATTTCATCCGAGTGAGTTGAAATTTGGTACATTGTGCTAGTATATGGTCGTTAACAACCATGCCTAACTAGGTCCATATCGGTCTATAGTTATATATGGCCCTCAGATAAATCGATCCCCAATCGCACAAAAATTGGTCCATATCAAGTTCATAATTGTATATAGCCCCCATATAAGCGACCCCCATATTTCAATTCTGGCTCTCTACGTACAAAAAGTCCATATCGATTCGTAATTATTTGTAGACTTAACTATACATAACTTTTTTGTCTAATATATACCATGTATGGACTAAATCACAATTTAGAAAACGATGTTAAGAAGTTTTAAGATACCACAAGTAATTCGATTGTGGATGATAGTCTTTCGTAGAAGTTTCTACGCAATCCATGGTGGAGGGTACATAAGATTCGGCCTGGCCGAACTTGCGGCCGTATATACTTGTTTTGTTTAATATATACCCCTTATGGACTAACTTACAATTTAGAAGACAGTGTTAAAAAGTTTTACGATACCTTGCCATCGGCAAGTGTTATCGCAACCCAAGTAATGCGATTGTGGATGACAGCCTTTAGTAGAAGTTCCTACGTAATCCATGGTGGAGGGTACATAAGATTCGGCCTGGCCGAACTTACGGCCGTATATACTTGTTTTCATTTCATTTTAACGATTTGACATTAAGCAGGGTATTAAAACTAAAGGCAAAGAGGGAGTCTGTAACATGCGAAACATGATCGGTCCTGCGTAACCCATACACATAACGAACTATACTATTGAATGCCACGTTAAGTCTATTTTTGCTCACGGAGTCACAATTCGCTAAGGGTTCATATCTGTAAATTAAACCCGGTATCAAAAGACTTTTCGCCAGGAGAAGTCGAATATTGACTGGTGTGTAGGAACGTAGTTTAGCATATGTCTGTCCAACGACAACATAAACTTAAAATTCAAATACTTTTCAAAAAAAAAGTTCTAATCAAATATACCAAAATTTTATTTCTGTTTTCGAAGCTCGATATCATACACTATTAAACTCATAAACTAACAGAAATTAGAAGAAAAATCGGAGCACATATTTCTTTTTGCCGCTTTCACAAGAAAGCGAAACTATTAGGAAAGAAAATGTACGTTAATTTTAGAAAATGTTACTCGGACTGGACTTTCTAGCCAATGCTCAGGCTCAAATTCGTAGGCAAATTCGTAGCTGATCAACTCCCCACCGGTGTTTCGCTGAGTCGAGAAAGTCAACGTCATCTCACATTGACGACGCAGTTGGCGATGGCGACCACTGCGACGAATCCCGCCGAAACCCATACACCAGTTCCAGAAGCACAAACCAGCCACGACGACACACACATTAGGAATTTTCTGGAAGGTGAGTTACAGAAGTTCCATAGGCTACATGGTCCCTCGACAATCGCGACACACCGAATCATCATGAAAGATGATCGACCATTTAAGCTGAGGTATGTCGCCCGGAATCCCACCCTGCAAGCAATCATAGATGAGAAAGTTAGTGAGTTACTGGCTAAAGGTCATATCGAACCATCGCACAGTCCGTATAGCTCTCCAATTACATTGGCCCAGAAGAAGAATGGTACCTGGAGACTTTGTATGGACTTCAGGCATATGAACAGCAGGTCGGAACCAGATGCGTACCCATTGCCCCGAATCGCATCCATCCTGGACCGCCTCCGAGAAGCCAAATTTGTCAGTAGTCTCGACTTAAAAGATGGCTACTGGCAAATACCGATGAACGAGGCCAGCAAGAAATACACCGCTTTTGCGGTAGCCGGCCGAGGCCATTCGGTTTCCACTCTGCCCCAACCACCTTCCAGCGTGCTTTGGATTGTGTTATCGGACCAGATCTGGAACCTTACGCGTTTGCCTACCTCGACGATATAATTGTTATTGGCCGAACACTGGAGGAACACCTAGACAAGTTGCGCGAAGTATTCCAGCGGTTAAGTCGAGCCAATCTCAAAATCAACCCTGAAAAATGCAAGTTCTGCCGCCGCGAGACCCGATACCTAGGCCATGTCATTAGTGGAGAAGGTATCCATACCGACCCAGACAAGATCACGGCGATAGCAGAAATGACCGAACCGAAGACACTGAAGGAGTTACGACGTTTCTTGGGGGTCGTGTCTTGATATCGCCGATTCGTTCCCGATTTTGCCATGCTAGCTCACCCGTTGACGTCACTCCTGAAGAAGGGAAAGCATTGGCGATGGACCGAGGACCAACAAACGGCGTTCGAGCTCTTAAAGGCTAGACTGACTAACGCGCCAGTTTTGGCGTGTCCCGATTTCCATAAAATGTTCGTGTTACAGACCGACGCCAGCGACTACGGACTCGGAGCAGACTTAACTCAGGAATTGGACGATGGTGAACGCGTCATAGCCTATGCAAGTCGTACCCTCAACGGAGCGGAGAAAAACTACTCATCCACGGAGAAGGAATGTTTAGCCATTGTTTGGGCCATCTGGAAGATGCGACCTTACTTAGAAGGATACAGCTTCCTGGTGATAACGGACCACCTGGCACTCAAATGGCTCAACTCCATCGACAATCCTACCGGCTGCCTCGCGCGCTGGGCATTGGAGCTGCAATAGTACCAGTTCACTGTGAAATACAGAAAAGGTGGTATGAATGTCGTTGCGGACGCCCTTTCACGCCAACCCCGGGAATCCCTACTACGAGCGGTGGAATCAAATTGCCCATGGATTACCCGAACGATTCCCAGATCACCAACTCGTAGATAAGCAATTATATCGACATTTTCAAAGGAATGCCGCCGACGAAGACAATAACTCCATGGAAGCTCTGTGTCCCCATTTCACTTCGGGATCGATTTGTGCGGGAAAACCACGACCAACCAGCAGCGGACATCTGGGAATAAGAAAAACAAATATCCGGGTAAGCAGCCGCTACTACTGGCCTAAAATGAATCGGGACATATCTAACTACGTTCGGTCCTGTGAGTCCTGTCAACGCTACAAGCCCAGCCAAACTGCACCGGCTGGGGAAATGCTGGTCACCATTCCCGAGTAACTATGGGCGACCGTCTGCACCGACTTTGTTGGACCATTGCCTCGGACCAAACACGGGAATACCATGCTCCTGGTCTTCATTGATCGGTTCACCAAATAGGTGGAATTAGTCCCCTGTTGTAAGGCAACTGCCGAAGGTGTGATCAAAGCTTTTCGGGAGCGGATACTATGTCGCTTTGGTGTACCCAAGGTTTTGATCTCGGACAACGGAAGTCAGTTTACCAGTCGAGCGCTTTCTAAGTATCTTCAGGACATAGGTGTTCATCATCAGTTTACGGCTCCTTACTGCCCGCAGGAAAATCCCACAGAACGTGCACAGTTAAGACGATGATTGCACAACTTGCCAAAAACCAGCACAACAAGTGGGACGAGCATTTACCAGAAGTTACTTTGGCCATCAACTCGGCCACCGCAGAATCCATCGGCTACAACCCAGCCTACTTGGTGCAATGTCGCGAACCACGTCTGCCCCAAGCGTTATACGACGAAGTCACGATGGGCACTGGAACCAGGCCCAGGAAGCCGGAGGACAGCGCCACGGAGTTATGTGAAGAATTCCACATGGTGCGTACGCAGCTAAGTAGGGCGGCCGAGGATCAACGAAGGCATTACAATCTGCGGAGGAGGCCATGGAAGCCAGTGAAGGGATCATTGGTTTGGGTACGACAACACCAGCTATCAAAAGCCATAGACAACTTCGCCGCGAAGTTGGCCCCGAGATACGAAGGGCCGTACGAAATTGTTGACTTCCCATCACCGGTCATCGTGAAATTACGCGGTCACACGAGGGGGGGTGAGCGCACGACACACATAAGTGAACTGAAAACGTACTCCTCGAACGACGGGGACAAAAATAACTAATCCACCACTTACCACTAATCGTAACTTTCTCGTTCTTTCTCCTACAGACAAAAATTCTACCAAAAACCACAACATGGAGAATCAAAGAAACGCTAACCCCCGACCTCTCCGCACCAAGGCGTATTGCAAAGAGCAGCTACAAAATCGGGAGCTGCTCCAGAATACCGGCCATCCGCCTCTAAAGAGGTGCACGGTATGCCTTAACAAAATTTCGACCGAGGAGATCCGCCGCAAGCCCGGGTCGACTGCGCGTCCATTTGCGATGGTAAAGCCTCAGCTGGAAACGATATTATATATATATATATATTATATAATATATATATATATATATATTATATATATATATATATATATATATATATATATATATATATATATATATATATATATATATATATATATATATATATATATATATATATATATATATATATATATATATATATATATAAATATATATATATATATATATATAAAGGGTGATTCTTTTGAGGTTAGGATTTTCATGCATTAGTATTTGACAGATCACGTGGGATTTCAGACATGGTGTCAAAGAGAAAGATGCTCAGTATGCTTTGACATTTCATCATGAATAGACTTACTAACGAGCAACGCTTGCAAATCATTGAATTTTATTACCAAAATCAGTGGCAGAAAATCCGCTTTTTTATCGACAAATTTTGTTCAGCGATGAGGCTCATTTCTGGTTGAATGGCTACGTAAATAAGCAAAATTGCCGCATTTGGAGTGAAGAGCAACCAGAAGCCGTTCAAGAACTGCCCATGCATCCCGAAAAATGCACTGTTTGGTGTGGTTTGTACGCTGGTGGAATCATTGGACCGTATTTTTTCAAAGATGCTGTTGGACGCAACGTTACGGTGAATGGCGATCGCTATCGTTTCGATGCTAACAAACTTTTTGTTGCCAAAAATGGAAGAACTGAACTTGGTTGACATGTGGTTTCAACAAGATGGCGCTACATGCCACACAGCTCGCGATTCTATGGCCATTTTGAGGGAAAACTTCGGAGAACAATTCATCTCAAGAAATGGACCGGTAAGTTGGCCACCAAGATCATGCGATTTGACGCCTTTAGACTATTTTTTGTGGGGCTACGTCAAGTCTAAAGTCTACAGAAATAAGCCAGCAACTATTCCAGCTTTGGAAGACAACATTTCCGAAGAAATTCGGGCTATTCCGGCCGAAATGCTCGAAAAAGTTGCCCAAAATTGGACTTTCCGAATGGACCACCTAAGACGCAGCCGCGGTCAACATTTAAATGAAATTATCTTCAAAAAGTAAATGTCATGGACCAATCTAACGTTTCAAATAAAGAACCGATGAGATTTTGCAAATTTTATGCGTTTTTTTAAAAAAA